>NC_046665.1:96412419-96423668 GCF_010883055.1 Belonocnema kinseyi | reverse complement strand
TCCCCTCCCACCCAACCCGACCTCACCGATTTCAATAATCTTTTATTTGTTGTAATTCATCAAATAATAAGAGAAACGTGTTTTTCTTTATCAGCGGAAAAACGCTTGGAAGGGGTGAAAATCACCCCTAAAAGACACACCCAAAAATGGATTTTTCAATATATCTTAGGTGCTAATTGATATTTCTCAATGAAACAAATTTCATTTCACTTCTCATGTAAATACGCAACTAACACATAGTTCCGTCCATGAGGGTTGCAACCCCTATTTTTTAATTCAAAATCTAACTTTTCTATGCCTTTTCAGCAAATTTTTTAATCATTATCATAAAAAGCAAATTCCTAATGGCCCTAAAAATATTTTTAAAAAGTATTTTCGTCGATAGAATACAAAAATAAAGTTGACCTGTCCGAGATAATTTATCAAACCAACCTCAAAATGGAAAAATCCCCCCCCCCCTCATCCCAAGTAGATTTACCAATATACTTCAGGTTCTAATCGATCATTTACTACGAAAAAAATCTCGTTTCACTTCTCATGTAATTACATGATTAACCCGTGGAATTCGGACCATAAGGGTTGCAATCCCTTATTTTTTTCAATGAACAATCTGACTTTCGTATTTCCGTCAATGAAATATAAATATAAATTTAGCCTGTTCGAAATTATATTTCAAACCACCCTCAAAATGACAAACAACCCCTTTAAAAAGATTTTGCGATATACTACAGGTTGTAATTGATAATTTACTATAATATGAATTGTATATTGCCTTTAATATCAAAATATCAAAATACAACCAATTGTGTATTCTTTCTACTGTAAAAATATACATTAGAAAGAATATGTTTACTTCTCTGCCCTCATGGTTAATTCTGACCATGAGGGTTGCAACCCCTAATTTTACATTGAGGATTTTATCCTTTTTTGTGTATATTCTTGTAAAAAATATCAAAATTAATACAAAATAATTGGCAATGATCAATTAGGACCTGAAGTCTATCGAAAAACCGTTTGAAAGGGATGGTTTTTCATTTTGAGGGTGGTGTGAAAGTTAATTTCGATCAGGTCAACTTTATATTTGCATTGTATTAACGTAAATGTTTTTCCGATTTTTTATAGCTCATTTTGAATTTTTTCCACATAAATAGACATCGGAAAAAGAGATTTTCCATTGAAAAAAATAGGGGTTGCAACCTTTATGATGTGAACTGCGATGTGAATCTTCTTGGGGAGGGGAGGGAGTGATTTCACAAATATTGAAGTTGATTTGAAAAATTATCTCGGCTAAACATATACTGAAAAATCTATTTTTGGAGGTAACTTTTAGGGGTCGACCCCCCCCCCATGCTTTTTTCCGCCAATAAAGAAAAAGGCGTTGCTTTTTTATGAACTACACCATATTTGAAGATTATTGAAATCGGCGATGTTGGGTTGGAGGGGTTTCCTAAGTCAGATTTAATATTTTTCAGGGATTTCTTGCGCGATATAGTTGGTAAATATAATAAAAAATTAGAAGCACTAAATTTACAGTATGTACGTATGCCACGAGATGGAAACGGACCTATAAGTAAGATTAATTAATTATTACAGTTTCTTGATAAAAATTGTATATTTTTATCTCCTATCATATTAAATTTTTTAATATTTGTTTAAAAATAATTTTAGTGGTAATGGGATCATGCGGTAGAGATGTGGTATTAGCAAGACACAAAATTGATCAGATAGTAAACAGATCACAATACAAAAATGAGTTTACTCATGTACTTGACTACCCAATAACTTCTGAAGACATTATCAATAGGTTCAACGAGTTCAAAGCAAAAGTTATGAAAGACCATGCCAACGATTCAACAGAGCTGAAAAAAGATTTTTTCCAACTAGAGACACAGTTGCACATAAAAACTAAGGTTTTATGGCTGTCGAATAATAATATGATAGAACGAGCAGTACTTGCTTTACACGCTTGTAATGAAGAGATTATTCAGTAAGTTTCTCGCTTCTTTTATAATAAAAATCAGATCATTTAATTTTATTCGTGTAAATAATACATTTTTTATATCAGTGTGTCAAAATAGTTAATTTTCAACAACAAAAATCAAGATTTTTTTGTACCAAAAGAGATCAATTTTGAAACGAAAGAGCCGAATTAAAAAAATATATATTCACTGAATTTTTTGTATCTTCCATCCAAAACGACGAATTTTCTACAAAACTGTCACATTTTCAAACCGAAAATATGAATTTTCAAGAAAAAATTATTTTCCAACCAAATAGTTGAACTTTCTACCGAAATAGTTGATTTTTTTAACAAAATGGATGAATTTTTAACACAAATAGATGAATTCTTGAAGAAAAATATATTGGCTGATATTATTTCAACCAGGAAAGATTTTGATTTGAAATTAAACAAAGTCGCATTTAACAAAATCAAATTAATTTTATACCAAAATAGTTGAATTTTCAACAACAAAAAATCTTCTAATAAAAGTCAGATCATTCAATTTTATTCGGGCAAATATTACATTTTTTGTATATCAGGGTGACTAACGACCTTAAAAATCTGGAATTCTCTTCGAATTTTTTTGACACCTTGAAAAACTGGACATCTCCTTGGATTTTTAACGAGAACCTTGAAATTATTTTTAAATGAATCTGCTATATCATCGGAGATGATACCTTACCGGCAGTTGATCAACCCTCCAAAGTTTTGTGGTTCGATTCCCAATAGAGGGAAGAAGGAGTAAGATATTTTTTTCAAGAAATAAATTTAATTTGAAAATATTATTTTCCCTCTAGTCTGATTAAGACGTTAAGCAAACTTGATAGATATTGTGTAGATTTTCTGCCTTCATGGTTTGGAGGATTTATCTACTGTCGGTAAGATACCATCTCTGATGACATAGCAGATTCATTTAAAAATAATTACTTGTATCATTAACACCTAGATAAAAATTAGCGTTATTTTCTTGAATTAAGATTTCTTATCCTGATCCCTCTAATAGCTTCATTGGAAAAGCACATGAACCAGAAATCAGAAGTTTTGTGGTTCGATTCCCAATGGAGTGAAGAAGGAGTAGGATCTATTTTAAGAAAAAATTTTAATTTGAGAACATTAAATTTGTATTATTATTTTTTCACTTTAAAGCAGTTATTTTATTGAAATGCGAACAGTAATTTAAATCGTTTAGTCTATTATGAAGAAAAAAAGTCTTGTTTAAAAGAAATCTTGCTACTGAAAAGTATTTTATTTATCAAGATATAATTTATCTTTTGTTCATTACAAAATAAATGAAGATTTTAAGGACATTTTTATTTCAAATTATTTCGCAGTATTTCAAATACTTTGAATTATTTTTAAAAAACAGGAGTTTGCATCAATTTAATTATTTAGAAGGATTTTAAACATGTCATAAATATTTCATTGGATTTCAAAGATTTAACAAACGCTTGCACACCACATTTCAAAGAATTAAAAATATTTTAAAGATTTGTTACGAATTCACAAGGTTTCATAACAAATTTAGAAGATTTCGTAAAGATTTCAAATAATTAAACGATTTCAACCAATATGAAAGATTTTACAAATATTTCAAGCATTTCATAAAAATTTTAAAACCTTCAGAAAATTGTAAAACGTTACCAAAATTTCAAGGTTTTTAAAATGTCAAAAAGAGGATAGTAAACCAGATTTCTAAGATTTAAAAAATAAGAAAGGTTTGAAGCGACTTAACCATTTTTTAGAAGATTTACAAATATTTCATAAAGATTTCGAATATTTTAATGACTTCAAATTAATACCAAATATTTTAGAAAGATTTTGCAAGTATTTCTAATATTTCAAAACAATTCGATAAATATTTCGAAAGAATACACAAATTTCAAAGATTGCAAAACAGGAACATTACGCCAGATTTCAAAGACTTCAAAATGTATAAAATATTTTAAACGATATCAACATTTTTGGAGGTTTCAGAAAATTTCAAAAAGATGTCAAATAGTCCAGCGATTTCAAACGGCTACAAAAGATTTCAAGAATTTCGAAGATTTCATCAAGCATACAGTACACGAGATTTCAAAGATTTCAAAACAATCCACATTTTTCGAGCATATTTAAAAAGATTTCCCAAATATTTCAAATATTCCGGTGTATTCGAACGAATACAAAAGATTTCAGCAAGATTTCAAAGCGTTCATAAGGATTTTAAAAGATTTCAATAATTTCAATGTTTTTTACAAGCGATACAGTACACCAGATTTAAAATATTTTTAAACATTTAAAAAATTTTAAACGATTTCAGAAGGTTTCAACTAATTTTAGAAGATTTCAAAAGATTTTAATGATTTCAAACGGACACCAAAGATTTTAAACAACGTTTTCATAAATGTTTTAAAGATTTCAAAAGATTTCAACATTTCACAAAGATTTCAAGAATTTCAAAGAATTTACAAAATTTTGAAAGACCACTCAATGATTTAACATGAGTTGATTAAATTAATATTGTACAAAATTTTGATTTTTCTCTGCTGGCACTAACCTCAAACAAGGGAACAATGGGAATCGGTTGAGAAAAATCCGAAATTTTGTAAAATATTATTAAATCAAATTTTAATATGGATTGAAAAAATCGGTTAATATTAATTTTTTGTTTATAAAATAAATTGTTCTGACACATTTTTCCACTTTTTGGTTCTATTAACAGAGCAAGAAAACAAAATTTGAAAATTTTAATAAATTTCGGCCACAATCAGGTTCAAAGAAATATTGTTGCAAAATTTGTTTGTGTTTTATTATATAAATTATAGGTCAGATACAAAAATGTGCAAACGAAAATTCATGCATATTAATATAATCTAATTAATTCTGAAGACAAATCTGCCAAATATCCATAGATAATGCATAAGAATCACTTATAATAATATGCTTTTTTTTGTAAAAAGTATCAGACAAAAAATTGCGCAGGAAAAAAATGTTTATTTTCAATATAGAAATATCTAACAATAGCGCGCATATAGTGCGCGTGTTTGTTGGCTATTATTCTGAAAAAGGGATTTCTTGTAGGCCTTTCCTTAAAAAAAATGGTCCTTTGACGATTGAAATTAGTGGAATCGAGTGCGGACAAGTTGATACCACAAAGGCCAAAGAGCTGTATGCTAAAGTAGTGGACGAAAAAGGTCACCTTTTGGCATTGTCACAAAAAATTGTAGATTATTTTGCCGAGCTGGGTGAGAAAAACAGACATTTAACTAACTTTGGAAATCTTATCTAATTTGATTTCAAATTTATAACATTTAATTTCAAATTACTTCACTTTTTCAATAGGTCTGATGAAAAGAAATAAATACAAAAAGATTATTGAGCTCCGAATGGCGATTATGAAGACTAGTTTTTTATTGCGAAAAATCGAAAATTCTCAAAAAAAGACAGCCATACATTCCATACGTAAAACTAAGTTTGACGCTACCAAGATCGTAGAGGTATTTATTTTCAACTTAAAACTAACATACCTATGCAATTAAAAATCCGTCGATTATATTTAATAATTAGTTTCATGTAGTTAAAATGAATACAATTTTTATTTTATCATTAAATTTTTAATTATTTCTAGCATATAAGTTCGTTTATAAAAACCACTTTTTGGTATCTGTATTGTTTATTTTTATTTTTAGCTTAAATAATATATTAAATTATAACAATTTGTTGGGTTGCATCAAGCTCCTCTGGACGATAATTTATAAAAGAATTATTTTTAATAACAATTATTTTGATTTATCAGGAGCACAAAGACACCTATTTTGGAAAGATTACATTATCTACCATGCATCTCTCAATTCGAAGATATGAGGACGGCTTCGATAGAAACAGATTTGCTGCGAAAATTGATTTCTAACTTTTTAAGACTAATGAAGAATTTAAATATATGATAATAATAATGCCTTATATGTCTATAAGCTTTGCTACATACTGAATTTTTTAATAAAAAATGAAATATTTTCCTAGTTAAATTATTTTTTTACAAACTGGTTTGAATATTATGACGTCAATCGTATAGAAAAATCACGATTGGCTTATGTTATTTAAAAAATTTCAATAAAATTTTTCATAGGTAGGATACTTGTAGAATATATGAAGTTCGAATTCTAAATCGGCATGCACCTAACTAATTCAAATTATATCTTATTACCTTAAATTTATTTCTTAGTTTGAAAATGTAAAAACGATAATTTAGGAAAAAATTTAATAATATTTGTGCGTATTTCCAAACATTCCAAAGAATTTTTTATTCATTTTAATCATTTTAAATGATTCCAAAGAATTTTTAGGATTTTATGGTATTTTTTTTAATTCCAAGGATATTTCCAGCACTTTAAAAAGCTTAAAGGTTTTTCAAATGATTTGAAATAGTTAATGGCATTTTTAAATATTTCAAGTGATTGTAACATATTTCGATCAATTTAAGGGGTTTCAAAGGATTTTTACAATTCTAAAGATTTGCAAAAATTCCAAGGAATTTTTAACAGCTTAAAAAAGTGCAATGCATTTCGAATAATTTCAAACAATTTGAAATATTTTGCGATATTTTAAAAGATTCCAAGGAATATTTGAATAGGTTTCAATAATTTCAAGGAACCTAAAATGATTCTTAAATATTTTCGGACATTTAAAATAAAGTATTTCAGGAGTTTTCACGAGCTTTAAGGGTGATTCCACAAAAATAGGGCAACTTTAGGATATAATTAGTCTTAATAATTTTTAAAGTCCTATTAGGTTCCTATGTGGTTTATATGGTAGGTGTCTAATTTATTACACCATATCTAAAAGGGCCAGTCACTTAATTTAGTATTTTAGGAGAAATTTAAGATTTTGTAAATTATGGAATCTAGGGACGGACAATTACGGCTAGGAGCTGATGATAAACTATAACTATAGTAATAAAACAAGTATGAATATGTTGTATTACGTATCTTATAAGTAATAATCATATTAATAGGTAGTAATAAAAATTCTCAATTTTCAAAAACATCAATAGCTTTTTTATATTTTTAAAATACTCTATCACCATTAACAATCACATAAGGAATTGGAAATTTTTTATGCAAATTTGGTTTTTTACCACTATTGCGTTTGATGCATTCATTTTCCCTGCAGCATTACGACTGTTGCTATCGTCTTCGTAAAATTTCTGAATCAACGTAACTACTCTCTTCTTCCTAGCTTTAATTTTCTCTTCAGAATCTTTGCGTCGTCGTCGCTTTAGCTTTTTGTAAGTCATGGAGTAATTATCAAGTCGCCATGGTTTATACTTGCCAGAAGTTGGTCCAGGCATGCGTGTGTAACAAACTTGTTTCACTTTTTTAATATACAGGGTGGTCATATTCGACGAAAAGATTTGGCAACGCTGTAACTTTTGACAGAGATGACAGATCGAGTAATGACGTAGCGCGTTTGAAGAATCAGTCTAAGGAGATTTTTGCCATGGAGCAGTACACTCCACGCGAACGTTCTCAGATTTTGGAAATTTACATTCAACAAAACAAGTCAGTTGTGAAAACTCAACGTACATGGAGAAAAATAAATAAAGTGAAAACTGCGCCTTCTACGACTACATTGTATCGTTTGTATGAAAGATTTTCATCAGATGAGGCACTTACTAATCCCAAGAGTCCAAACAAAAAGCGACGAAGGCGATCGGATGAAAATATCGCACTCGTACGGGCCAGTGTTACGAACACTCCATGCACGTTGAGTTTCCACAATTGACTTGTTTTGTTAAATGTAAATTTCAACAATCTAAGAGCGTTCGCGTGGAGCGTACTGCTAGGTCAGTCCCTAGTTGCATTCAGAGTAAGGGACTGACGATTTAGCTAAGAAATTAAACAGTACGCTGCTTCAAATTAAATAATCACCAATCTGACGTTTTCTGTTGCACAAGACTATCAAGCTATTAATAATTAATTGTGATAAAAAACAACAAAAAAAGTTAATTATTGATCAAATTACTTCGCTAGGGAGTGACAAAGTGACTGGCAAAACACGTGCACTCCCTACATCCATCACGATAGCACTATTTCACAAAATGGCGGACACAAAGTGATTGGTTCCTGCAGATAACTACATGAGCAACTTAAAAAAAAGTTACCGTTCACTCACTCATTCCTTTTTAGCGCGTAAATTTTAAATTCTTGAGCGGCTAGGGTTAGACGGTTAAAGTTGCAGACACTGCGTTGACTTGGAATCGAATATTGTTTTTTTTTTTTTTTAATTAGAGATAAAAAGTTGTTTATATATCATATGTCTAGTCATTAGTAGTCTTATTCAAGTTAATTTGTTAGTGACTAAATGGATTTTAAAATTTAGGTATTCAGATACTATAATCTGACGGAAGGACACTAGTAGGGACTGACGTTTGGGGCATTTAGGAAAGAATGTTTGAAAACCGTTTATTTTTATTTAAAATTAAATTAGGTTTATACAAAGAATCATTTTTAATCTTTTACTTAGTATACTTAAAATACAAAAATTAACCGTATATTTATGAGAAAATTGTCGAGGACATAGAGTTGCCCTATTTTTATGGAATTACCCTTAAAATGTTTCATGGGATTTGTAATATTTTGGGATATTTTAAGCGAGACCAAAGAATTTTTAATATATTTGAATTATTTTGATTAATTCCAAAGGATTTTAAATATTCTATGTATTTTTTTAATTCCAAGGAATTTTTAAACGGTTTAAAAAGTTTCAAAGGATTTCAAATATTTAAGGATATTTAAAAATATTCCAAGAAATGTTTAATATATTCTAAGGTTCCGCGGTCTGAACCTGTTAAGTGAGATTTTTTTCAAATTGATGTTTTTGTATTTTCTGGAACATTTCTGATATTTTGTTAAGGATATACACTACGCACAATGAATCTCAAAAGTTGTCTACCTTTAAAATGATTTATAAAATCAACAAAAACATATCTATTATTAATTTCTTTAAATCTTGATGAAGACATCTAAGTACACTTCAGAAAAAATGCAGGCGAAAATTACTTAACAGTAGTTATTTAAAGTTTTAGTTTTTCCTTTCTCTTAATGCAAAAGTTACCATTTTTATTTAATCCTCATGATCAAGGTCTCATTTAATTCTTCAAAGGATTCTCTAAATTTCTATTTGGTTTGATTTTATTTAAAAAAATCAATGGAGAAATCGTACACATATTATTATTATTATTATTATTATTATTATTATTATAAATAATCAGTTTAAATTTTAATTAACAAAACCAAAATAAAATTGAAGAGAATCCTTTAAGAAATAAAATGAGGCCTTGATCATTAGGATTAAATATAAATGCTAACTTTTCCCTAAAGAGAAAGGAAAAGCTAAACCTTTAAATAACTACTGTTAAATAAACAATTTTAACTTGAATTATTTTTTCCGAAGTGTGCTTAGAAGCCTCCAACAAGATTTACAAACATTAAAAATAGATCTTTTTTGTCGATTTGATACATCATTTTGAATATAGGCAACTTTTGATATTGATTGTACGCAGTGTACCTCCTTAATATCAAGCAAACGAAACGACAACATTATTTTGGTTTTTTTTTTAAATGGATTTTCGAAAATTGGGTTTTGGTATCTACAGCATAGATGCAGGGAAATATTTTCCTTCACCGTGTCAAATTTTTGAAATGTCAATTAACAGGTTTAGTCCGCAGGACCTTCATGTGAATCATTCAATGGATTTAAAAGATTTCAAGACATCTTTAATCATTCTAGGGAATTTTCAAGAGCTTTAAAATGTATCAAATATAAATATAATTATCGAAAATATTAGGATAAATTTCTGTCTATTTCTATCAACTCAAGAAGTTCCAAAGGATTTTAAAAATTCTAGGGGTTTGTAAGGATTCCAAGCTATTTTGAAGAGCTTTTTGAATAATTTCAAAGGATTTAAAATATTTTACGATATTTTAAAAGATTTCAAGAACAAAAAAATTATTTTTTTCTAAAGTGGTTTTACTTTCAACCAAGTAGTTCATCTTACAAATAAACAGATGAACTTTTAACGCATAATGTAATAGTAATTATTTCAAGGAAGAAAGTTTCGAATTTAAAAGAAAAAGCAGTTCAAGCAACCAAAAAAGAAGAATTTTCAACAAAATAGTTAAAGCCTCAACTTACGGAGATTAATTTTAAACTAAACAATTGTATTTTTATTTTGAAAAAAATAACGAAATTTCTACTTAAACAGATAACTTTTTAAACCAAAAAGACGAAATTTCAAAAGATAGTTGAATTTTCAACCAAAAACGACTTCTTTTGCATTTTAAAAATCAAAATATAAATTGTCAACATCAGTTGAATTTTTAACTAACAAAGATTACAGTTTAATTTTCAAACCAAAAAAGTTGCAGTTAAATATTCTACAATAAAAAAAAGTTAAAAAAAAAGGTAATTTTCTACTAAAATAGTTGAATCTTCAATCCAAACTGACAACATTTTAACAAACAGTTTAATTTTCAACCAAACAGGATGACAAAAAAAATGGTTAAATTTTGTATTTAAATAATAAAAGGACCATGTACCAAATGTACAGTAAATAGCTTTTTGTGAAAAATTTTTAATAAATTTTTCTGGTTGTATTTTTGAACCTGCAGAGCAAAAATCCGCAAGAAAAAACTTAGAAAAATGGGCAGTTTTTCGACAAGCACGTGTCAAAGTTTCAATTTTTAAATATACTTTAATAGAAAAATGCTTATTGTAGTGAAATGTTTTTTTCTCTCAAAAACTCTGAGTGATTTGACTAAAATAAGTTTCACATTTTGTCAATTAAACATACCTAAATAAAAGGTTCATATACATGAACTAGAACAATTAATGATTTTTGTTTGTATACAGCATGTTTTAGGGGTGTTTTCATACCTTAAGCATCCAGTATAGAAATCATAATTTTTTAGCAACTAAAATCACTAGAGATTTTTATCAAACTTTTACGCTTTGAAATCATTTACAAATAAGTAGAGGAAGCAAGCATGGCAAGAATATGTCTTTGAATTAATTTTAAGGGATGTTTCAACATCCCTTAAAGATTGGACCCAAGAAAATCCCACTCCTTAATGAACAAACACGTAAGGGATGAACATAGATAGTCAAAACAAATTTGAACAGAGTGGTTAGAAATAAAAAGCCTTGATTTGTTAAAATTGTAATGAGCTAAATTTTAAGTTTGAACGCTACAATTTTAATTTAGAATAAT
>NC_046665.1:96410375-96412319 GCF_010883055.1 Belonocnema kinseyi | reverse complement strand
TTTCTACAAAGAAAGACGACCTTTTAACAAAACACATGATTTCTTAAACAAAAATGGTATTGATTGATTGTCAGTTTCAAAAATGTATTTTCAACGAAAGAGTTGAACCTTCAAATAAAAAAAAAGACTATTATAATATAACATAATTATAATATTATCATTATTAATATACGTATATATTTATATATAATTGTATTAATATTTATATAATTTATATTTTATACATGAAATAACATAACCTCAAAACATACGCATATCAAGAGGCGCGCGATCTATTCAAATCATGAGAATCATCAGCATCGATATCTGGAAATATTAAAATCCCAATTTCCTGAATTTATTTCAAAGCAGTTAGCTGTTAGCAGATAGATATATAAATAGAATCGACGAAGTGCTCCGACCGGCAATCGTGCATCTTCGAGTTTTCAAATTCAGAAGAGGAGAAATGGGTTGCGCGCGCAACTCAGTCATTTACAGCGTCTCCTACTATATTCACACGGACATAGCCCTGTCATAGTATTGGACCGCATCTCGTTTCAGATCTGGGATCACTGGTATGCACATCACTAAGTCCGTGAAGTTGGCACCCCAACTCTAAAATTGACTCTAAGTCTAAAAATTGACTCAAAGTCCTGGTCCGGAAACTTCATTAAGGCAATGTACATTGAAATAAGTTCATTTACTGTAAACTAAATCAAACAATACTTAAAAAGACAACAGGAGCAGAACCATAATTCAGTATCAATTTGAAAAAAAATAAGAATCGTTTAAACGCTTTCTGATAGTAGTTTCATATAGAGTTATCTGGATTTCTCTATTCTGCAGCGAAAATATTTGCAATGAGAAGCTAATAAGTTTTTATCCTTCAAGAATGAAATATATATTTTTTCAATGGATTATAGCACTCAAAAAAGATTTTTAAGTCTTAAACAGAATATATAATATATGAACTTTTTCAGAAATACACTTACACAAACTTTTTAGAACCAATATTTATATGACCGCAGAAAAAAAATAACGGATTTCAGATAAATATTTATTGAGAACACGAAATTTTGAAACTGCAATTCCTAAAAATATTACATAGAATAAAACTTCTGCAAAATTCTCTCTTACCTTATCAACTCGTTTACTCAAAATGCGACTTTCCTCTTCTAACTGTAGGTACATATTTCCACATGATAGTCTAGAATTCTTCAAGAAATCTTAAAATGAAAATGTACAGTACACTTTATGAGTATTTTAGATGAAGAGAATTTGTCTGAATTTGGAATTATTGTCAAAATTTTCAGAATGCCCCCAAACAAATACAAACAAAATTTAAAAGATTAATATTATTTATCATCCAGGAACTTCAGTTCATAGCTAATTCTTCAATCTTAATTTCTGTCACTATTCTTTAATAACCTTTTATAAAATTTAGAGGAACTTAGCATAAACGACACAAACGACACAAAACGACACAAGCCACATAAAAAAATAATGAGACAAAAGGTGTTCAACCAAAAAAGAGCTACAAATTTGTTTTAAATACTTGTTTGATAGGATGCGTGGTTTTTGTTTTATACGTAAAAAAACAAAATAAAAATTAAACGATTCCATTTTTTCACAAATGACACAAACAATGAAAAAAATGGATTGACAAAAGTTGTTCATCCAGAAAAGAGTTAAAAATTTGTAATGAATAATATTTTGATAGGACACGTAGAAAAATTATATCACATTAAAAATGAATATTAATTATCAATAAATAATTAATATAATAATATTAATAATTTTTAAAATAACATTAAAAATAAAAAAAAAAAGATTTTTTGGAAAACGAAACAAGGTATTAAAAAAAATTAATACCAGGTGTATACATATGAAACCGGTATTGCCATTTAGCGGCCAGTAGGCACACTTGTAGGCACTGTCGGAACTTACCATTTGTGCTAATTGGCG
>NC_046665.1:96408105-96410275 GCF_010883055.1 Belonocnema kinseyi | reverse complement strand
CGGCGACTTGTTGCCGTACAAAACTGGTTAGTTACTGTTACCATCGAAGTAGTTGTAGCTTATACCAACTCTACTAATAAGGAGCTTCTTGTCGCATCTAACCATTTTTCCCAGTGAACAATTTAAATTGTTATATTTTATCAAATATCATTAAATATTTATTGTTTTAAGGAATAGTATTTTATGAGTCCCTAAACATTAGTTTAAGACAATATAAAGCTTTCCTGATCAGTTATTAAAGCGTAACATATTGTTAATACAAAATTTCAGTTTTTTCATACTTTGAGTAGAAAAATGATTAATAAACAAATGGAGAAGACAAAAGTTTGGAGCGTCCAGCTGAACGAAAAAAGTGAATTTAAATATATACACTAAATATATACATTAAATAAAATAATGTTAAATCCATTTTCTCATTTATTAACTTAAGATGTAGTCTTACATATTTTAATTATTATTCTATTTATATTTGAGATACGTCACATATTTTTTATAAATACTTCTGATCATGTATATGTTTTAGATATTTTGGTCATTGAGGTCTTTAATATTATTAATTTATTCATTAGCTACATTAATAATTTTAACAAAAAATAATTATTTTTAACTTAAACAAATAATAAAATCAATAATATGAGCAAAGTAAATCACAAAAATATAAAGTTCGACTGCTTTCAAAATGTATCTCAAAATTAAATTTTATTCATATTGAACTACATATTTTCATGACTTTTTCTTTTTTTAAATAATTAGTAATAGTTACTCTTATTTTTTCATATATTTTTTTTTGTTTATTTGCAAACAGCATCAAGTTTTTAATTATTTTTGCTTTTTCTCAATGCAATTCAATGAAAAAGCCAGACCCACTTTTTGTGGCGCCATCTATTGGATTAGTTTAACCGACAATTCCCCTCCGGATCGTAAGAAAACAGAAAAGTGGGGGCGATGCATGGGGCTGGAAAAATTTCAGTTATATGAAGCCCGTAAAGTTGGCACCCCAACTCTAAAATATCAGATTTCTTTTATATGGAATCGTTTGGTGGTCGTTTGGTGGTGTTTGGTGGTCAACTTTGAAGGTTTGGTGGTCAAACTTGAAAAAGTTATTGATTTTTAAAATTTGGGGTGCCAACTTCACGGTGGCACAGCACTTTTTAATATTTTCAAAAAATTCTTTTTGGTATCGTTTGGTGGTGTTTGGTAGTCGACCGTGAACGTTTGGTGGTCAAAATAAAAAAAGTTATCGAATTTTCAAAATTGGTGCGTCAACTTCCGTTAGCACCCCACTTCAATTTTCTCTTTTAATTTCTTATGGCATCGTTTGGTGGTGATTTCTGAACGTTCGATGGTCGAAAGTACAGGATATATCGGATCTTTTAGAAAATACATGTGGTCCGTGATGGGACTCTGCGCATGCTTATGCGCATATTTGATTGGTGCGAAATTTGAATTTGAAAATGCTCTTTTTCAATGTGAACGCTTTTTGGCAAGTATAATTGTACATAATTGTAGTTTTTAAGTTTTCGAACATTATAGGTTTTATTATTTTTGAAATTTGAACTTTCTTATTATTTTATATTTTAAGTTTTTCGACTTTTAATTACAAGGTAATCTTTGGAAATTGACTCAAAGTCCTGGTCCGGAAACTTCATTAAGGCAATGTACATTGAAATAAGTTCCTTTACTGTAAAGACAACTGTAACAGAACCATAATTCAGTATCAATTCAGTATCGCGCTCGGTCTTTGTATTTTCCCCACATTTGTCCACCTTTTGCAATAGATTTTATTCTCAGCTACCTTCAAGAACGTATCATTTCAATCAATTTATATTATTAAAATTTATAATATGCATTAACATTGTTTATTCTCAGCTACTTCCAAAAACGTATCATTTCAATCAATTTGTAATATTAAAATTCATAATATTCATTAATATGAAACATAAGTATTTTTATTGCTTTGTTTTTATATATTGTTTTAATCTTGTTTTTTGAAAATTGAAAGAAAATCTACACATTCTGTCTCGAAATTATTTATACGAAACTTGTAGATCGTTTTTGGGTGAACAAATTTGTTCTACCAGGTGTATACATATGAAACCGGTATTTTTTCAAGAAAAAAACACATTTATTTCAAGAGAATGATAACAAATATTTTATTCAAAGTATGCGC
>NC_046665.1:96358751-96408005 GCF_010883055.1 Belonocnema kinseyi | reverse complement strand
TACTTTAAGTAGTAAGATCAACTAATTTATTTGTAAAATAACTAAGTTAATAGTAAGACTTACTAAGTGAAGTAGTAACGCTTACTATTTGAAGTAGTAAACGCAGCTGCTTGAAACTAGTACCTACCATCGAAAGTTGTAGCGAGAACAAATAAAGTAGTAAGGGCAACTACTACCAATCTTGCGAATAAAAGTAGTAGCCTCAACCACTTTAATAGCAGCGGCATATATTACAAACTAAAATAGTTGGGCCTACTACTTTGTTAGTTGTCCGAACCAACTAGTTTTTTCAATGTTGTAAACAAATTAGATAAACAAATTTTAAATGTTGGCCCTTTCGCATAGAAATTATTTTTTGCACTGGAAATGTTTTAAGCTGTTAGACGAATAACTGTTAGTCACAAAAATATTTGAGAAGTTAACAATAACCATTGTTATAAATAATTCTCGTGACAAAATATTCAAATGTAAGGTTTTATCAAAATTTTTATTTTCTTTAATCGCTACAATGGCTACGGATATTCCTAAAAAAATTTATCTGATCATATTTAGTGGAATATAACAACTTACACGTTTATAAACAATTTACATAAAAAATTTCCCAATGTTGGCAGTTTCACTTGGAAAAAGTCGCGTTTTTAATCGTAATAGATTGGAAATGAATCATGACACTGCATGCTAAGATTCACTCAATACAAAAACTTTTGACAATAACCCACCGACTTGGCCATCAAAGAAAATTTAAATTTGATAAAACCTTAAGTTTGAATATTTTGTCACAAGAATTATTAATAACAGTGGTTATTGTTTACTTTTCTAAAATTTTTGTAACTAGCATTCATTCGTCCAATAGCTTAAAACATTTTCAGTGCAAAAAAATTTTCTGTGCAAAAGAGGCAACATTTAAAATTTGTTTACAATAATTTAAATTGTTATATTTTATCACATATTATTAAATATTTATTATTTCAAGGAATACCTGAAGTCGTTCTGGCCATTGAAGAAAATTATAATTTGAAAATTCTCAAATTTTAATATTTTGCCACAACAATTGTTTATCACAGTGGTTATTATAAACTTTTAAATTATTTTTGTTATTAAATGTCATTCTACATTAATGGGAAGCACGTTTAGCAACAAACAAAATTTCACCGATAATAAGAATTTGTTCATACTTTGACTGGAAAAATTATTAATAAAAAAATAGATGAGACAAAAGTTCGGAGAGTCAAGATCTATAGAATTGGATGATCTTTAATTTAAAACGGAAAAATTCAAAATCGCAAGAAAATTAAAGGATCTGGACATTTTTGAATGAAAAAAGTTCATTTCCTCCAACTGTGCGTCATGAGTACAGTACGTTTGTTTATAGATTTTAATAGCTTATACTCTGTTTATTTTAGAAATGAGATTTGCAATAATATAATTAACTATTTAATTCAAAAACTCCTTTAAATTTAAATTTTTCAATAAAATTATTAGAGGCTGAATGCAGCGAGAAAAAAGCTTTCAAGATTAAGCAACAAATAAATTATTGAACGGTATAAATGTATATATGATGCTTGGTACAATTTAAATAAATATATACATTATATTGAATAATATCAAATCCATTTTCTCATTAATCATTCGTGTCATTGACTTTTTACCAAACGATTCCCTCAAACACTTTAATTACAATTACCACTACTTTTTAAAAATATTTCCTTCAAAACTTGAAATTGTTAAGATTTTAAAGGTACAAAGATTCTTTACATTGCAACTTAAGTTGTTGTCTTACATATTTTAATTATTATCATATTTATATTGGATATAAGTATTATATTTTTTATTAATTCCTCTGATCGTGTATATGTTATAAATATTTTTGTCATTGGGGTCTTAAATATTATTAATTTTTTCATTAGCTACATTAATAATTTCATTAATAAATAATTTTGTTTAACTAGAATAAATAATTAAATCCATAATATCAGCAAAATAAATCATAGAAATATGAAGTTCGAACTGCTATCAAAATGTATCTCATAATTAAATTTTATTCATATTAAACTACATATTGTTGTGACTTTTTCTTTTTTAAAATAATTAGTAATAGTTACTCTTATTTTTTCATCTATTTTTTTTTGTTTATTTGCAAACAGCATCAAGTTTTTAGTTATTTTTGCTTTTTCTTAATGCAATTCAGTGAAAAAGACAGACCCAGTTTTTGTGGCGCCATCTGTTGGATTAGTTTGACCGACATTTCCCCTCCGAATCGTAAAAGAACTACTACATCATACACATTCACAGTCGAGGCAGGGAGCTGATTTTTTCAGATCTGACGCCTGATCCAGGTTTTTGGTACAGTCTTTTTTTTTAATTGTAAAAAAAAAGTTTCTTGAAAAATCATATTTTTAATTTTAAAAAAACTATTATAGAAAGAAATTTCGTGATAAACAAGTGCAGAAAACATTTTTCTTTGACAAATATTTTTCTTTAATTGAAATAATCAAATATTTATACCAAAGAAACAACTTTTTTAACGTTTAAAGTGTTTAAACAATATTGTTTAAATTTTAAATTGAAATAATTAAAACAAAATATATTTCTGGATAAGATATTTTGGTTGAAAATGTATATAGTATTTTTTAAATCACAAAAGTTCTTCCGAAAAATCGAAATGTTGATTAAAAAACACGTGTTTTTTATATTAATTTGTCGATAAAATTTTTGCATAATTTTAATTTTAAATTGAAAAAAATAATTTTTAACACTTTAAATATTAAACGAAAATATATATGATACAAATATTTTATCATCGTATTTTTAATAAATAATTAATATTGATTAAGAAACAATTTTATTTGGGGAGTTTTATTATTTGGGAATTTTCAAATTTTCAATAGTATAAACTGTTCAGGAATTTTATGAGTTTTGCAATTTTATTATTCGGGACAGGAGTTTTACCGAGTCGGGAATTATATTTTTCGGGATATTTCAGGCGTCCCCATAGAATTACAGAAAATTTGCTCTAATTATAATTTCGGCGCTCGATTTTGTTGATTTTCTCCTACAGTATTAATAAAAAAATGTGCATGTAAATTTTTGATATCACAAAGTTAAAGATAATCTGAATTAAAAATTTAAAAATTCGCTGTACATCCGATTTTTATTTTTGGGTCTTGACGATTTTTTTCTAATCCATTTCAGTCACTTGCAAACGGGGGTGAGTTTCTCTTAGAAAATAAGTGATAAAAATTGGAAATAATTGGGTAGTTTTTTTTTACATCTAGGTATGTAAAAAAGGTAAACTTCCGAAAATTTAAAAACTAATTTAAGAACTATTTATACTCTTTTAAGATGCGAATACAATTTACACAACTCTAATTGTAAAATTTACAAATTTTTAGGCCTTCATTTTAACTACTTGAATTTTAACGTTAAATATGCTTCATTTTCAGAATACAGCCTTATTGTTTAAATTTTCAGAATTTTCGTTATTAGCTATAGGTTAGATCAAAAATAACATTATGGGATTCGAAATTTTTACAACGCGAAAAAGTTTAAATTTAAAATTTGAAAATGTGAAAATACACCATTTTTCATGTTCATTTGCAATCCAGCGTGTCACTTTCTTCCGCTTCTTTTGAAAGTCGCTCCTCTGCTTTCAGTTTTCTTTTTAAAATATACCTTGAATTCAACGCATTTCAAATTCAATGTTTGTAGCTGCATTGAGATTGAAGTATACAAAGGTTTTTTGTTTTAAATATCAATTAATTAAAACATTTTATTTATTTTTCACGATTGTAATTTACAACTTCTAAAATTGAATAATTGTAACTCAAACATGAAAAAGTATAGAGCTTTAATAGTTGAGACATTTTAAATTTGTAGTCTTCAGTGTATTGAATAATTTCAAATTTAAAGCTATTAAAATATGTCATCAGAATTTTTGAATGGAAAGTGTTCGATAATTTTAGATTGAAACATTTCAAATTATTTAGTTGCAAATTAAAATCGTACAACTTTAAGTTTTAAACATTTTCTGATCATTTGTCACCCCACAAATTATTATTATTATTTTGTTGTAGTAAGAAAATGACGCCTGATTTTTGTAAAAATTAACAAATATATATTAAAGGTTTACTCAAGGTCATTTTTGTTCAAAAAGCTTGTTCCTGAATAAATTGACTCTTATTGTTTCCGATTTCGTTCTGTCACAGGATTCTACAAAAATGTTAGGAAAAATGGCAATCAGTCTAAAAGACATTTAAAAGATCCGAAAAATTTTAAAAATAGTTTAAAAAGATTTGAAATAATTTAAAAGAGAATTGATACTTTTGATGATTTTAAAATGTTTTGAAATGTTCACTTTTTATTATGAAAAATTACATAATTTTAAGAGGCGGTATAACAATATGGCACCACTGAAAAAAATCCCGAAAAGGATGAACGAAAAATCCCAAAAAATGAAATCTCCGGCACCTGAATAATAATTTTATAAAAATTATATTAAAAAATACATTAAAAACACGTGCGCTTTGAAAGAAAAAAATGTTCTGCCTAAATTTTCTTCGTACCTACATAAGAACATTTTTGAAACAAACTTTGCAGGATTTTTCAAATTCGGTAATATCTTATTGTCCGGAATTTTATTTTTCGTGAATTCTCCAATTTGACTTTTATATTTCGGGACTTTTATAATTTCGGGAATTTTATTCTTTGGTTATATTTCAATTTACGAATTTTACAGTGTCGGGAATTTTATTTTTCGAGATTTTTCAGTCGCTTTTTCCGAAAAATAAAATTCCCACATCACTGTCAAAATTCCGAAATTATAACATTGTCGATATATAAAAGTTCCAAATTAGAAAATTCTCGACAATTTACAATCTTACTAGTTTACACAATTAAAAAATAATTTGTTAAAAAATATTTTTTTTAATAGAATAATAAAATACTTATACCAAGGAAAAAACTTTTTTAATGTTTAAAGTTTCTCAAAATTATTGTTAGAATTTAAAATAACAATAATTGAACAAATGTATTTTTGAATAAAAAAATCGTTGTTTGAAAATGTGCATAGTATTTCTGTACATTAAAGAAAACTCTCGCAAAAATAAAATTATTATTTAAGAAAATAAAAATAAAAGTCGCGTTAAATTAGTCTGAATTGCATCCTGCAAAGTTTGTTTCAATTGAAGCTCAAGTGTTTTTAAATTTATGTTTATATCACATTTTTATACAATTATTGTTATTTTAAATTAAAACATTGATTTAACGAAATTAAACATTAAACAAAATTTCTGTAATAAAAATATTTGATGATTGTATTTGTAATAAATAAATAATATTGACCACAAAACTGTTTTCTCAATTTCTACAGTTCGGAAATTTTCTAGTTTGTCTATTTTATCATTAAACAGCATTCGACCTGGAGTTTTATTATTCGGGAATTTTCAAATTCGATAATATTGTAAACTGTCCAGAATTTCATTATTCTAGAATTTTTAAATTCGGGATTTTCAGGTTTCAGCATTTTATAATTTTGGGAAGTTTACAGTGTCGAAAATATTTCAAAAATTTTTAAAGATTTATAAGATTGTAAACAAATCTGGAAGATTCTGAGGCATTTTTTTGCAGAATTTTACATAAATTTTACGACAAAATGGGAATCATTATAAATATATTTAAAAGTTCTAAAAGTTTATTTAAAAATATATTTTATGGAACATGATATTTTTTATGAATATTTCAGTGAAATTCTGTTCGTCTAATTTTGTTTGCGAATGCGAAACGTAATCTGGCTTGAAACTGCCGTCTTAACATCTAAAAACCGAAAGAACATTTTTCATATCACTTGCAATTATAATTATATTTTTATAAAAGTCTAAAAAAATCCATACAAATTGCAGACCACAAAAATAAAAATAAAAAATAAATAATATTAAAGAACTATATATAGACAATATATAGAATGAAAATTATAAGTAATAATTTTAGAAATAGTGGACAATATATGAAACCGTAATATAAATTACTCATCGACTTTTATTTGTGGTATTTATTGAAATAACCATGTTTTACAAAGTTATAAATGTAAATATTTTTTAATTGGCAATTTACTTTCAATTCAAATGGTTCTTGTCCGAGCTAAGTAACCATTAGTGCGCCTCGAGGGGCCTACTGAGAATTGCTTACAGCGCTCCAAGTGGCTGTTGGCAAAATATATCGAAGGGACTTTGTGGGTGCTATCTACGGGTGGCGGTGTGTAGAGGGGAAGTGACTTCTTTTGCCGGACGCGCCGCCTATATTTATGGCGGGCAACTAAACCCGCACCGCATCTACATTTATAATATCTTTGGTCACGTGACCAGAATCTTATCTTACCCTCACTTTTTTTATTTCCCAACTTTATTTGACACGAAGCACCACATCGAGTTGAAAATTTGGGACAATAAATAAAAAGCACTAAGAAAGGTGGGTCTGGTCCTAAATTTTAATAATGATGAAAAATGCCAAAAAAATTATTTACAACAAAAAACTTTTTTAATAAATATACAAATTTAGGACCAGACCCATTATTCTTAGTGCTTCTTGTTTAGTATCCCAAATTTTCAACTTGATGAGGCGTCTTGTGTGAAAATAAGTTGGGAGATGAAAGAAGTGGCTGTAAGATAGGAATCTGGTCACGTGACCCACTCATCACATGGCCTTAAAGGCGTTGAAACAAGTCGACCGAACCTTAAATTTGAATTGCGTCATTTTACTCCACAAGTATATGTACTAGAATTACATCTTTTTTACATTCTCATCAGAGAAGGTATTAGATTTGTGTAAAATTTAACCTCAACAGTTTTTGTCAAATGTCCACGTTTCGAGACCCCCTGAATCCGAAAAGCAGGTTTTTACGACTGCCTGTCTGTATATATGTATGTCTGTCTGTGAACACGATAACTTTTGACAAAATTAATCTATTAGATTGGCCACTTTTTTCAAAATTCAAAAATTCTCTGTGCGGTTATTCATAGTATTGAAAAAGTCGAACAATTTATCCTGATGACTTTTTTAAATAAATAAAAAATAACCAGAGTTATAGCATTTACAAAATTCCAAAAAACACACGAAAATGAACCTTTTAAGCCAATTAACGGACGATATGAAAAAATGGCAAGAGAAGAAAAAGTTTGATATCTAAATGCCGTAGAAGATTATCATAACTGCTCAGTAGGCCTTATGTGTAAAGTTTAAATCATAAAGAAAAGATTGGAAATGAGCAAATTCAGCTTGTGGAAAAACGACAAAAGTTGCAATAAAACGTTAAATAACAAATTTTTTTTTAAAATACGCATTTTTGTAAGCGGGACAATGAAACTTCGTCTGTTTTAATAACAATATAATAAAAAACAAAGTTTTTCACAAGAACTATTGAAATTAGACAATTCTTCGCTCAATTAAAATTGAATCTTTTTGACTCTCACCCCATAGCTTTGTTCGAATTAGTTTTGGGTAAGTTATTTTTTTCAGTAATTACTTACAATTTTCTTACTCAAAAAAAAGGTAACTAGTTACAGTTACTAGATAAAGTAACTTTATCTTACTTATAAAGTTACTTTTTCTCTTTTTTAATTTTATCGTTTAAAAGTAAAAATAGTTAATATTATAATTAATATTATATATTATTATTATTATTATATTATTTGAGCAATAAACATGTCACTCATCATTATCATGTGGTATTAGATTCTTGAAAGCTTTTGTTTTTTTTTCTATCATTTTGAGCAGGAACGCCAGAATTATTACTTATTTTATTTACTTTATATTGGTCAGTCATCAAAATGAATTTAATTTGTATTATTGTTCTATATATTATATTAATAAAAAAAATATTTAAATGACATTTGATATATTATATAGATATCTTATAATATTTATATTTTTTATTATAATCTTTAATTAAAAACTAAAATCATGACTCACGACGACTTCATGATACCATGCAAATCATAACTTTTGACTAATAAAATAGTTGAATAATTTTAAGTGTCAAAGCCTTAAATTTTTCAAATTTGGAGAACAAAACACCTTTTTTGTGATTCACTTTAAAATATTTTAAATCCCTAATATTTCCAATAAAAATATTGCACTTTCAAAAAAATTAATGAATTTTTAAAAAATTATAGCAACAAAGGTTTTCCAGTCACTTTTTGAACCAAAAAGTTTATTTTGGACCAAAAAATATGAAGTTTAATACCAGAAGAAATTAATTTAAGAAAAACACGCACAAAAGAGTTGCATTGTTTCTTAAAATAGTTAAATTTTTAACAAAATAAATGAATTCCCATACCAAAAAAATTAATTTTTAACCAAATGGTTAAATTTTTTACCATAATATTTTAATTTTCTACGCCCCCCCACCCCACCCCCAAATCATATTTGAAATACAATAGTTAAATTTTCAACCAATGAAATGAATTTTCGATTATTATTTTGAATCTTCAACAAAAGCAACTAAATTTTTAACAAACTAGTTCAACTTTTAATCTAGTAGTTACATTTTCAACGAGAAAACAAAAATTTTAAACAAAATAACTAAATCTGCTAGAGAATTTTTTCACCTAAATAAAGATGATTTTTAAACCAAAAGCAAGACTTCAAAAAAAGAGTTGAATTTTCAAACAAAATGATTAGTTGTTTCTCTAGTTTTTAAACCAACTGGTTCATATTTCTACTAAAATAGTTCATTTTGAACAAAATAAATAAATTTCCAACCAAATAGATTTTAACTTGAAATCAAAGTTAAATTTAACCAAAAATTCTTCAAATATATAAAAATAATTTTCTACCAAAATAAAACATAAAAAGCTTTTTTTTCACCAACAAATAAAAAAATTTTGGAGCGGCGGTAAGGTATGAATCTGGTCACGTGACCCACTCGTCACATGGCCTTAATATGAACTAATTTCGCTCAAATATGGAAAAGATAATTTGTTTGAGCACTCCTACAAAGCTAAAGAACTAAAACCAAAAAACATGATTTAGAATAGATTTTCTTTTGATTAAAATCATTTATATAAAATATAAAAACACTCAAAAGCCAACAGTATTTTTGAGGTAATTTATATTTCGCAAGTGATTAAACGTACAAAGAAAAAGCATCTAATACAACCTGCTTAAGTCAGTTTTAATATATTTTTCAGGGATTTCCTTGGCGATATCGACAATAAAATAATAGAAGCACTAAATTTACAGTATGTTCGTATGCCATTGCCACGAGAAGAAAATGGACCTATAAGTAAGATAATTTGATTATTACTTTTTCTTGGCATAACTTGTATATTCTTATCTCGTATAAAATTAAAATTTTAAATATTTGTTTAAAAATAATTTCAGCGGTAATGGGATCATGCGGTAGAGATGTAGTGTTAGCAAGACACAAAATTGATCAATTAGTAAATAAATCAAAACATAGATATAACTGTACTCATGTGCTTAACATCCCAATAAGTTCGGAAGAAATAATAAATAAGTTCAACGAGTTCAAAACAAAAGTTATAAAAGATTCGCCGGATCTAAAAATTTTATCCAAATGGACAGAAAATTACACCTCAGAATTAAGGTTTTATGGCTGTCGGACACCAGTATGATAGAACAAGCAGTACTTGCCTTACATGCTTGTGATGAAGAAATTATTCAGTAAGTTTTTCTGTTCTTTATAGTAAAAATCAGATCATTCAATTGCATTCATATATTTATACATTTTTTGTATACGTACTTAAAATATGTTTATTTAAGATAGAAAATTTTCTATTACAAAAAAATTGATGCAGAGCCTAAAATATAAACAATTTAGAACTGCACACTTTGCTGGACTTTGTGTTCTAAACAGTTTAAGTGCTCGGAGAAATTCTCACGAGCAAGAGAGTATGGTTGAGAATATGCTCGACCTTTATGTTTTTTAATCCAAAATAGAAGTATTCAATTTATAGTTAAAACAATCCATTTTAAGTAGAAAATTGCATTCTCGACAAAGTAATTCAATTTTAAATCCAACAGATAAATTTTCTACCAAAAAATATACAGTTTCAATACCAAATGCAGTCAAAATTAATAACCCGACTAACCCCCGATTAGTGCTCGACTTGTAATAGGGCCAAATCAGGTTATTTCCACACGGGTTGTAATTTTTAAAAGTAAAATTTTTTTTTTTAATCAAAGAAAAAAACCTTCTTTGGATAATAATAAAAAAGAGGCAAGAAAAATGAGAAAGCAATCAACAAAATCCCCTGGATGGACCGGGAAACCTTGAAACTCGGGACGTGACCGGGAATTTTATGAGATCGGGAAAAACCGAGAAGTGAGAGTGGATTTATTTTTGGACCAGGAATTCTACAACCAATTTAGAATATAAATCTGTCCAACTTTGATTTCAACCGTTTTTAAAATAATTAGTTTAAATTGTGATTTTTTTCAATTATGATATCATCCGGTTTAGAACGCGTAATTCAGAAATCTTTCAGTTTAAAAATTTTTCACTTAAGTTTGTCTGAAGGTTTGAATAAATAAAAATCAGAAGCATTTAAAATCGACGATTTTCAATAACAGACATTTTTGGTTGATCAACTCTGAATATAAAATAATTCATGATTTTTTAAATTAAATTGAACTTTAAGAATGAAAATGTCTTGTCAGTTAAACAAATGTAAAACCTGGATTGCAAATTCGTAACATATTACCAAGTTCTAAATAACTTTGAAATAATAAATTCATGATTAAAAGCTTTTATTAAATTTAAAATATTATTTCGGTCTAAAATAATCCATTTTAAAGTATTCAATTTAATATTTTTCAATTAAGAAAAGGAACAATTACTTAATATTTAGAAATATCTAAGTGTTCATTTTAAATCAGTAATTATAAATTAAACAATAAAAACTAAACAAAAAAACTATGGTTTGAAAGTTACAATTTTAATTCTTCTATTTAAAAAATTTCATTTGTTAGTCAAATTGTGAAATTTTGATAACAATTGAAACACCTATTATTCTTAGAAAAAATCCGAGTAAGTTGAAGAAATTTTTAGAAGTTTTGAATAAATTGAAAATTAATTAAAAATTTGAAATGATTTCAAATAATTTATACTAAGTGTCAATGTGTACTGATAAGATCCGGCTGTTCCTACTAAAATTTCGATGCAAATAGTGCGCGGTCTGATTTGAAATCAAATGTAGATTTTGGAAGATTTCGAACAAAAAAATTTAAGCTTTTTAACAATTTTGAAAGGATCTTAAAGAAATTTTTTCAGTTTTGTAGGATAAAAAAAAATAGGAAAAATTCGAATCAGTTTAAAAAAATGTTGTAGGTCCTAAAAAAAAACTTTTAAATAATTTAAATTTTGACAAAAGTCCAAACAGCATATAAATGTTTCAAGATTTTGAAATAAAATTCTAAATCATCTTAGGGATTTTTAAACTATTTAAAATTGAAATAGTTTTTAATTTAAGTTGTGCTCAGTTTATTAAAAAATGTAATCGTTCAAATTTTAATGTTTCCAGCTTAAAATTGCTTAAAATAATATAATTTAAGAAATTTTTAAATGCACTGATTTAAAAGTGTTAAAAAGCTTCCATTTTACACGTGCAAATTATTGAGCATTTGAACACCAAATTTTTGAATGAAAAAACTGTTAAACTTAAATTTTAAAAGTTTAAAATTCAAGAGTTCCACTTTGCGTGCTTTAATTTGCAGCTCAAATTTTATCACTTCAAATAGAAAAATTATTGGCATTAAAGGTTCATTTTTTTTACTTTCATTGACCGTGAAATATATTTCGAACCCGCAAAAAACCGGGATTTTTTGTTTTTATTAAAACGGCCACGCTGAAATCCCTTTGTACAAGGGGTGTTCAAAAAGTAAGTTTCCCTGCTCCGGGAAAATAGTCCCCTTGGACTTGAATACATTTTTTATATCTGTTCTCGAGCTTTGACAAACCTTGTTTACAAACATCTGTGCCGTGGCGTGGGACCCATCTCGCACTAAACTTTACGGTAACCAAGATGATCTGTTATGATTGTGTGGATTGAAGTTCGACAAATATCGATTTCAGGAGGCATTGAGTCCAAAATTCTGTCAATTGTAAAGCGCCTATCCGCCAAAATGATTTTTTCGACTGCTGCGACTGCGTCATCTCTAATGGCGGTTTTCGGCCTGTCTGCACGCTGCTCATCATGAACTTCTCCGCGTCCCTCAAAAAAATATGTAGGCCATCGACGCACCATTTACACACTTATGCATTTGTCACCATAAATATGTACTAATTCAGTGTGAATTTCGTTGCCATTAAGCCCTTTTGCAGTTAAAAAGCGAATAACTGCACGCAACTCACAAGTGGACACGTTCTTCACAGGTAGCTCCATGGTTTCCGAGCTGGTACTGATGAAACAAATTTTCCGGCAGCTAAGACCGGTTCCGCTCTTATCAGTATATCCTAAACTAAAACTATGTTCGGTCCCAGCTCCCTAGATGGCGCTGGGGCAAAACGGCAGGCTAGGGAAACTTACTCCTCTTGTTAAAAAGTCTGGCACTCTGTCCCCGTAAGCCACCTTACAGATCTTGCTAGTGATCTTGTAGACAACACCATCATTTTCAAACTTATCTTAAGGATCCTTGCAAAAAGTTATTATTGAATCCATTTTAAATGGTATACGGAGAATAGTATGAATCCCAAACTTTTTCAACATAAAATCAATAGTTTTCGGAATTTGACCGAAAAATTAAAGAACGAAAGTATTAAAAGAATTATACTCCTTCAAATTACCTTTGTGAGATGAAACATGTGACAAACCCAGGGCTCTGAAAGCTAAGTTTCTAATTACCGCAACTTTGTTTTGAAAAGGATGAAAAGAAAAGAAACTTAAAATTCTACCTGAATATGTACTTTTCCTGTGCCAATTGGTAATAATATTACCATCCCGACCTTCAATTACTTCTATGTCAAAAAACTGGTTTTATTATTATTTTTTGTTTCGGTAGATTGAAGTTGTGGATTAAAACTGTTAAAAGCATTTGCCTATCAAAAGATCAATCAAATCTAAAATAAGTTGAGTTCATAAAAAAACTATCCCTTCGATAAATTATTTTTACATAATCTAGTACGTGTTTTAATATTGTCTCATCTATTTAAAATTTCCTGTTCAAACTATTTCAAGGGGTATACTCGAAAACAATGCAACAACATACAAAGAAATCATTACATAGTCATCCGGAACCCTTCTTTTTTAATAATAATTTTTTGAAATTCCCCGCTATTTTTAATAATGTATTTTGAATTTGTGATAGACTCTTTGAGAATCAAATTAAAGTTTTGTTCTAAAAATTTAGTGAGTGTATTAATAGTTAAAATAACTATTCTCAAAGGATAGCCATCTCCGTAAATCTTTCTCAAACCACAACATCTGGCAAGAACTTTATCTTCAGTACTAGTAGCACTCCATCTTATACCTTTTCCTGAAAAAGTCCTTTCTTTCTCCAATTGTCAAGCATCTTGAAAGTATCTCTTTTTAATTTATTTGACGGATTTTCATTCAATAAATCAAAATTATCATAACTGGAAAGTAAATTCTCCATATCCTTAACATAATCTGATTTTTTTCATAAAAACAGTTTAGATAATATTGCCTTCATCAGTATTCATGCAAATTACATCAGGGTTGTTTTTAAGAAAATTTATCGTTTTTATGAAACCTTTAAAAAAATGTCAATCAATATTATTAATTTGCAGACAATTTTTATCAACAAAGGTCTTTCACAAGTGTAACACCTTGTTTCCGAAATCTTACTGATATAATATAGGAATTTTGTGTATTCTTGATTCGACATTTTTGAGTATTTCCATCATTTGTTTCTACCTATATAATGTTGAAATTTTACATAATGATAGAAAGAGAGTATTTTTGAAAATTCTTTGTATTTAAAAAACAAAAAGACTAGCCTAGGGTATGAATGTATAAGTGCCGAAACGTTGGTGATTATTTTTTTATAAATGTTTTTTTATTGTGATTTGATAATAGTAAAATCCCGTTTTTGTTTCCTCTTATTTATTATTGTGAAAAAAAAACATTTTTTTCTTTTCATTTTTAGGAAAATTTTTATCTTTTTTCAAAGTACAATAGAAACAGTTTATAGTGGTTGTCCAAATTTGTTCGTTGGATTCTTGATTTTATTTTCGAGAATTCTGCACATTAACTTGATTATTGGACGTTAAATGGGATTTTAAGTTTTATTTCAATCTAATTTAAATTTCTTATGTTTTACTTTTTTAACAGGTCTGATGAAAAGAAGTAAATACAAAAAGATTACTAATTTTCAAATGGCAATTATGCACAATTTTATTTTATTGCAAAAAATCGAAGATTCTCGAAAAATGAGTGCCATGAGATGCATAAGTAAGACTAGGTTTGATGTTACCAAAATAATAGAGGTAGTTATTTTCAACTTATCACTTATCACTAAAATATTTGTTCATTTATAAAGAAAATTTTTTTTGTATCTTTATGATACTTAATTTTACTTGTAGCTAAGATAATATTTTTAATTAAGAGAATTTGGTTTAACCAAGATGGTCCAAAGAATAATTTAGAAGGATTATTTTTAATAACACAAATTATTTTTGTTTATCAGGAGCATAAAGACGTCTATTTTGGAAAGATAACATTATCTTCCATGCATCTCTCAATTAAAAGATTTATGGACGGCTTCGATCGAAATAAATTTGCTGCGAAAATTGACTTCTAACTATTGAAGGCTAATAAAGAATTTAAATATAGGATTACAAATAACATATTAATAATAATGCCTTATGTGCCTATAAGTTTCGCTATTATAAATTAATTAATAAAAGATTAATTCGTATTATATCTTATTACCTTCAATTTTATTTCTCAGATTGAAAATGTAAAATCAAGTAATTTATAAAAAAAATTTAATAAGGGAAAACTCGGGGATTTTTTTGATCAGAGAAAGCCAGAAATTAAAAAAAAGGGAAAGTCAAGAAATTTTTGTAAGAAGCACTTTAAGTAACTATTAAAAACAATTTCAAGAAGTTTTTAATAGATTTCAATAATTTTAAGGGATTCTAAAGGATTTTAAAGATTTTATGTTTTTCTCTGAATTCTAAAATTTTTTAAGAGCTTTAAAAAGTTGCAGGGTATTTCAAAATATTTTAAAGGATTTTATATATTTTAGGGTATTTTAAAACATTCCAAAAAATTTGTATTATAATTGAAACATTCAAAGGGATTATAAAGGATTGTATGGAATTTTCAAGAGCTTTAAAAAGTTTTGAGGGATTTCAAGAAATTTCAAATGATTTGAAATATTTGAGGATATTTCAAAAGATTCTAAGAAAATTCTTAATATCTTTTAATAATTTCAAGGAATTTCAAAGTATTTTTTAAGGTTTTAGGGTATTTGAACAAGTTAGCATTAATTTTAAACAGATTTAAAAAGTTTCAAGGTATTTTAAATTATTCCAAAGAATTTCAAATATTTAAAGGTATTTGAAGAGAAAAAACTTAATATTTTAATTGCTGGTCACTTTTTCTAGCGTATATAATTCTGAATTTTGCAAACACAACATTATAGAATTTTCAATTAACAAAGATAAATTTTTAAACAAAAATAAAATAGTGTAATTTTCCAGACAAATTATAGGTTTTCCAAAAAGAAGATTAAGTTTCTGCTGGAAAGGCACATTTTCAACAAAGTACATAAAGTTCCAACTAAATATTTAAAGTTCTAATCAAAAAAGGTAAATTTTGTACAAAAAGAAAACGATTTTTCAACCAAATTGTCCAATTTTCAACTTGAAAAATTAACTTCCAACCAAAAATAGAATATTGAAATTTCCAAATATAAGAATTGAGTTTCCAAGAATATATTCTATAATTTGTAAAAAAAAGTGAATTTTCAACTAAAAAGAAAACATTTTCATTCCGAAATAGAATAGTTAAATTTTATCTTAAAAAGAATAATAATAATTTTCAACCAAAAAATGAGTAGTAAAATTTTTAGATCAAAAAATTGAATTTCCAGGAATCTATTATAAAATTTTTATCGAAAAATTTAATAGTTGATATTAAAATAAAAAAAGATGTTAATATTAAATAGAAAACGGTTGAATGAAAACAAAAAAGGCAACTCCTGTACTGTTCTTTCTGTTTTTCGGTGAGCTAAATTCGAATCCGTCGTCAAAATTCGAATATTTTGACTTCAAAATTAAATATGGCGGTTTTTGCTTAAAAAATTGGTGAAAATGTTTTATTTTTTATTTTTATAATTATTTTTCAGAAATAAAACGCGTTAATATCTTAAAATTTCTTTAACCATCGGTGCACAAAATTCTTAAAATTTAACATAAAATTTTTATATATATGTTTTTTCTTCCAAAATGGCGGACATAATGCAAAAATGTCCCAAAAACTGTTTTTTTTTCATCATCGTTGTTTTTCTCAAAAACTTCAAAGTTTAAAAAAAAGTTCCATAGATAAAAAATGTCTTGAAATTAACCATAGAATTCTATGAAATTTTTTCAGTTTTTTTAGAAAAAATTTTTGTTTTTTCAAAAAATCAAAAATTTGAAATTTCAACAAAATTTTTCAAAAATCTTAAAAAATTAAAGAATATTCTTTGACTAATTCTAAGACATTTTTATTCTTGGAAAATTTGTGCCAGAGCCTACAGATTTTGGGAAATAATTGATAAAACTTTATGCGAAATGAATTCGCATTAAAAGAATTCGCATGAAGTTCTATCAATTATTTCCCAAAATCTGTAGGCTCTGGCACAAATTTCACAAGAAAAAAAATGTCTTAGAATTATTCAAAAAGAACATTCTTTAATTTTCTCAGATTAAAAAAAAAATTTTTTGCAAATTTCAAATTTTTATTTTTTGAAAAATCAAAAAAATTTTGACTAAAAAAACTGAAAAAATTTCATAGAGTTCTATGGTTAATTTCAAAACATTTTTTATCTATGAAACTTTTTTTTAGACTTTGAAGTTTTTGAGAAAAACGACGATGATGAAAAAAACAGCTTTTGGGACATTTTTGCATTTTGTCGGCAATTTTGGAAGAAAAAATATATAAAAATTTTATATTACAGTTTAAGAATTTTGTGCACCGATGGTTGAAGAAATTTTCAGATATTAACGCGTTTTATGCCTAAAAAATAATTATAAAAATAAAAAATCAAACATTTTCATCATTTTTGTATGCAAAAACCGCCATATTTAATTTTGAAGTCGAAATATTCGAATTTTGACGGCGGATTCGAATTTAGCTCACCCAAAAACATAAGAAACAGTACTTTTTATCTATTTATTGTTTTTTTATACCCATAAATTTTGCGGTCAAACTCATGTTTTAAAATTGATAGCTTTGGTCGTTAATGAGTTAAATTTTTAGTTAATCCATTTTTTAACAACAAAAAACTGATTTTCATCAAAATCATGTAATTTTTCGATTAAAAAAGATCAGTTTTTAATCATAATTAAAAAAAAAAATTAATACAAGACAAATTTTCAACCAAAGAGAGAAGTTCAACCGATAAAATTGTAATAAAAAACAGTTGAATTAAAAAAAAAGAAAATGATTTTTCCCTAAAACAGTTGCTTTTCCTCATTTTTAAATATGGTTATTTTTATTTTTTTTCTATAAAAAATAGAGAACTTTTGAAAACATGTATGTACTATGAAACGTTCTTTCAGTAAACAATAATATTATGTTTGTGAAATTCAGAACTATGCAAGAAAAACTGACCCTACTTTAAATATTTAATTGTTCTTTTAAAACTGAATAATGGACTCTTTGACTCTACTTTACAAATGGACTATTAATTTTTATTATTAATTTGTATAAAAAAATGTTTTTTTCTTCATATATTAAATTTGAATTTTCGCGGAACTCGGGCCCGAGATTGACCCTCAGCGTGCAGACATCTTGCCATCTGACGTCACAGCTATAAATACCTGCATTTTAGAGGTTATGTTATAGTAAACATCGCGTAAATCTTTTCATGAAAATATTTGTTTATTATGTATTCACCGTGTTTTTTACTATAGGAATTTAGAATAAAAATATTGTATGTAACAAAATAATGTACAGCCTATCAGTAATAGATTATTCCAAAGTGCTCGGAAATGACAAAATGTAGAGAGAACTGTTCACATATTTCCTGCTAAAAGTGTGTAAATAAAATATTTTAAAGTGTAAATAATATAAGTTTCGAGAAGAAAAATATGGGAAACGTATGGAGAAGAGTGTGTGTAACAAGTATCAATTTTTTACCAAAACCCGGGAAGTTGAGGTTAACCTTTTTCTCAAGAAAAATGGATTATGAACCAAAAAGAAAATTAATTCGCATTGATGGACAATGTTATAGATTCTCTGATTATAATAAATCTGAAGATTGTGAACTAGGAGAATCTGAAAATTCAGAAAAAGATGTTCAATCTGATAATTCCGAACAAGAATTGGACGTTACTGACATTCAACTTTTTCCTCATTCCGATGGAAAATGCAAACATTCTTTCTACGTTCCCAGGTAATTTTTTCAATTCAACTAATATATGTTTAAATATGTTGTTAATGATTTAAAAATTAGGTAATTAAATTTTACTTTCCTTACACACAATTTCAAATTTTTTAATTTCAGAATAATTAATTTGTCATGAACAATTTTTTCTATCTTTATTTATCAGATTGCAAATTAGGTATCATATAACAATTTTTAAATGTAAGTTATTTCTTATAGATTGCACAATTTGTATTTCGTGTCTGGAATAAAAATGAAGTTAATAATAAAAAATATAGTATATCGTTTCGAACTAAGCGGCTACTTGTTTTTTTTTTAATGATTGCTTAAGCTATCTTAATTAACCCTTAAAGGGCACACTTCCGTAAAATTACATAAAGAGCATACTGGGTGTTTAATACCCAAAGGTATTAAAACGTGTACTGTGCCGACGGTTTTTGATAGTTTTTTGCAAGAAAATCAATTAATGATGTTTAATCTATCTACTTTAAGGGGGAAAAGGTTTCATAACAGTTTTTGGATTTTAAAGTAGTTAAAAAAAAATCCCTTATGAAAAAAAATAACTTCTTTCACTCGAAAATTCATAACTTTTTTAGTTTTTGATAATTTTACTTGAATACTTCCGAGATGTGGCGCTTCACCGTACTTTGCGTGATTAAACGATTTTATTGATCTTAAAATACGTAAAAAAATTATAAAAATCAAAATTACGTGCAAATCACATAGAAAAATAGGTTTTCATGTTATTTGTTAATCTCGCGAGATAGGTTCCATTTTTTTAAATAAAGTACGTTTTGTTAAAGCGCAAATAAGTCGCTGGGTGTAGTATACCCAGTATGCCCTTTACGAGTTAAATAAATGCGAAGTAAAATTTTAATGACAAAAATCTTAAAACTTAAATACCAATGGGATAAAATATAGTATTTATATAAATCATGACTTCAAAAAAATTCCAGTAAAATTCAAAATAATTAAAACGAATTCAAAAAAAATTTAAGTTAACAAAATTCTATTGGTTTCTGTAAAATTAGAATTAATTCAGAGGAATATTTAAGGCAAACGAGAAGAATTCGTTGAAATTCGTGAAATTTCAAGGTGAATTAATAAATTGAAAAGAAGTTAAGGATATAAAAAATTCCATTGACTTCAGTAACCTTGAAATTAGTTTAGAAAAATTCAAAGGAATTCAAAAGAATTTGGTGAATCCAATCCAATAGATGGCGCTCCGATCAGCTAGGCCTGTGTTTGCATTGTTATGTATATAAAAATACTAAAATTCATTAAAAACTTGATACTTTTTATAAATATAAAAGGAAGAATAAAGTTTTCAGTAACAATAAGAGTAGTTGTAATTATTAATGCAAGAAACATTTAATTTAATATTACGAAAATTGAATATATGAGTATTTTGAAAACAGGTTGAATTGTATTCATGTTTTTCTATTGTTTATTTTTCTAATGTAATTAATTAATTTTATAAACAATTGTATTTGTTGCAAATTTCAAACATTGATTGACTAATAATAATAGTAATAATAATATTTAAACATTGATAATTCGCTTTATAATATACTTTTTTATTAAATCCAGTCATCACAGAGTGTCACCTATTTTAGGAATTTGTCACCTTTTTCTCCTATTTTGGGGTTTCTCATCTTTTGTCGCCTTTTTTCAGTTAAAAAAGTGCAATTTTATTCAAAATTTCAACTCGCAACAAACATAATCTTAAATTTTTAATTTGAAAAGATGAATATTTTACAATCCAGTTTAATTTTGAAGCAAGGAAGACGAATTTTCAACTAAAAAATAGGACTTTTCTAACAAATGACGATTTTTACACCAAAAGGTTTGATTTTCTATCAAAAAATACAAGCGTTTAATAAATCAGTTGAAATTTTGATAAAAAAAGATTACTTTTTAAGAAAATAGTTGAATTTAGATTAATTAGAAAATAAAAATATAATTTTTGTCAAATAAAAATAATTAGCTTTGAATCAAAAAGGATCCATTTTTAACCAAAGAAGAGGACTTTTAAACAAACCAGTTAAATTTTCAACAAAATGGTAGAATTTTTAACCAAGAGATGGATTTTTAGCCAAAATGTGATATTTTTTTAGCAAATAGTTGAATTTTCCACCCAAAGAGACGATTTTTAAAGTAAAAGAGAATTTTGAATCCAAAAAGTAATAATATTCGACAAAAAAATATGACTTTGTAACAAAATAGTTGAATTCAGATTAATTCGGAAAAAGAAATATAATACTTTTGTTTTGTTTTTGATAAAAAGAACTAACCATCAATCGAAATAGATTTTTTGAACCAAGAGGTTAATTTTAAACAAAAAAGGTGACTTTTTAAGAACCTAGTTCAATTTTCAATAAAGTAAATAAACTTTCAAACAATTTATATAATTTTGAACTAAGCACCAAAAATATAATCACAGACTTTTCAATAAAAATCATTAACTTTCAAATATAAAAGGTGAATTTTCAACAACTAAAAAAAAAAGATTTTTCTATCAAAAGATAAATTTCGAAACCAAAAATAATGAATTTTCTACAAAAGTATCAATTTTCGACCAAACACGATGATTTTTTCAGAAAAATTGTTGAATTTTCACAAAAAGTATGTTTTTGAAGTAACAGAGATTATTTACCAAACAAAAATACAATAATAGACTTTTCAAATAAAAAGAATTAATTTTCAATCAAAAAAGATGAATGTTCAACCAAAAAATATGAATTTTCAATAATAAAAATGAATTGGCCGCCAAACAATATAATTTTTTGTCCAAAAACGATTACTTTTTAACAAAAGACTTTAATTTTCAATAAAATATTTAAATCTTTAACTAAATAGTAGAATTTGTCACCAAAACTAGAATTTTGAACCAAAAAAATTATTCATTAAAAATTCCACTCCTTGGTTAAAAGTTGAACGAATTTTTTTAAATTTCATTTTTTTTTTGTTCAAGATTCATAATTTTAGTTAAAAGTTCGTTTTTTTCGTAAAAAATGAAATTAAAAATTCTTTTTCTTGTAAACAAGTTTTTTTAAACTACAAATTCAAATATTTTGTTTAAAAAGTCAACTGATTAATTGTCAATTAACTTTTTTGTTGTTATTTCATGTTCTTGTTTTTAAAATTAAATTGTTTGATAGAGAATTATGCTTTTTGGCTTGAAAATTCAACAAATTGGTATAAAATTAAACTGTTTTGTAGAAAATTCGTTTTTATTTTTATTAAAAATTCATTCTCAATTAAAGCAAATTTATCTCCTCCATTTTTGGTTAAAAAATTATGTGTTTTTTTTTTGTTGAAAATTCAACAATTTGCTTATACATTATTTTTCATTCTTGACTGAAAATTTTTTTTATTGGTAGAAAATGCACTTTTTGGCAGAAATTTCATCTCTTTTTAGTTAAAAATACAACTTCTTAGTTGAAGATTTATCTATTTTGGGTGAGGATTAAACTATTTTGTTGAAAATTACAAAATTTGGTATAGAATTCAACTTTTTTGTAGAAAATTCGTTTTTATCGTTGTTGTTTTAATTGAAAATTAATTTTTCTCAGTATAAATTCATCTGCTTAATTTTTTGGTTAAAAATTGAACTTTTATGGTTTAAAAATGCAGACTATTCATCTTTTTTTTTTTTTTGAAAAATCAACAATTTGGTAACGGATCTAACTATATTGTAAAAAGTAGTTTTTATTTTTGTTTAATCCAAAATTAGTTCTCGGTGGAAATTTAAATACTACATTTTCAGGGCCGAATATTTGGAATACTTGAATTTTTAACCAAACAGAAGAATTTTTAAATAAGAAGACTAACTTTCAAAGAAGAAGTGATTTTCTACAAAAAAAAGTCGATTTTCTACCAAAAAGTCGAATTTTAACAACATACGTGAATTGTCAACGAAATAAATGAATTTTCAATTTAAAAAGACAAATTTACATGCAAATTGTTAAACTTTGAACTAGAAAAGGTAAATTTTCCACCCGAAATAGTTATATTTTCTACTGAAATAGTTAATTTTTTAGTTAAAAAGTGATTTTAAAGAAACTAGTTATATTTTTAAAACGATGCAAATTTTTATTTAATGTGATGAATCTTCCAACAATAAAATTAATTTTCAACAAAAGAATTCAAATTCCAACCACAAGTAGATGCATTTTCAAGAAAAAAAGGTAAATTATTAAAGAAAAATGTTTTAAAAAAATATATTATAATTTAGAAATATTTACTTTTCGAAATACTACTTCTACTCTAAAAATTACTTGAAGCATTCTCTTTTTTTAAATTTCGAAAAAAGGGACTTTTAAATTGTGACAAATTTTGACTTGGAAAAGGGATTTTTTAAACTCCTTTCTTCTAAATCCCACTGTAAATTCTTTTTAAAAAATCACGTTCCATGTCAAAAATTAATATTAGTAATATAAAAATAATATAAAAACATTAATAATTATTTTCACTCATATTCCCTGCAACCGCAGATAAAGTAAAAATTACTTTTTTATATTGACAAAAATTACTAAAATATTGAGACCTTAAATTTTGCTACGATCAGAAGTAAATTCCCGGTTTTTTAACTTAATTCTGGGTTTTCCCGGTTTCCTGTTAAAATCGTCAACCTGATTATAAATAAATAATATATACCTAGATATATATTTTTTAGAAAGCGGAAATGCATAGATGAATTAAAATGAAAAAGTACATAATAATGGTAATTAATAATGTTTAAATGTTATTAATATTATTATTAGGAAAGTAATATTATCAATCAATGTTTAAAATTTGCAAAAATTACAGTTGTTTATAAAATTAATTAATTATATCAGAAAAGAACTATAGAAAAATATGAATAAAATTCAAACTGTTTTCTAAATACTCATCTTTCTATTCAATTTTCCTAATATTAAATTAAAGGTTTCATTAATTTTTTGGATTAATAATTATAGATGCTCTTATTGTTACTGAAAACTTTTCTCTTCTTTTTGTAATTATAAAAATTATCAAGTTTTTAATGAATTTGATTTTTTTTCTATACATAACAATGCAAATACAAGCCTACCTGATCGATGCGCCATCTATTGGATTTTTTTGAACTACGATATCCCTCCGGATGCTAAAATAACAACTACTATATACATATACATGGGCGATGCATAGGGATGATTGAAACTTTACTAATTAAAAAAAAAGCGACTAATGAAATTTGCTAATGACTACAAAACAATTCAACTTAAATTCCGAAGAATTCAAATGAATTGGAAAATTTGTTTAAGCCGGAAAAATCTATTTCAGTAAGATTTTAGTGAATTTAGGGGAATTTGAGGAATGTGAGAAGAATTCGATAAAATTCATAAAATATCAAACCGAATTTTAAAAACAATCAAATAAATTTAAAACAATTCAAAAATTTTAAAAATTAATTTACCTGCCTAAGTTTGAGATGAGCTTAGAAAAATTAAAGAGAGTTTAGAATAATATGATGAAATTCCTAAGAATTTAAGGTGAATTTTAAAAACTTGGCAAGATGAATTAAACAAACACATTTTTTAAATTCATTGAATTGAGTGAATTTAGGAGAATTCAAAGGAATTTACAAGAATTCAGGATCAATTAATAAGAATTCAAGGCCCTTGCGAAATTCCTCACTTTTTATGAATAAATTCTTCGAAATCTATTCAAATATTATAAAATCCTGTGAAATTACATAAAATCTGATAATATTTCTGGAAATCCTGGAAAATGTATTAAAATAACTTGAGTGCTTTTAAAATCAGTTGAAATAATTGAAATCCGTGGAAATCTTATAAAATGCATTGGAATATTTTAAAATATTTTTTAAAACTTTTAGGTCCTATAAAACCGTTCCATATTTTTCGAAATTCTAGGAAATTCTTTGCAACCGCATGCAACCTTAAAATTATTAACACTCTTGGAAATCCTTTAAAATTGTTTAAATCTCTTGAATATGCCCTGGAAATTTTTTAAAATATTCCAAAATAATTCTGTTTTTTTTTTAAATATTTAAAATCCTTTGATATCTTTTGAAATTCTTCGAAACTATTTAAAGCTCTTGAAAATGCCTGGGAACGACAACCTCAAATATTCCAAATCCTTTAAATTCTCATTAAATTACTGAAATTAATTAAAAATGTCTTTTTATATTTTAAAATTACCTAAAATATTTAAAATCCTTAAAAAAGTTTTTAAATGTTAAAGTTTTTGAAGATAACAAGGAATTTAAGAAAATTCTTTAAAATACTTCAAATCTTTCGATCACTTTATCAATTGATGCTCATAATTACTTTAACCTTTAAAGTGAATTGTGGGTGTCAGAGACCCCAAGCAATTTTCAAACTCTTATAAACCATAATTAATTCGAAAAAATTGAGTGAGTGTCGCCATCTAGCTATAGTTGGAGACACTAACTGTAAGTAAAGTCGTTTAGCATACTGCGTCAAGAGTCCACTAGCAGCAGCTGCTAGAAGTGGAGGTAAAAAAATCGTGGGGTCTCTAACACCCAGTGTGCACTTGATGTGTGAAAAAGTTATCTTGAAGCAAATTTTTGTTGTTGAAATTTTATTAATACTTCATATGATATACGTACGTTAGAAAGTAAACAAAAATCAATAAAATTTCCACAAAAAATTTGCTCCAAAATTACTCTTTCACTCACTAAGTACACACTGGGTGTTTAAGACCCCATGATTTTTTACCTCCACTTTCAGCAGCTGATAGTTTCAGCAGTGTCGCTAGATGGCGACACCCACAATGTACTTTAAGGGTTAAACATACCCTAAAATATTTCAAAAACTTTGAAATCTTTAGGAATCACTTGAAACAATTAACAATTAAACAATGTTAAATTAAATACAAATTAACTGCAAAATTCAGAACTTTTATAACTTATAGAGTTCAAAGATTCAGATTAAGTTACAAAAATATAAATCCACGTTAACATTTTCAATAGTCTAAATTAAAGAAGCAAGCAATGAACTTTAAAAATTTTCAAAATTATATTATTTTAAGTCATTTTAAGCTAGACACATTAAAAATTGAAAAATAATTTTTTCAACTGAACATTTCTGTAATAAGAAGTTAAATTAGTTTTATTTTGAATAGTCTAGACACCCTTTAAAAGCTTCACAACTTTATTTCAAAGTCTTGAGAAATCTAGACGTGATTTTAATTTTCCCAAATTCAAAATCATTTTCGAATTATTTGTCAAAACTTTGAAATATATCTCACATTAAATTGAATTTTTTTATAACTATGAGAAAAGCCTGCAAATTAAACAGATTAAATTTGAATTTATAAATAACACTTTTTATTGGTAAAAATATTAGAGTAATATTAAGAAATATTTAGAAGGTTTAAAAAGTTTCGAATCAATTTTAGAACTTGAAATAATTTGAAATACTTACAGCCGAATTAAAAATAAAATTTATATTTTTGCATATTAAAAAAAAAAATTTAGAATTTTTTTAATAATCGTAAACAACTACAAAATAATAAAAATGTTCTTTAGATTTTTAGGAAAATTGAAAATGATTTTTCACTTTTAAAAATTATTGTGACAGAAAGTTTAAGAAGACTTTAAGAGATTTCAAAAAAGACCAAAGAATAACATGGAAGATTTTAAGGATTTTATTTAATTTACTGGATTTTCAAAAATTGTAGGAAAATTTCGATTTATTTAAAAATTTATTTAGAAGTTTTGAAAAAAATGTTAACACACTTCTTTTAAATTACTTGAAATAATTTCAATTTTTAAATTAATTTTGAATCTTTTCAAAACTTCTACGTATCTCTTAAAATTACTAAAATTTTCCTACAAATAATAAGTGTTCAATTGTTATTTATGCTTTTTATTTAAAACAATTCAGTTTCAAATTGTTTTGTTTTAAATATTTGGTTTCAATTTACTCATTCTAAATGAACAGTGAAATATTAAATACTTATTCTTTTTCTACATTAAGAAATTTCAAATTAAATGAGATAAAAATTAAATAATTTAAACTCACAATATTTTTAATTTAATAAAAACCTTTAATTATGACTATATTATTATGGATTTATTTGTAAGTTGAAAATCGTAAAACGCACGTTTACATTTTTTAATAGCTGAAAAAATTAATAGAAATAATATATTAATAAATTTATTCATTAAATTTAATTTTAAAAAATAATATAAAGGAACACCTGAAACTCTGAATTAAAAATATATTATTGATAAATTATGAAAATTTGTATTTAAAAATGAAATTATCGGAATAAATGATATATTAATTTCAATTCTTATTAAGACTTTCGGATTGAAACAGTTACAATCTGAAAATTCTCAAATTTTGAACGAATCTAGAATTGTTTGGTTAAATCAATTATTGTTCGGATTTCTGAGTACAGATCCATTTTTAAAATAATTTATTTATTTATATTTACAGTTGATAAAATAAAACTGTTTTTTATAAAGAAATTCAACTTCAAATGTTTTTAATTTTCAATTATTTAAATCCTCAAAACTACACTTTAATTATTTTTAAAACTGTTAAAATCGAACTTGGGCAGATTTTTCTTCTGAAAATTCGTCAAATTCACAGTCCGGCGGCCACCCTGTTTTTTATTTAAAAAATCTTGATTTTAAAAACTTCTGATTTTTAAGCCTTTAAAACTGCATTTTAACTTTCTTTAAATTGAAATATATGCTTACAATTTAAAAATCTGAAATGGAAAATTTTTAAAGTGATAATCGCGTTTTCCCAATCGTCTGGGACGTCTCCCATCTCGAAACATAAATTTATCAATTCGCAAAGTGTATGTGGTATGCACTCGCCACCGTGTTTAAGCATTTCAGCGCTAATACCGTCTACTCCGGCAGCCTTACCGTTTTTCAAGTTGTTAATTATATCCCTAACCTCAGTGACACAGACTTTCTCAATTGAGTTTTTTATCGCATCGTGTTCAACATCGCAGTTGTGGTGTCCTATAATTTCATCTCCGAATTATCTCCTAAAATAGTCTCTGAAAGCCTCTAGTATTCCGTCTGCATCATGTACCATTTCCCCCCTACTATTTCTCATGTTGACAAATTCTGTACTTTTGTTTCCTTTCATTTTTTTATAGAGCAGTTTCTTGCTTCCTTTAAAGTCTTTTTGTATTTTCATCTCTTCTGCTCTGATTGTATATTTACGTTTCTTAACTAATCGTCTGAGTATCCTGTTTTCGCGTCTATAATCATTTCTACGTCTATTTTTTTCCTCATCGCTAAGACCTGCGATGTTCAAAGTTCTCCTGTACGCTTCTCTCTTTACTTTTTGGGCAGCCTGAATTTCATCATTCCAGCACGCATCACCAGACATTCTTCCTACAACTGCGGTACCACACACTTCGATCGTACTTCTAACACGGTTATCCCGTAATATTGTCCAGGCGCCCTCTATATCTTTGTTTTTTATACGGTCCTCCCATGTTGCAATATCTATGCTTTCGATTATCTTATTTTGGAAATCTATTCGCACGTCCGGTTTCTGTAGGTTCTCAATTTTGATTCGCGTTTGTTTTGCTTTCTTGATTCTCTTTTTTCTCCATCCCCGACCTAAGTTAATTTTTGAGATCAGAAGGTAATGATCAGTATTGCATTCAGAACCCCTCATGACCCTTGTATCTTTGACTAACTCTCTTAGTCTTTCATCCGCAACAACAAAGTCAATTATACTGCGGCTATTTCCTTTAGACCAGTCTAATAATTTATAAAAATCGCAATTTATGAAATTATTTAAAAATGGTTGAAATCACAGTAGGACAAAAATTTTATTCTAAAAATTTTGTAAAATTCTCGGTCAAAAACTAAATTCACTGTCATTTCCCGGTTTTCCCTGGTCTCATAAAATTCTCGGTCGTTTTCCAGGTTTCCTGGTTCAGCGGCCACCCTGATTTTAAATCGATAAAAATTATTAATCAGAATTAAATTAATTAAATTAAAATTATTATTCAGATCAGAAGTAAATTCTCGGTTTTTTAATTAAATTTCCTATCATTTCCCGGTCTTTCCCGGTCCTGTTGCTACCCTGGTAGTATTTTTAAAATTAAGAGAATAATTGATCAATCATCCAAAAACAAGTAGACTCTTCATTAACGCAGATTCAGTCAATGAAATTGTTTTCCTGTTTGTTTTATAATTGAGAACTTCAAACTTCTGTTTTAATGTTAAAAATTGCAAAGCAATTCTATGAATATATTATTTCAGAGCATTATTGTCCCTTATCGCGGGTCCAAAAGGGTCAACTAAGGAAAGAATAGAAACAGAGTCAAATACATCGATACAGATACCCACGCGTAAACAAGATAGAGATATAGGTACAAAATAAATTATTATTATCTCTAATACCATGAATCACACTCATAAATTAGATATTAATTTTAGATACCAGTTATTAAATATTATGTTAAGTCTCAATTTTATATTAGGGACCGTACTTAAATTACCTAAAAGCTGAAGGGGGGGGGGGTCGCTCACTCATGTACGTAATTTTTGCATATTCGCAAAAATTTCTCCTGAAGATTATATTTTTAGTTATAAATATTACTATTCCGTGAAAAATTTAATATTTTTTAAAAAGACATCCTTTATGGTTGAAAATTCAACTGTGTTGTTGAAAATTCGTTTTTTTTTTGGTTAAAAATTCAGCTCTTTTCGTTGAACATTAATTTTTTTTTAAATTCATATTTTTTGCTGATAAGTATAAATATTGCTTCTTTCTTTGAAAAAATGCAACTGGTTTCTTGAAAATTAAACTATTTCATAGAAAACTTACTTTTCTTTAAACTTCCTATTCTTGTGTTAACCGTCAATTGAAATCATTTTGGATGAAAATTCATTTTGATTAGAATTTTGACAATTTAGCAGAAAAATAACTTACTGTTTAATATTCTTATTTTCATGTTGCAAACTGAACTGGAATCTTCTTTAGATACAAATTTATGTCTTTTTAATTTTTATTTAATTCATCTGTTTCAGAAGAAATTTCATCTTTCTTGTTTAAAAATACAATTGTTTGGTTGAAAATTCAACCTCTTTTTTTAAAGCTTATTGTTTTGATTTAAAAATTCACCTGCTTTGGCAGAAATAACACTGTTCGTGGATAAAAATGCAAGAATGCAATTTTTGGTTGAAAATTCTGCTGTTTTGTTGAAAATTCAACTATTTCATAGAAAATTTACTTTTTCTTTAAAATTTAAATTTTGGTTTTCAAAAATAAAATAAAATCTTTTCTGAATGAAAATTAAACTTTAAAAAATTTCGGTTTTTAATAAAAATTCCTCTGTTTTAGTACAAATTTCTTGCTTTTTAGATCAAAATTAATTTCTTTCGTAGAGAACTCAACTATTTTGTTAAGAATTCATCTGTTTTGATTGAAAAAAATTCTTCCTTCAGAATTGAAAATTTAATTTTTTCTTCGAAACTTATTTTTTGTTATAAAATTCATATTTGATCCTGAAAAGTCAACTGGAGAAATTTAATCTTTTTTTGATAAAAATGCAACTATTTGGTACAAAAATAAACTATTTTGTTAAAAATTCATCCTTTTTCGATTGAAAATTCAATTTTTTCGTAGAAACTTATTTCCTGTTTAAAAGTTCATATTTTGATCTTGAAAAGTCAACTGAAATCTCTTTTAACAGAAAATTTAACTACGTTTTTCAAAATTTCTTTATTTTTTCATTTAAAAATTCATCTGTTTTAGTAGAAACATTTTTTTATGACAATGACACTTTTGTTTAAAAATTCTTCTTCTTTCCTTGAGTATTCAACTATTTTGTTTGAAAGATTTACTTACTTTGTTAAGAAATCATTTTTTTCTTGAAGATTTATATTTTTAGTTGAAAATTCATCTTTTTGGTGGAAAGTTGTACTGTTTTTTTTAAAATAATCTTTTTTAATTGATAATTTAACTAATTGGATACTAGTTAAACATCATTGTTAAAAATTAGTTTTTTTATTTGAAGCTTATATCTTTGTTTGGAAATTTAACTGCGGAGTCGAAAAGATTTTTTTGGGAGGTTTTTAATTAATTTTTTACTGAAAATGCAACTTTTCCATTTTTTTTTAATTTATCTTTTTTAGTCGAAAATTTTCATTTTTTAGAAAAGAAATAATTATCTTGGCTTAAACTTTTATGTTTGTTGAGTAAAAATGCATCAGTTTAGTGTAAGATTAATTTTTTGCTAGAAAGTCATATTTTGGTTTGAAAATTCAATTTCTGTGAAGAAAATTCGTCTTTTGGCTTAAAGATTCAACAATTTAGATAAACTGTTATTCCTTTTTCGAGTGCAAAATCTTTATTTCTTGAAAATTCGTCTTTTTGTTTAAAAATTCTTTTTTTTTTATTTGTATAAATTTCATTTTTTTATTCAAATATATACTTTGACACATTTTTATTGAGAAATTATCCTTTCAGGTTGAAAATTGAACTATTATGTTGAAAATTGTATTGTTTTGCTGGAAATTGAAGTATTTTGTTAAAAATTCATATTTTATAGTAGAATGGACATTTTTGTTTCAAATAAATTAATAAATTTGAAATTTTTATCGGAAATACTGTTTTATTCCATTTATAAAAGACTCTATGTTAAAAATATTACAAGTTTAAAATGTTGGTATTTCAATATTAAGGTTGTTGTCGTGCCAAAAGTCAGATATCGGAAAAAATAGTTTTTCTATGATTTTAAGAATCAAAATATTATAACTGATGTCGTTTCAAATCAAAAAAACATTCTTTATTATGAAAAATATTCAAAATCACAAAAGAAACATTAATTTTAAAAATAAATAAATAATACTAAAATATAATTATTTGTTTAAAAAATAATTGTTCTAACGATTTCAGAAATTGAAAATTTTACTTTTAAAAGTAGAACCAGTAGAGTTATAAAGAATGTTTTCCCGGAAAAAATGAGCCGTTATTTATTAAAATGCAACCACTTTTCAAAATGTTGTAAGAAGCGACGGTCAGAAAAAATTTAATTGCAAAAAACATGGTTGAAATTAATGTTTATTCTTGTGAATTTTAACATTTTCTATAAAAAAAATAATGTTTTTTATTTGAAATTACGTCAGTTATAATATTTTGATTCTTAAAATCATAGAAAAACTATTTTTTTCAGATATCTGACTTTTGGCACGACAACTACCTTAATTTTGAAGTACCAACATTTTAAACTTGTAATATTTTTAACATAGAATCTTTTATAAATGGAATAAAACAGTATTTCAGAAAAAAATTTCAAATTTATTAATTTATTTTAAACAAAAATGTCCATTCTACTATAAAATATGAATTTTTAACCAAATACTTCAATTTACAACAAAATAATACAATTTTGAATATAATAGTTGAATTTTCAACCTGAAAGGATAATTTCTAAATAAAAAAGTGCCAAAGAATATATTTGAATAAAAAATTGAAATTTATACAAATAAAAAAAGAAAAGAATTTTTAAACAGAAAGACGAATTTTAATCAAATAAAGATTTTGCAATCGAAAAAGGATTAACAGTTTATCTAAATAGTTGAATCTTTAAGCCAAAAGACGAATTTTCTTCACCAAAATTGAATTTTCAAACCAAAATATGACTTACACAAAAAATTAATTTTCCACGAAGCTGATGCATTTTTACCCAGAAATATGAAATTTGAAGCCAAGAAAATGATTTCTTTACTAGAAAAAGAGAATTTTCAACTGAAAAAGATAAATCTTAAAAAAAGGAAAAGCTGCATTTTCAGCACAAAAAAAAATTAAAACCCCTCAAAAAAGGCTTTTTGACTCCACTGTTAAATTTTCAACCAAAGACATAAGCTTTAAATGAAAATTTTTTTTCAACAATGTTGTTTAACTTGTGCCCAATCAGTTAAATTATCAATTAAAATAGATTATTTTTAACAAAATAATAAAGCTTTCAAACAAAATAGTTAAATATTTAAGGAAAGAAGAATTTTTAAACAAAAGTTTAATTGTCATAAAAAAGACATTTCTACTAAAACAGATTAATTTTTAAATAAAAAAGATAAATTTTGAAAAATATAGTTAAAATTGGGGTTAAAAGAGATTTCAGTTGAGTTTTCAAGATCAAAATATGAAACTTCGAAACAGGAAATAAATTACTACGAAAAATTAAATTTTCAATCGAAAAGGGATGAATTTTTAACAAAATAGTTGAATTCTGTACCAAATAGTTGCATTTTTTTAAAAAAGATGAAGTTTCTCCAGTTGAATTTTTAGGATCAAATATGAATTTTATAAAAAAAAGATAAGTTTCCAACAAAAAATTAAATTTTCAATTCTAAAGGAAGAATTTTTTCAACCAAAAAAGGTGCACTATTAACAAAAGAATTGAATTATGTACGAAATAGTTTAATTTTTATCTAAAAAGCAAGAAATGTCTACTAAAACAGATGAATGTTTATTAAAAAGCGACATTTTTTTAAAGTTTAAATTTCATCCAGAAAAGATTTTATTTTATTTTTGAAAACCAAAATTTAAATTTTAAAGAAAAAGTAAATTTTCTATGAAATAGTTACATTTTCAACAAAACAGTAGAATTTTCAACCAAAAAGTATGACTTTTTAACAAAATATTTAATTTTGAACCAAAGAATTGTATTTTTATCCATGCATGATAAAGTTTATCTTAAAACAGATAAATCTCTATTCAACATCAAAATATAAATTTTAAGCAAAAAGTACATTTTCTAGGAAATAGTTAAATTTTCAACAAAACCTCAGAATTTTCAAACAAAAATTAGATTATTGCATTTTTATCCACGAAAGATGTAATTTTTGCCAAAGCAGGTGAATTTTCAAATCAAAACAATAAACTTTAAAAAAAGAGGTTAAATTTTTAACCGATCAGTTGATTTTTATTCAAGAAAGATGAAATTTCTTCTAAAACAGATGAATTAAAAAAAAAACTTTAAAAAAAGAGTTAAATTTTTATCCAAAGAAGATACCAGTTCAGTTTCCAACAACAAAATAAAAATGGTAAACAATAAGTTAATTTTCTGCTATGTAGTCGAAATTTAACCAAAAAGCATGACTTTTTAAAAAGATTGTTAAATTTTCAACCAAACAGTTGCATTTTTGTAAAAGAAAAATGAAAATTCTACTAAAACAGAGATGAATTTTCATCCAAAAAGATTTCAATTGACTTTTAAAACAAAAAAAGGAATTTTAGAGAAAAGTAGGTTTTCTATGAAATAGTTTAATTTTTAAGAAACCAGTTGCATTTTTTCAAAGAAAGAAGCAATATTTATACTTATCAGCAACAAAATATGAATTTTCAACCAAAAACGATGTCTTTTAAAAAAAAATATTAAATTTTATTAATTTTGATTAAAAAGCGATATTTTTTTTTTAAGTTCAAGTTTCATCCAGAAAACATTTTAGCATTTTTATTAAAAAATAATGTTTTTTATTTGACAATGTTTTATTCCATAGAAAAAATATTTTTTTCAGATATCTGACTTTTTGCACAACTACCTTAATAATCAATAAAAATAAAAAAATAGTTAAGGAAAAATCAGGGAATTTCGAAAATGAAGTTCTCGGATTACCTGACTAATTCTACTAGCAATAACTAACAAAACATTTTCTGAAACTAAAAATTACATACAGTAAGGGGGGGGGTGAAAATATGTTGTTACGGGGGGGGGGGGCTATAGTTACGCAATTTAATTACGGCCCCTTATATATCTACAATAGGGTTGTTTCGCGATTTTAGATAAAATATTTTTGTAGTACATAATTTTAGTCTGAATCGAAGGTGCGTTATAATTTTCTTTTTCTTTTGTGTCGTTCAGCAGAAAAAAATTATTAAAAATTGAAGGCGGTAAAAAACTGATTCAAATTGGTGTCGCGTGGTTGTCACATGACTCAGAGGTTCTCATCATTATGACGATGTGAAACTCATGATAAAGAGGTTAGGCCACGGTTCGCTGTCAATTTTGCCTATTTTTATTTGATAGTTTTATTTGTTAACGTTTATGTGACACAAAAAATTATCCGATTGTAATATTTGGTTTAAGAGTATATTTGAGTATATTTGAGAACCACTGACACGCGAACTGTGATTGGTGGAAAATCCGACCCGTTTGACGTCAAAGGGGCCCTCCAATCGACATCGTGATAAAAAATTCATATTTCAATATTAAATTAAAAATAGTAAACAATATGTAAATAATATTTTATGGGCGTTTTTATAATTAGAATTTTATATACTATAAGATACATTTATTGGAAAAATAATATCTGACTTTGGAAACAACCCTATTCAGTTATCAACTCCACTCTTGAAAATTATTCATTCACGTACATTAATTTTTTTCTGATATTAAAAAGAATCATATTATATCAGGAATGAGTTATCTGACAAAGAAAAATTTCCACTTATTTTTTCAGTCGTCATCGGTTCTAATGGGGAAGAAATAATATCAGCCAGACACAAGATCGATTCAATAGCAAAGGAATCAAGGTATAAAGCGAGATGCACTCACTTTATATCGATACCTATGAATCATGAGCACATAATTAATAATTTTAATGCCTTCAAAAATGAAGTTTTAACAAATAGTGGAAAAGAATCTCGAGGAGTGAAAGAAAACCTTTTTCAAATTGGAAAAAGGTTACATCTTACGCTTGATGTTTTGTGGTTGTTTGATGAAAAAGAAAAGAAAGAAGCAACCGAAGTTCTGAGTGCTTGCAAAAAAGAAATAATTGAGTAAGCCTCCTATGACTAATTTTTTAATCTAAAAATTCGCGTTTGTAACTACATTTTTTTCGAAATTTCTTATCTAAAAATTTCAGCGTTTATTTAAGTATTTTGTTCCGCACATCAGGCCTTTTATTGAAAAAAATGGACCCATAATTATCGAAGCGGAAGGTGTCACTTGTATGAACAAGGACCCATCTAAAGTTCATATTTTATATGCCGGAATAATCGATGAACATGGACATCTTCAGGAATTATCAGACAAAATAGTCGAATATTTTGCTGAACAAGGTATATTACGATATTTTTTTTATTTTGTTGCAATAACCAGGGTAGCTGCAAAACCAATTTTTTTCCCTCATCATTATAATTCAAATTTTGTAATGGTTTTTAAAAATTTTTAAACAGAATCTTTTTTAAAAGCAATATAGCAATTTCAGAATTAAAATAAAATTTTTTTTATTTGTTTATTCATTTCAACCAAAAAAGATGACATTTTAACAAAATAGTTACATTTTCAACCAAATAATTGAATTTTTAACAATATTGTTAAATTTTTTAACATATAGTCCAATTTTCAAACAAAAGACATTAAACTTTTAAAGAAATATAGATTTTCAAACAAATAATTGGATTTTTTTGAAGAAGGTTCAATTTTCAACAAAAAATATAAATTTTCAATCAAAAAACGACGACTTTTTTGTCCAAATAGAAGAATATTCTACAAACAAATTAAATTTTTGACCACTCAACAAAATAATTGAATTTTCGACCATTAAAGAAGAACTTTTAACCAAATAGTCGTATTTTTAAACAAAGAAGATTAAAACTAAACCAGAAACAGTTCAATTTTCAAAAAAAGAATTAAATTTTTGAGAAGAAAGTTAAATTTTGAACAAAAAATATGAATTTTCTATAAAAAAAGGACGAGTTTTCTGCCCAAATAGAAAACAGTTCAACAAAACAATTGAATTTTTGACCATTTAAGAAGAACTTTGAACCAATTAGTCGAATTTTTAAACAAAGAAGATTAAAATTAAACCAAAAACAGTTAAATTTTCAACCTGTTAATTAAATTTTTGAGAAGAAGGTTCAATTTTCAACAAAAAATATAAATTTTTAATAAAAAAACGACGACTTTTTTGTCCAAATAGAAGAATATTCTACAAACAAATTAAATTTTTGACCACTCAACAAAATAATTGAATTTTCAACCACTGAAGAAGAATTTTGAATCAAATAGTCAAATTTCTAAAGAAAGAAGATTCAAATTAAACCAAAAACAGTTGCATTTTCAACCACATAATTAAATTTTTTAAAAGACAGATAAATTTCAGACAAAAAAGATGAATTTTCAATCGAAAAGGACCAATTTTATGTCCAAATAGATAAAAGTTAAGAAAACAGTTCAAGTTTCAACAAAAAAAAAACTTTTTAAAAAAATAGTTAAATTTTTAATAAAATAGTGCAATTTTTAACCAAATTGTTGATTTTTTTAGAAGAAAGTTGAATTTCCAACAAAAAATATGAGTTTTTGATTAAAAAAGACGGGGTTTCGGGCCAAATAGAAGAATATTTAACAAAAAATAGAATTTTCGGCCAAATAGTCGAATTTTTAAACAAAAAGTTTTAAAAAGGTGAATTTTTGAAAAATATAGATCACTGTTTGACAAAATAGGTAAATTTTCATAAAAATAATTACATTTTTAACCAAATAATTAAATTTTTTAGAAGATAGATGAATTTCAGACAGAAAACATGAATTTTCAATCGAAAAGGACAAATTTTATTTCCAAATAGATGAAAGTTAAGAAAACAGTTGAATTTTCGACCAAGAAAAATTACTTTTCAACAAGTTCAAATTTAAACCAAATAGTCCAATTTTCAACTAAATTATTGAGTTTTTAACCTTTCAAGATAAAATTAGAAACAAATGGTCCACTTCTCCAACAAAAAGATGAAGCTTCAAACAAAAACAGTTGAATTTTCCGCCAAATAATTTATTATTTTAGAAAAAAGTTTAATTTTCAATGAATGGTATGAATTTTTAATAAAAAAGGACGAGTTTTTTGTCCAAATAAAAGAATATTCAACACAAAAATTTAATTTTCGACCATTAAAGAAGAATTTTGAACCAAATTGTCGAATTTTTAAGCAAAGTAGATTAAAATTAAACCAAAAACAGTTGCCTTTTTAACCTACTAATTAATTTTGTTAGAAGACAGATGAATTTCAGATAAATTTTCAATCTAAAAGGACGAATTTTATGTCCAAATAGATGAAAGTTAAAAAACAGTTTAATTTTCAGCCAAATAATTGATATTTTTAAAAAAAAATTTGAATTTTCACCAAAAAATATGAATTTTCAATCAGAAATGACGAGTTTTTGGTCCAAATAGAAGAATATTCAACAAATCATTTGAATTTGCGACCAATAAAGATGAGTTTCTGAACAAGTAGTCGCATTTTCAAATAAAAAAGATTAAACGTAAACCTTCAACCAAATCTTTCATATTTTTTTAGAATTTATTTGCATTTCCAACGACAAATATATCCATTTTTAAACCAAATAGACGAAGTCTCTGTCCAAACATAACAAAGTTTAAAAAAGGTTAATTTTTGAAAAATAAGATCACTTTTTAACAGAAATAGTTAAATTTTGATCAAAATAATTACATTTTGAACCAAATTGATGCCTTTTCAAACTTTGAAGATGCAATTTTAAACAAATAGTCCACTTTTCTAATAAAAAAGACTAAACTTCAACCAAAAACAGCAGAATTTTCTACCAAATAATTAAATTTTTTTGAAGACAGATGAATTTCAGAAAAAAAACATGAATTTTCAATCGAAAAGGACGATTTTTCTGTCCAAATAGAAGAATATTCAACAAAACAATTGAATTTTCGACCACTCAAAAAGAATTTTTGACCAAATAGTCGAATTCTTAAAGAAAGAAGATTAAAATTAAACTAAAAACAGTTGCATTTTCAACCAAATAATTAAATTTTGTAGAATAATGATGAATTTCAGACAAAAAGGATGAATTTTCAAATTCAAAGCGATAAATTCAAACTTAAATAAAATAGTTGAATCTTCAATTAAATTATTGAGTTTTCAACCTTTTAAGATAAAATTTTTAAAAAATAGTTCACTTTTCAAACAAAAATGATTTTAAACTACCACCAAAAAAAGGTGAATTTTCTATAAAAAACTACGAGTTTTCTGTCCAAATAGAAAAATATTCAACAAAACAATTGAATTTTCGACACTTCAGAAAATTTTTTAACCGAATAATCGAATTTTTAAACAAAGAAGATAAAAATTAAACCAAAAACTTTCAAACAATAAGGACGAATTTTATGTCCAAACAGACGAATGTTTAAAAAAAGGTTTGATTTTTGAAAAATGAAGATCACTTTTTAACAAAATACTTCAATTTTAATAAAAATAATTAAATTTTCAATCAAATAATTGAATGTTTAACCAATTCGTTGAATTTTCAAACTTTAAATATACATTTTCAAATAAATAGTCATATTTTCAAATAAAAAAGATTAAAGTTAAACCAAAAACAGTTGAATTTTGCCCCAAATAATTGAATTTTCTAGAAGAAAGTTGAATTTTCAATAAAAAAATATGAATTTTAAATCCAAAAGGACAACTTTCCTGTCAAAATAAAATAATTTTCCACCCAAAAAATAGAGTTTCGACCAACAAATATGACTTAGTACAAAAATAAATAAACGGTAAAATAAATTTGAAGAAAAAATAGTGGAATTTTCAACTAAACAAGACAAATTATTAACGAAATTGGAAAAGTTATATTTTTATTTAAAAAATTTTATTCGTAACAAAAAAATATTTTGAAACAGAATAATCGAATTTTAAACCAAAGAGATAAATTTTCAAACAGACGGACCAATTTTTAAACCAAAAAGATTAAACTTTTACAAAAAACAGTTCAATTTCTAACCAAATAATTGAACTAATTAGAAGACGTGTGAATTTACATCCAACAAATTTGTATTTTTAGTAAAAAAAATATATAATTTTTTAATAAAATAATTCAATTTTCAACTAAGCAAGATCAATCGTTCAACCTAAAAGGGAAAAATTACATTTTGTTAAAAAAAATTTATTGGCAACAAAAAAAACAACTAATTTTCCACCAAATAATGTAATTTTCAACCAAAGAGATGAATTTTCAACTAAAATTATTAATTTTCCAATCAAAATAAAAAGTTATTAGTTAACTTTTGTTTCAGGTCTGATGAAACCAAAATCAGAAAAAGTGAAGCTGCACATGACAGTAATGAACACACTCTTTTCAAGTTTAAAAGAAAGAAAGAGGAAAGGAAACGAAAAATTTAAGCGAGAAACTTTCGATGCGTCCGACATAATCAAGGTAAAATTCCCGATTTTTTAAATCTTATATCTCAAAGTACTGAATCCTAAATATTTAAATTACACTCATTTTTCAGGCTCACAAAGACACTAACTTCGGAAAAATAAATTTGTCAATAATCCACTTATCTCAATTTAATATTGACGATAGTGGTTATTATAAACCGTCATCTAAAATCGATATACAGAATGAAGAGGATTTAAAAAGTGATAATATCGAAGTTTAATTAAGAAAATACATGTAAATATTCAAAAATGACATTTAACACAACAGAACAAAAAATTACCAAATTAATTAATTTTCAAATAAAATAAATGAATCTTTAAAAAGAATACTTGAATTTTCAACCAAAAAATGAATTTTTAAACAATAAAATTAATTTTCAAACAAAAAGGTGAGTTTTCTACCAAAGAATACAATTTTCCAACAAAAAACATTAATTTTAACGAACTAGTTAAATTTTCAATTAAAGAAGACAAATATTCAACCAAACAGTTTATTTTGAACTAAAAAAAAAGAAAGAATTTTCAACAGAAACTAGAATAGTTACGTTTTTAGTTCAAAAAATTATTTTTCAACTAAAATTAATGAATCTTCAAATAGAATAGATAATTTTTAAAAAAAGTCAAACTAAACTAGAAAAAAATAATTTTTTAGGCAAAAATTTAATAATTAAATTTTTAGTCAAAAAATGAATATTCAACCGAAGAGATGAATTTTTAACTAAAATTATGGAATATTCAACTGGAATAATAGTTACGTTTTTAGTTTAAAAAAAAAAATAATTTTCAGCCAAAAAGGAAACGAATTTGCAACAAAACAGTTAAATTTTCGGCATTAAAAATTCCTTTTAATCCATAGAAAAAACAAGTTTCCAATTAAATAGTTATTTTTCAAACAAAGAAATAATTTTTTAAATTAAAATTATGAATGTACAACAACAAAAAAATAATTTTTAACAAAAGAATTCAACTTTCAACCAAGTAATTTTGTTTCCCACCCAAAAGATGATTTTTCAACTCAATAATAAATATTTAACTGGAAAAATATATTTTCTGCAAAGAAAAATCGTTTTTTTTTTAATGCGTAAATTTTCAATGAAATAGTTGCATTTTCAATTTTTTTTTAAATTTAGCAGACAAATTGTCGAATTTTGAACTACAAAATATAATTTTTCAACTAAAAATGGAATGTTTAAATTTCCAATTAAACAAAATTAACTTTTAACCAAACTGATGAACTTTCTACTAAAATAATTGAAGTTTCAACAAAAAAAGAAAAATAATGTCGACCAAAAACGATAAATTATCAACGAAAACTGAAATAATTAAGTTTTAAGTTAAAAAAATTAATTTTCAAAAAGAAAAGACGTATTTTCAACCAAAAAAGACAACATTTTTCAGCCAAAATTTGAATAATTAAATTTTTAGTTAAAAAAATGAATTTTAAACCAAAGAGATGAATTTTCAAGTAAAATTATAAAATATTTAACTAGAATAATAGTTAAATTTTCAATTTAAAAAAAAAAATAATAAAAAGAGAACATTTTTCTTAACAAAACAGTTAAATTTTGGACAAAAAAATCTTTATCTCCAAAGAAAAAACAATTTTTCAATTAAATAGCTATTTTTCAACCAAAGAAAAGAGTTTTTAGTTAAAATTATGAATGTCCAACCAAAAAAATTAATTTTGAGTAAAAGAGTTCAACTTTCAACCAAATAATTTTATTTCCAACCAAAAAGATGATTTTTCAACTAAAATGGTAAATATTCAACTACAAACAGATATTTTCGACAAAAAATTGTTGTTTTTTTACAAAATACGTCAACTTTCATCGAAATAGTTGATTTTTTAATAAAAGAATATATATATATATCAGAGAAATTGTTGTATTTTGAACTACAAAAGATAAATTTTAAACCAAAAATGGAACGGTTAAATTTTCAATAAAAAAAATTAACTTTTAACCAAATTGATGAACTTTCAACTAAAATAGTTGAATTTTCAACAAAAACAAAAATTATTATTTGGACTAAAAACGATAAATTGTCAGAAAAAATTTAAATAATGAAGTTTTAAGTTAAAAAAAAGTTAATGTTCAACCAAAAAACACGTATTTTCAATTAAAAAATATAATTTTTCAGCCAAAAATTGATTAATTAAATGTGTAGTCAAAAAATGAATGTTCGAACAAAGAGATAAAATTTTAAGTAAAATTATAAAATATTCAACTAGAATAATAATTAAATTTTCAATTTTTTAAAAAAATTAATAAAAAGAGAACATTTTTCTTAACAAAACAGTTAAATTTTGGACAAAAAAATCTTTTCTTCCAAAGAAAAAACAATTTTTCAATTAAATAGCTATTTTTTAACCAAAGAAAAGAATTTTTAATTAAAATTATGAATGTCCAACCAAAGAATTAATTTTTAGCAAAAGAGTTCAACTTTCAACCAAATAATTTTATTTCCTACCAAAAAGATGATTTTTCAACTAAAATGATAAATATTTAACTGCAAAAAGATATTTTCGACAAAAAATTGTTTTTTTAACAAAATACGTCAACTTTCATCGAAATAGTTGATTTTTTAATAAAAAAAATATATATCAGAGAAATTGTTGTATTTTGAACTACAAAAGATAAATTTTAAACCAAAAATGGAACGGTTAAATTTTCAATAAAAAAAATTAACTTTTAACCAAATTGATGAACTTTCAAGTAAAATAGTTGAATTTTCAACAAACTAAAAAATTATTATTTGGACTAAAAACGATAAATTGTCAGAAAAAAATTAAATAATTAAGTTTTAAGTTAAAAAAAGTTAATGTTCAACCAAAAAACACGTATTTTCAATTAATAAATATAATTTTTCAGCCAAAAATTGATTAATTAAATGTGTAGCCAAAAAATGAATGTTCGAACAAAGAGATACAATTTTTAAATAAAATTATAAAATGTTCAACTGGAATAATAGTTACATTTTCAGTTTAAAAAAATTTCAACTAAAAGAGCAATAAATTTTTAACAAAACAGTTGAACTTTCGATAAAAAAATATTTTCCTCTAAAGAAAAAACAAGTTTTCAACTAAGGAACTGGTTTTGTTAAATTAAAATGATGAATGTCCAACCAAAAAAATTAATTTTTAGCAAAAGAGTTCAACTTTCAACCAAATAATTTCATTTCCCACTTAAAAGATGATTTTTCAACTAAAATGATAATTATTTTCATGGAAAAAGATATTTTGTAGAAAAGAATCGATTTTTTGACAAAATACGTAAATTTTCATCAAAATAGTTGAATTTTCAATCTAAAAAAAATTATCAGACAAATTGTGGAATTTGGAATTACAAAAGACAAATTTTCAACCAAAAATAGAGCAGTTACATTTTTGGTTAAAAAATTAACTTTTAACCAAACTGATGAACTTTCAACTAAAATTATGAATCTAAACTAGAATAATTGAATTTTAAACACAAAAATGAGTTGTCAAATGAAAGAATGAATCTTCAACCAAAATAGTTTATTTTTCAACAAAAAAAGAAGAAAAATAATTCTGACTAAAAACGATAAATTGTCAACCAAAATTGAAATAATTAAGTTTGAAGTTAAAAAAAGTTAATGTTTAACCAAAAAAAGCGTATTTTCAAATAAAAAAGATAATTTTTCAGCCAAAAATTGAATAATCAAATTTGTATTTAAAAAAATGAATGTTCAAACAAAGAAATTAATTTTGAAGTAAAATTATAGAATATACAACTAGAATAGTAATTAGATTTTCAGATAAAAAAATTATAATTGCCAAACAAAAAAGAAACAAATTTTCAACAATGAAATTTTCGGCAAAAATTCATTTTCATCCGAAGAAAAAAAAAATCTCAATTAAATAGCTATTTTCAACCAAAGAAATGCATTTTTGTCATTTTGGTTTGAAAATCCATCTTTTAAGGTTCAAAATTAATCGTTTTAACTAAAAAATTAACTATTTGCTTGAAAACTCAACTGGTTGGTTGTAAATGAACTTGTTTGTTGAAAATTTTATTTTCGGTATTTAATTGAAATTTTTGTATGAAAATAAACTAGTCCATTTTTGGTTAAAAATTGATTTTTTCAAGTTCAAAATTTCAACTCTTGTTGAAAATTCATCTTTTATGGTAGAACGTTCATTTTTTTTATAATTCGTCTTTCGGGTAGAAAATTTATCTTTGTAAGTATGAAAACTCAAATATCTAGTTGAAAATATATGTAATTTGTTGAAAATCCGTATTTTTTAAGGAAAGTTATCTTCTTGGTTAGAAATTCAACTGTTTTGTATAAAGCTTGTCTTTTTGTTATGATAAATTAACATTTGAGATGGCATTTCGTTTTCTTATTTGATTGACAAATCTTTTTTGGATAAAATTTCAATTCTTGTTGAAAATTCATCTCTTATGGTAGAAATTTTATATATTTTTTTAACTCGTCTTTTAGGTATAAAATTCAACTTTTTTGGTTCAAACCCTTTTATCTTGTTGAAAATCTAAGTATTTTGTTGAAAATTCATATTTTTTGGTAGAAAATTACTTTTTTTAACTAAAAATTAAATTTTTTGCTTGAAAACTCAACTGTTTTGTTAAAAATAAACTTTTTTGTTTAAAATTCGTTTTTTTAATTGCATTTTTTAATGAAAATTTAACTATTTCATTTTTTGGTTGAAAATTTATCTTTTCAAGTTTGAAAATTCAGATATTTGGTTAAAAATTGATGCAATTTGTTGAAAATCCGTCTTTTTAAAATAAAATTTAGCTTCTTGGTTAGAAATTCAACTATTTCGTAGAAAACTCGTCTTTTTGTTATAAAAATTAAACTTTTTTTTCTTTATTGGCTAAAAATTCATTCTTAGTTAAAATTTGAAATCTTGTGTAAAATTCATCTCTTCTATTCGAAATTTTTTATTTTGTTGTTGTTGAAAATTTGTCTTTTTTAATAGAAAATTAATTCCTTTGGTTGAAAATGTTCCTATCTTGTTGAAAATGTATGCATTTTGTTGAAAATTCATCTTTTTTGGTAGAAAACTACTTGTTTTAACTCAAAATTAAATTTTTTGCCTGAAAACTCAACTGTATTGTTAAAAATAAACTTTTTTGTTGAACATTTGTTTTTTAAATTAAAAAATTCGTTTTTTTTTTAATTGCATTTTTTAATGAAAATTTATCTTTTCAAGTTTGAAGATTCAGATATCTAGATGAAAATTGATGTGATTTCTTGAAAATATTTTTTTTTTAAAGAAAACTAATCTTCTGGGTTTGAAATTCAACTTTTTCATAGAAAACTCGTCTTTTTGTTATGGAAATTAAATTTTTTTCTTTATTGGCTGAAAAATCATTCTTGGCTAAAGTTTGAAATCTGGTTGAAAATTCATCTGTTCTATTAGAAATTTTATATTTTGTTGTTGTTGAAAATTCGTCTTTTTTAATAGCAAATTAATTCTTTTGCTTGAAAATGTTACTATCTTGTTGAAAATTCATCTTTTTTGGTAGAAAATTACTTGTTTTAACTAAAAATTAAATTTTTTGCTTGAAAACTCAAGAGTTAGGTTAAAAATAAACTTTTTTTGTTTAAAATTCGTTTTTTTAATTGCATGTTTTAATGAAAATTTAACTATTCCATTTTTTGGTTGAAAATTTATCTTTTCAAGTTTGAAAATTCAGATATTGGGTTGATAATTGATGCAATTAGTGGAAAATCCGTCTTTGTAAAATAAAATTTATCTTCTTTGTTAGAAATTCAATTATTTCGTAGAAAACTCGTCTTTTTGTTATAAAAATTAAACTTTTTTTCTTTATTGTCTGGAAAATCATTTTCGGTTCAAATTTGAAATCTTGTTGAAAATTCATCTCTTCTATTAGAAATTTTATATTTTTTTGTTTAAAATTCGTCTTTTTTAATAGAAAATTAATTCTTTTGCTTGAAAATGTTAATATCTTGTTGAAAATGTATGCATTTTGTTGAAAATTCATCTTTTTTGGTAGAAAATTACTTGTTTTAACTAAAAATTAAATTTTTTGCTTGAAAACTCAACAGTTTGGTTAAAAATAAACTTTTTTTGTTTAAAATTCGTTTTTTTAATTGCATTTTTTGATGAAAATTTAACTATTCCGTTTTTGGTTGAAAATTTATCTTTTCAAGTTTGAAAATTCAGATATTTGGTTGAAAATTGATGCAATTTGTTGAAAATCCGTCTTTTTAAAATAAAATTTATCTTCTTTGTTAGAAATTCAATTATTTCGTAGAAAACTCGTCTTTTTGTTATAAAAATTAAACTTTTTTTTCTTTATTGGCTGCAAAATAATTCTTGGTTGAAATCTTTTTGAATATTTATCTCTTCTATTAGAAATTTTATCTTTTTTTGTTGTTGAAAATTCGTCTTTTTTAATAGAAAACTAATTCTTTTCGTTGAAAATGTAACTATCTTGTTACAAATTTATCTTCTTTGGTAAAAAAAAAATCAATCCTTAGGTTAGAAATATAACTGTTTTTTGAAAACTCATCTTTTTGGTAAAAAATCGATTTTTTGGGTAACAAAGCTATTGTTTAGTTGATTTAAAAAATAAACAAAAAGTCGCACGATCCGAGCCCTGGTATGTAGCACCTATTGTCCCAATAATTAACGACATCAGGTCGCCAGATAATTATTTTGCAAGATACTTTTTTCCAAACCAATGCCGTGACGCGCTGATATCGTTTATGGCACGTTTGACAAGAGACTTATTTATTTGTTCTACCACTCTCGTATCAAGTCATTAGAGTCGGAAGTTATCATCGAAAGAGCTTTGTTCCATAATGTCTAATAACTGAACGAGCAGTCGCCGATATCAATTTGTTATTACCAATTTGTTATTTATTATAACAGTCTAAATATATTCTAATAAATAAAACATAAAAATTAAAGTACAAATATTGTGCCTGCTATTGAAAAAATATAATTTACTAAAAATGAAGAGTATAAATATTTTTTGCATATGTGAAAAAATAATATTTTCACAGTAAATCAAACAATCACAAAATACACGCATGTCTATATTTGGACCTAAAATTTCACCAAGAAGACCATGTGAAGTCGCAGCATGTAAAGTAATTTTTGGTATCGAAAATCATTAAAGACGAAATTCGTAAAATATTTACCACTCATTTTTTATTTCGTAAAATAATTTGTCTTATCAGTTTACATGTGCCTTAAGATTGGACAACATTGAGGACAAGCATTACATTCAGATTCCTTTGTAATCTTCAAGAGTGTTTAAAATGTGAAACCATTCAAGTGGATGGGAATTAATTTAATTCGAAGTTACAAAACTATTTTAAATAATAAGTTTTTAATGTGCAGTGCTTGAAAGCAAAACTGAGAACAATGTATTCTCAAAAAAAAGAGACTGTAAGCAGTCTTGGATATTATCACTATGGTTATAAATATCATTCCATGGATGCCTTGCACCGTAAGTATAAATTTTTGTGCTTAATAATAAAATATTTGAACCTGAAGAAAAAATTTAGGAAATTTGAAAATCATTTTTACTCACAATGCCAGATTACTTCACTCAAGAAGCGATCAGGGAAGTTATCGTATTTTTAGGCTAAACATTGGGTAACTTTTAAACAAAATAAAAAAAAAGTATTGATAATCATTCAGTGTCAAAATATTATTTATGAAGAAAGAAAAAGATATTTTTTCCAATGACGTCAAAGTGTAGATAAAATCGATCATTACAATCGAAGATTAAATACATAATTAGGAATTGACATGTGATAATGAAGCATAAAAATACTATCTATACATGATTTTAAAAACTCATCAGTTTATCATATAAATAGAATATCTTCCAGATTGTGAGGAAATTTCCACGAAATTGAAACACAAACACTCAAAACAAAGATTTTTTGGATTTTTTCTTTTGAATTTTCGAGAATTTTGTAAATCGAAGTTTCCAAATTAAGTTTGAGCCTATAAATTTATATCTAAAAGAGAAACTTTCAATTGTAAATTATTTTTTAATAATAAATGCAACTATTATTATTTTGACTATTAAATAAGGCTATATTTATTTATCTATCAATAATTATAAGAAGTTTCTGCACTATCAATTTCTTTTTGTTTATAGATATAATTTATTTCTCAATGTTTCTAAACATTATTGATAAAACAGAACATTTTAATTTTTGTTTTATTTCATTTCGCTTTTTAAATATTTTTAATTTAATTTTGTTAAATATTTTTTTTAATATTATTTAAAATTTTCAAGAATTTTAAAGAGACGAGAAAAATAAAATTATGGGCCAAAACTTAGAATATCTTAATTTACGAAGAGTATGCATTGCCAGTGCCGGTAATAAAAAAATTAGCGGTTCCGACCATGGTTAATCATAATTAAATTTTCGACAAAAAAAAAATTAATTTTCTACCAAGAAAGACGAGTATTCAATAAAATATAAACATTTTTAACTAAAAAAAAAGACTTTTCAATGAAACATAGGATAGTTAAATTTGTAGTTAAAAAAATTAATTTTTAACCAGAAACAAAAAGAATTTTCTAGAAAATAGTTAAATTTTCAGAAAACAAATTTTTCCAACTAAGTTGATGAATCATCAACCAAAAGAACTAAATTTTTAACAAAGTAGTTCGACCTTCAACCAGGAAACATGAAAAAAAAATCGATGAAATTCTTTGAAATCGCTTAAAAATTATTTAAATGAATTGAAAATTCCTTGGAATGTTTTAAAATATCCTAAAATATTTAAAATCTCTTGACATTTTTCAAAGCTCTTGAAAGTTCCTTGCAATTTTAAAAATACCCTAAAATATTTCAAAACATTTAAAATCTCATACTACATTTTGAAAATTCCTGGAAATCTATTAAAATATTCTAAAATATATCAAATCTTTTAAAGTATCATATAAAATTACTGTAATCAATTGAAAATTCGTTGGAATCTTTTAAAATTTTCTTGAATTTTCAAATCCTTCGAAATATTTTTAAATACCTAGAATTTTTTTTAAGATTTCGAAAGTACTTTGGAATTTTTAAAAATAATCTTTCTAATTTTTTTTTTAATTCTTTGAAATCCTTTTGAATGATAAAAATAAGTGGAAAATTCCTTTGATATCTTCAAAAATATCCTCAAATATTTAAAATCCTTAAAAACCGTTTGAAGTCTCTTTAAATTTTTTAAAGTTCTTGAAAATATTTTGAAATTTTAAAAATACCCTGAAATATTTCAAATCCTTTAAAATCTGATATTAAATTGCTGTATTCAATTGCAAATTTCTTGGAACCTTTTGAAATTCTCTCAAATTTTTCAAATCCTTCGAACAGAACATTTTAACCCTTAAACGGCCAAAACGCCACTACCGGTACACTCCTTTTCAACGGCCAATAACTAAGACTATTCGACACTAGAAAAAATTGAGACACATATATTTTTATTGCTTAAGATCTCCTCTTTCCGACGGTGCCAATGAAA
>NC_046665.1:96339407-96358651 GCF_010883055.1 Belonocnema kinseyi | reverse complement strand
CGTTAGTGAGATTCCAGGTTAATTACAGACTCGAAAAGCTTTGGAAAATGTTTCACAAAAAAAATAGGCACGAAAAATCACGTTTTTTTTTGTTTAAACTGCATTTTGGGATAATAAGTAAATTTTTTGAGGATTTTCATTGGCACCGTCGGAAAGAGGAGATCTTAAGCAATAAAAATATATGTGTCTCAATTTTTTCTAGTGTCGAATAGTCTTAGTTATTGGCCGTTGAAAAGCAGTGTACCGGTAGTGGCGTTTTGGCCGTTTAAGGGTTAATTGTTGTTTAATTTCATTTCGCTTTTTAAATATTTTTAATTTAATTTTTTAAAATATTTTTTTAATATTATTTTAAATTTTCAAGAATTTTAAAGAGACGAGAAAAATAAAATTATGGGCCAAAACTTAGAATATCTTAATTTACGAAGAGCATGCATTGCCAGTGCCGGTAATAAAAAAATTAGCGGTTCCGACAATAAAATTTCTGCGAAATTTTAGAATGATTTAGATTTTATTCTTGGTTTTATTTTAAAACATTAATTTTAAGCTTTGAATATTTTAAAAACATGTCGAAAAAGAATCTGGAATATTTAAAACAATTGTTTTAATTTTTGCAGGATTTAAAAAAATATTTTAAAAACTTTGAATTATTTAAAAAGATATTTGAAAGTTTTAGAAGTTTTGAAAGGATTCAAAAATGATTTAAGATTTAAAATGATTTCAAGACATTTTTAACAAAGTGTATAATGTTAAAATTAATTTTTTTTTAAATTTCAAATGATTTCCTAAAATTTTGAAAATGAATACCGAAGATTTTAATGTAAAGTTTTTCAATCTTCCAAGATAAAAAATGTTTAGAAAAAATGAATTCATTTTAAAAGATAACTAGAAGATAACAAAAAAAAAATATTTTTAAGAAGTTTGAAAAGTTTTAAGAGAATCACAAATTTTTCTTATGAGTTGTGGAAAAATTGTCAATAATTTTTTTTATTTTACCATATTTATTTTAAGACTACGTTTAAAAAGATTTCAAAACATTTCGAAATTATCAAATAAGAATCTGGAAGATTTGCAAACATTCTTTTTTAATTTTGCAGAATTTTTTCAAAGTTTTAGGAAAAATTGAAATCATTTTAAAATATATTTAGAATTTAAAAAAAAAATTAATATTTTAAAATTTGAAGATTGCAAAAAGCCAAAAATAAAATTTAGAGTTTTGAAGATTTCAAAATACAATTTTAAAGTTTTTCAAGATTTTGAAAATGTTAAAAAAACATTCGAAAAAGATTCTAAAGATTTGAAGCCAATTTTTTAGAGAATTTTTCATTTTATTATCCACTATTATATTTTTTCATGAGAATTAACATTTTTTGCTTGAAAATTTAGCGACTTTGTTACTTATAAGCTTTTTAGGAACTTTGAAAAGTTTTAAGAGAATCACAAATTTTTCTTAAGACTTGTGGAAAAATGGTCAGTAATTATTTTATTTTACAATAATTGTTTAAAAACTACGTTTAAAAAGATTTCGAAACATTTCAAAATTAGCAGATATAAATCCGGAAGATTTGCAAACATTCTTTTTTAATTTTGCAGAATTTTTTCAAAGTTTTAGGGAAAATTTTAATCATTTTAAAATATATTTAGAAGTTTCAAAAACTTTTAATATTTGAAAATTTGAAAAGATTGCAAAAAGCTAAACATAAAATGTAGACTTTTGAAGATTTCGAAATACAATTTTTAAATTTTTTCAAGATTTCCAAAATATTCGAAAAAAAATCTGAAGATTTGAAACCATTTTTTTTTAATTTTTCATAGAATTTTTCATTTTATTATCAACTGTTATATTTTTTGATGAGAATTAACATTTTTTGGTTGAAAAATTGAACAACTTGGTTCAAAATTCGCAAATATTTTAAAAGATTCTAAAATCATTAAGAATTGGATAATATATAAAAAATGTTAACATTTAAACAAAATGTAGATTTTTGTAGATTTTTAAATAAAATTTTGAAGCTTTTTACGGATTTTGAAAGGTTTCAAGATATTAATTTTTTTACGATTCCAGCGAAAGTTTCAATCGATTTTTTTTTAATATTTTTAAAAATTTCTAATGATTTACTACAACTTCTGAAAAGAATTTAGAAGATTTTAAAGCAAGAAATGTTACATTTTGAAAAATTACAAAATTTGAGAAAAAAGTTTAATAAGTTTCAGAGATATTTAGAAGTTTTTAAAATATACAAGAATAATATTAAACTTAAAAAGATTTTAACAAATTTAAAAAAAAATGTAGGTTTTGGATCATTTTAAACAAAAAACTCAGAAGTTTTTTAAGAATGTGGAAAGGGTTCAAGACAAAAAAGAATTTGGAATATTTTAAAGTAATATTTTTATTTTGCCGAACTTTTTTAAAGTTTAGAAAAATTTCGTATCTTTTTAAAAAACACTCAGAAGATTATAAAAAACTTTGAAAAAAAAATTATTTGAAAAGATTTTAAAAAGCTTGAAACAAAACGTACCTTTTTCAATATTTTCAAATAACAAAAAACTCAGAAGTTTTTTAAGACTGTGGAAAGGATTCAGGACAAAAAAAGAATTTGGAATATTTTAAAGTAATATTTTTATTTTGCCGAACTTTTTTAAAGTTTAGAAAAATGTCGTATCTTTTAAAAAAAAACACTCAGAAGATTATAAAAAACTTTGAAAAAAAAATTATTTGAAAAGATTTTAAAAAGCTTGAAACAAAACGTACCTTTTTCAATATTTTCAAATAACATTATGAAGTTTTTGAAAGATTTTAAAAGATTTCAAGATTGCAAAATTTATTTTTAGAGAATATTTAAAAAGAATCTAAAACATTGCGAAAGATGTCCAAAGTTGTGAAAAGCGAGTGTGGAAAATGTTATGATAATTTGAAATTGTGGATTATTCTTGCCTTCAAATTATAATTTGCCTAAAAATGTTATTTCTTGCTGAAAAATTTTGTTTGTTTGAAAATAAAAGAATTATGATAAAAATTCGTCTTTTTCGTTAGAAAATATTCATCTCTTTTGATATAAATTCAATCTTTTTTCATTAAAATTACACCTGTTAGGTTTAAAATTAAAATCTCTTTTTGTTAAAGATGTAACTATTTTTTGATAATTCGTCTATATTGATGAATTCAACCTTCTTTTATTAAAAATATATATATTTTTAGTCTTAATATCAACTATTAACTATTATATTTTTCATTGGTAGATTAAACTTCTACGTTAAAAGTTAAACTGCTTTGTTAAAAATTCACTTGTTTGGTTGAAAATTCATAATTTTAGTCCAAAATTTATCTCTTTGGTTGAAAATCTAACTATTTTGTTAAAAATGCATATTTTTGTCAGAAAATTAATCTTTTTGGTTGAAAATTTATCTTTTTGTTTGTTTAAAAAATATTTTTTGTTTGAAAATTTAACTTCTATAAAAATAGAAAAGCATAGTACCATAGTAATGCTATGGGACTTAAATGAACCAGCATAAAAAAAAATTATAACCTTGAGAAAAAACAAACAAAATAAAATAAATCATTAATCCAAATTTTTATCTTGTATTGAAAGTTATTTTTCCATTCGAACCTAAGAACTACGAGGTTGCATAGCGCGCGATTGATCATTCTAGTCAAGATAAAAAGAGCAACTGTGCAAACGCAAACACAATTTAGAAGGCTTTTGACTTTACATCGAAGACAATATTATCTATTGTTTGGCGTCGCAGAGAGAGATAAGAGCGTCTTTTTCCAACAATATAATCTGTGGTTAAATTGTTACAAATCTATTTTCAGAAATCGATAGCTTTAAAGCATTCAATGTAAAGTGTTTGTAAATGAAACTATCAGTCCAAAAAAAAAAATCGCTTTAAAGGATTTATAACTTAAGGAACTCCAATTTCCACATATTTCAAATTTACAAAAACTAAAAATTAAAAAATTAAATTTGGAATGGTGGTCTACCATTTCGCGTGTTAAAGTTGTACATTAATTTTTGCATAAAAGTGTTTTTATGATAGTTTTGTGATGTCTAAAAAAATAATTGAATACTAAAAAAAAATCTTCATAAAAAAACAAGTACAGTGAAACTCTTTTATAGCGCCGATTTTGGGGCTGACCTTGAGTGTGAATTAACTCATTGTAGCCCGCTCCGCTTTTGTTTGTTCACGCTTGACTGCTCGCTCGAGTGACAACCGTAGACCCCGCGGCCCCCGCGCAGTTCCTGTTATACCTACCGACGGCGCGGCTTCAATTCTCGGAATGGCTGTAGAAGGGAGGGCTATTGAAGTGTTCCACTGTAGTTTTACATAGAATTTCCATATTATACATTGAAAAAACACATTTTTGTCAAATAGCTTTAAGAATTATTATTTCACGATTTCATGTAAGTTGATGTTGATATTATAATTATAAAATATTATATCAATATTAATGGTTTGTTGACTATTTATTAATAAAAATAGTTCAAATTTTAACTAAAACAATTAGTTTTCTGCCAAAAAAAATTAATTTTGAAGAAAATACATAAATTTTAAAAAAATGTTAAAAATTTTTTTCAACGAAATAGTTCAATTTTTGAACAAAAAGTTAAATTTTTATCCAAAAGACTGAATTGTATACTAAAAAAAGGTATTTTTAATAAAATACATGAATTTTGCGCAAAATAAATTCATTTTCCACCAAGACTAATTTTCTATACAAAAAATCAATGTTTAATCATAGTTAAATTTTCGACAAAAAAAAATTAATTTTCTACCAAGAAAGACGAGTATTCAATAAAATATAAACATTTTTAACTAAAAAAAATCACTTTTCAATGAAACATAGGATAGTTAAATTTGTAGTTAAAAAAATTAATTTTTAACCAGAAAAAAAAAGAATTTTCTAGAAAATAGTTAAATTTTCAGAAAACAAATTTTTCCAACTAAGTTGATGAATCATCAACCAAAAGAACTAAATTTTTAACAAAGAAGTTTCATCTTCAACCAGGAAATATGAAAAAAAATCGTTGAAATTCCTTGAAATCGCTTGAAATGATTGAAATGAATTGAAAATTCCTTGGAATGTTTTGAAATATCCTAAAATATTTAAAATCTCTTAAAACTTTTCAAAGCTCTTGAAAGTGCCTTGCAATTTTAAAAATACCCTAAAATATTTAAAATCCTTTAAAATCTCATACTAAATTATTGAAATCAATTGAAAATGTCTTGGAAATTTTTAAAAATACCCTCAAATATATCGAAACCTTCAAAATCTTTTGAAACACCTTGACATCTTTTAAAGATTTCTAAAGTACTTTGGAATTTTTTTACACAAACCTGCTAAAGTTATTTAAATTCTTTGAAAGTCCTTTCAATTATAAAAATAAGTTTAAAAATTCCTTGACATCTTTTATAACATCCTCAAATATTTAAAATCCTTTAAAATCTTTTGAAATCTCTTGTAATTTTTTAAAGCTCTTGAAAATTCCTTAAAATTTTTAAAGTACCCTGAAATATTTCAAATCCTTTAGAATCTCATACTAAATTATTACAATCAATTGAAAATTCGTTTGGAATCTTTTAAAATTCTCTCGAATTTTTCAAATCCTTGGAAATATTTTTAAATACCTAGAATTTGTTTTAAGATTTCTAAAGTACTTTGGAATTTTTAAAAATAATCTTTCTAATTTTTTTTAATTCTTTGAAATTCTTTTAAATTATAAAAATAAGTTGAAAATTCCTTGACATCTTTTAAAAGATTCTCAAATATTTCAAATCCTTAACAACCTTTTGAAATCTCTTGAAATTTTTTAAAACTCTTGAAAATACCTTGAAATTTTAAAGATACCCTGAAATATTGCAAATCCTTTAAAATCTCATATTAAATTTCTGTAATCATTTAAATATTCATTGGAATTTTAAAATTCTCTCCAATTTTTTAAATCCTTCGAAATACATACAACTTTTTTTTAAAGATTTCTTAAGTACTTTGGAATTTTTAAACATAATCCTTCTAAAATTTGTTTAATTCTTTGAAATCCCTTAAAATTATCAAAATAATTTGAAAATCCTTGGACATCTTTTAAAACATCGTTAGATATTTAAATTTTTTTTAGCTCATTTGAAATCGCTTGAAATTTAGAAAACAGAAAAATTTCAAAACGTTAAATATTGAAATGTTTGTAGAATAGAGTTTTGAAAATGGGATCAATACAAATTTTTATTTTTAAGCTTTAAAAAATTTCAAGCGATTTCAAATGATTTCAAAAGATTTTAAATATTAAAAAAATTTTAAAACAATTTTAAAAGGTTCCAAGGAATGTTCAATTGATTAGAGTAATTTAATATCAGATATTTAAGGATTTGAAATATTTCAGGGTATTTTTAAAATTTCAAGATATTTTTAAGAGCTTTACAAAATTTCGAGAGATTTCAAAAGATTTTAAAGGATTTGTAAAATTTGAGAGAATTTGAAAAGATTCCAACGAATTTTCAATTGATTACACTAATTTTTTATGAAACTTTAAAGGATTTGATATATTTTAGAATATTTTTATAGATTTCAAGGAATTTTCAATTGATTATAATAATTTAGTATGAGATTCTTAAGGATTTGAAATATTTCAGGGTATTTTAAAAATTTCAAGGAATTTTCAAGAGCTTTAAAAAAGTTCAAAAGATTTTAAAGGATCTTAAATATTTGAGAATGTTATAAAAGATGTCAAAGAATTTTACAACTTTTTTTATAATTTTAAAGGATTTGATATATCTTAGGATATTTTAATAGATTCCAAGGCATTTTCAATTGATTTCAATAATTTAGTATGAAATTTTAAAGGATTTGTAACTAGTCAAAGTGGAACTCTTGAATTTAAAACTTTTAAAATTCTATATTGAAAGTCTAAATTGAAGAATCAATCAATGAATTTGAAAGATTTCAAAATTATATCATTTCAAGAAATTTTAAGCCAGAAACAATAAAAATTGAACCATTAAATTTTTTTATAAACTGAACACTTCTTAAATTAAAAGTTAAATTATTTATATTTTAAATTGTCAAAAAATCCTTAAAATGCTTCCAAATTTTATTTGAAAATCTTGGAACATCTGCATGTTGTTTACATTTTTTCTCCTATTTTTTAATAATTTTTTAAATTATTTGAGAACTTCTAAACATCCTTTAAAATGAATCAAATTTGTTCGAAAGTTCTTTTTAAATTCTGCCAATGTTCCTTAAAATCTTCCACATTCATTTTTTATAATTTTGTAAATCTATCTAAATCTTTTAAAATAATCATTCAAAATTATATTTTCAAAATAAAAATCATTATTATTTTTTATAGGAAATGGTTTTTAATCTTCTGAAGCCATTCCAAATTCTTAAAAATCTTTTAAATTTTTTGTTCGAAATCTGCCAAAATCTATATTTTGGCGGTACATGTACACACTTTCTTTAAATTATTTAAAATCATTTCAAATTTTAAATTCAATTTTAATTTTTTCATAACTTCTGAATATTTTTTCAACATCCTTGAATTTCTTAAAAGAATAATATGTGTTCAATTGTTATTTATACATCGAAGTTCAACAATTTTACTTACGATATACTTTTTTTTTAAATAGATCAATTAAAATGTAACGGTCAAAATTTATTTCTTAATATTTAAATATAATTACAGATTTTAAATAAATAGTCAGATATTTATAAATATTTAGTAAATCTTATTTTTCTTAATTAAAAAATTTCAAATTGAATGGTTTAAATTTGGAATACTTTCGACTGAAATACTATTTGAAATTCAATAAAAGCCTTTGTGTATGAATATATTATTTTGAAGTTATTTTAAAATTGGAAATAGTTTATTAAGTTTCAATCGGGCGTTTACATTTGTTCAACTGATAAGACTTTCCAATTGAAATAGTTTACATAATTTTAAACGTTAGAAACTGGAAATTCTAAAATTGCGAACTGATTTCGAATCTTCTTGAAAAATTAATTATTATTCACTTTTTAAATATTGAAGAACAGTTTTTTTTTAAATCATTATTGATTTATATTCATTTTTGATCAACTGAAAATGTATTTTAAAAAAGGATGGAAATCACAGCTGGACAGATATTTCTGTAAAAAAATATGTTTCTTCACCTTATAAGATGTAAATTCCATCTACAACTCCACATCAAAAATCGTTAAAGCACTTTTATGCAAAAGTTAATGTAAAACTTTAAAATCGTACCTATTCTTTCTAGTTCGGATTGTTGTCGACAGGTGGCGTATCGCAGTTTAACCATTCCCAATAAAAAAAATAATTTTTTAAGAATCTCAATGTTAGTTTTCAATTCAAATAATTAGATTAAAATTTATAAAATAAGCAAAACTCTGAATTTTTTTAAAGAAACAAAATTTTATTTAAAGAAAAATAAAAGTTTATAAGCTACCATTTTTTCTCGTCTGAAATTAATTCAAGCAACCTTTTTTTTTAATCCTGCGAGAGTAAAATCAGTCTTCAAAAATATTTAAGGGTTTGTTGAATTTAGAAAATTTAAACTCATATAGCTGAAGATTTTTTCATTTGAATCAAAACTGAACTAAGAATAAAAGCACTAAAAGTGGAACTCTTTTGAATTTTAAACATTTAAACTACAATGAAGGATTACAAAATTCAGAAGTTTTCAATTCGAACACTCAATAATTTACACATATAAAAATAAGCTTTTAATGTTTACTGAACAATTCAAAAATTTCTGGTTTAAAAATTTTAATTCACTCTTATCATTTTTAATGCTCTAAATTGAAGAATGCATTTTAAAAATTGTAAATACATTTTAAAAATTATGAATTTAAACAATTTTACCAATTTAAACAATTTTAAACATTCCTTTGAATGTTTGATTTATAATTGCTTACTTTAAAATAACAATTAAATATTGCAAAATATATATTCTTTAATATTTAAAAATAATTATTTTAGACGAAACAATATTTGGATAGTATTTTTTGATGTTATATTTTTTTTAGCGAGAGCGAGTGAAAGTTATTATAAAATGAAAAAAACTTGTTTCTTATCCAAAATTTTCAATTTTGAACGATTTTAATTTGTGACTGCTTAAGTCTTTAAAACTGTATTTTCAACATCTTTAAATTCAAAATGTACGCTTAAAAATTAAGACTTAAAGTGGAAAAGTTTTAAAGTAAAAGATTTTAGAATAAAGAATTTTAAACTGAATGATTTCATAATTTAAAAAGTTGACAATTAAACTTAAATTTTTTTAAATAGTTTGATAATTTAGTGGGAAGCCCGGGAATTTTTATTTAATTTTTTTACATTTGAAAAGTCTATTAATATATTTTGAGTTCAGAATCCATATCTTTTGTTTAAAAATGTAACTGTTTCGTTAAACATTATTCTTTTTTTTTAATAGAAAATTCATATTTTTTGTTAAAAGTTAATTTATATCATGGTCGAAAGTTAATTTTTTTAAATTGATAACGTCAACTAGCATATTTTTTGTCTAGAATTCATCCATTTTAGATAAATTTCTACTATTTAGTTGAAAATTTAATTGTTTTATTGGAAATTAAACTATTATCTCAAAAATTCATGTTTTGGTTAAAAATTTAAATGCTTATTTCAACATTATTATTTTTTTTCATAGAAAATTCATCAAATTTAAGTATAAAATTAATATTCTTTCTTGAAATTAAATGGTTATGGTTGAAAGTTAGTTTTTTAAATTTCAAAGTCAACTATTATATTTTTGGTCCAGAATTAATCTCTTTTGGTTCAAAATTCTACTATTTGGTTAAATAATTTGATTAAACAGTTAAAGTTTCAAATGAAATCTCTGATAAAATATAACTTTGAACCAAAAAAAAGTTTCAACAAAATTATAAAATTTTTAACTAAGAAGATTAACGTTATATGAAAAAGACGATTTTTCAACTTATTCAAAATACAGGATAAAGTTTGAAATAAACATGAAACAGCTAAATTGTCAAATAATAAAAAAAAAATAGTTTTGAACCAAAAAAAAACGAGCTTTCAACAAAATGTTAAAATTTAAGAAGAATAATGTTAAATGAAAAAAGAGGACTTTTCAACTTATTAAACATACAGGATAAAGTTTTAAATAAACATGAAATAGTTACATTTTCAAATAAAAAGATGAATTTTCGGCTAAGAAGATTAATGCTCTACCAAAAAAGATGAATTTTGAACAAAATATATGAATTTTCAAAAAAAATATTTAATTTTAAAGCCAGAAATACGTATTTTCTACAAAAAAGTAGTATTATTAATATAAAAGTTCATTTAAAATCAAATAGTTTAATTATCAAATATAATTATGAATCGTTAGTAAAAAAAATTTTTTTTTGAATTTATTTTTTTTAAGGGAGTTCAACTTTAGTTCAAGTAATAAAAGGTCAAGTTAAAAAAAAATTATTTTCAACTAAACATAAAACGATGATGATGACTTTATAAAAATATAGTTACATTTTCAACGAAATAATTAAATTTACTACCAAATAATAGAATTTTTAACAAATTCAGATGAATTCCGACCCCTGTCCAAAAAAGCGGAAAAATTCTTAAATTAAATTTCTGAAACAGTCGGAAAAATATTCTTTTCATATTTTATCAGAATATTTCCGAAATTTCTTTCTATGGGATTTTGTCATAAATGTCCCATTTGTTTTTATAGGATGTTATCAGAAATTATTAACTTTTAATAATAACAATTATTAATATTAATAATAATATATATTATTTTTTTTGCAAATTATTATTATTATTAAATAATTAGTAATTCTAATCTGAACAAACAAAATAGTTTAAAAAAGAATTCTTTTTATCCAAAACTTTTTTATTAACTTACTAACAAAATTATTAAGCAGTTATAATCTTTAAAAAAATTATTAAATTTTGAAATTTATTAAATTAATAATTTGTTACTTTCTAATCCTTTAAAATATTTTAATTTAAAAAGTTTATTTACAATTACATAATACTTACATATCAAGTTCTATGTATTAAACAATATTTATATAAAAATATTACTTAATTTAGTTTTCTGATCAAATCTGATAAAAAGTGACGAAAATGAGCGCGGGACAGTTTCGGAAAAGAACGAAAAAAAAAACGGAAAGATATTGCTGGGAAACTTTCTGATAAATTCTGAAAGGTTCTGAAAGAAAATGGTAGTACAGATGCGGATAGAATTTCGGAAGCAGATTTTGGAAAGGATCTGAAAGATATGAAAAGCTTCGGAAAAAAGTTCTATCAGAAATTTTTAGCAACCAAAAATATAATAGTAGCCTTTTGAAAAAAAAAATTTACCCAAAATATTTAATTGGATTTTCTTATTGGGCTTATGTTCTAAATGTTATCTAAGTCCGAAATGATATTTCAAGTTATAACTGCCCCCCCCCCCCCCTGAAACTGGTAACTTTGTTTATGGGTAGTACGGCCAGTTTTTTTTGTTAGGACTACAACACTGATTTCAAGTGATTGGCTGGATTTTTCTTCTTAAAATTTTTTTTTATTTAAAAATTCAACAAAAAAATTGCAATTTTAAAGAATCTCAGTATTTTTCCCTATTCAAATAATTAGATCTAAATTTAAAAAAAAATCCGGACTGTTAATATTTAAAATACAAACGTCTATGGGATTTGAGGCGACTTATTATTATTTTTATTGAAGAAATGATGATCTGAAATTTTTGGAAAGTGTCAAGTAAATTCGAAATTACGCGCCATTATCATTTAGATTAAGAGCGCATGCGTGTAGTTACGTTTGCGTACGTTGATCCCTCCTGCCGATCGTAAATTAGTTACTAAAGTTTGTTTGAAGATGTAGAAAGTTTTCCATGGTTTTTCTTAAATCAGAAATAAAATTTAGTCCCTCTCTGGTTTGCCTTTTTACAAATTTTAGTGTCCTACTTCCTGACTTCCTCATCAAACAAAAAAACCTCGTTTTCTCAATGGGAGTGCCACTAATTGCGATGTCACATCCAATCAAAATAAAGTGGATTAAGGGATTCAGCATCAGTTACAGTTATATATCTCTACGTGACATACGGAAATGAAACATTACAATAGATAACAATAAGAGATATATTTTTTAATTTATCAGTTGTTCTTAATTATTTGTCAACATTAGATGACACAAAAAGTACCTGCCAAACTATAAATATTGTTTGATACATATGTGGAAACGATTCACAACGTATGAAATAAAAACATAATCTCCCCGAAACATTTTCCATGTTATCTCTAATCAATTATTTGCAAAAGTTCGTAAATGGGAACCTTCTGTTTACAAATTAAGAGTAATGAGATCAAAGAGACAAAAAAAGACTTGAAAAAAAGGGAAGGGAATTGAGTTACGAAATTAGAATGTGAATCAGAATTCAATTTTTAATTTGATAAACTCTGGAATGTTATTGCTTAGTTTCTTATCATTCCGTGTAAATAATTACGAAATTTTCATGAATTGACTAAGAGGGATCCAGTGAGATTTAATACAGTTGACAGTTTCTTGAAAGTAAGAAAAAAAATTGGCTGAAAATTTAGGTAAATTTTCATTATATTTATGTTTATTTGATTTAATTACTTAAGATTCCTGTTTTATTTTTAATTGCATAATAAATACTTCGCATTATTGTTTTACTCAGGAATTATCCTGAACCATATGTTTTTGTTTTTATTTTCAGAAAAAATGCATGGAATTAGGAGAGTGACGATTTTCTGCATTCTGACAACTATTTTACCAACTATGCTTCTAATTCTTCCTCTTTATTTACGACACAAAATTTATGCTGATGTTACATATGCTGTAACAGAATCAGATATATTAGAAATCAACGAAGGAGTCTCATCGATATTTTGTTCGGTAAGGATTTTTATTTATTTTAAGCCTCGGACCTTTGTCTTGATAATTAGATGTTTAAATAAATTGTTTAAACAACTTTTTATTGTGTTTATCCATTTTCTTTTAGAATGGAGATAAAAAACTGAGATTTTATTTTAAATCAATTTTTTGTCAAATTTTTTATTAGAGTAAGGTAATATTTAATTAATGTTAAACAAAATAATTTTTTAAACAATTTATGATGCTAGAGAATTGTAATTTTTAAAAAATCCAGTTTTGGTCAAATTTTCAATTCAAGAGAGCTAAATAATTAATTAAAGTTAACCAAATTAATTTTTTTAACAATTTATCATAGTTATTTTAACCATTTATTTTTGTTAATCTCTGATAATAATGTTGGAGAATCGCGGTTTTCTTTTAATTTTCCACTTCTTGTCTAATTTTTAATTAGGGTGAGACAATACTTAATTAATGTTAACAATCATAATTATTTTAACAATTTATTATTTCTGTTAATAATATTTTCTGATAATAATGCTAGAAAATTACAGTTTTTTTCTTCAATTTTCAATTCAAGTTAGTTAAATAATTAATTAAAGTTAATAGAATGAATTGTTTAAACCATTTTTTTCGGAATTTTCTCTTAGAATAGGTATATAAAGTCGCGGTTTTAAAAAAAATCCACTGTTTTGCATTAATTTTTATTTAGAGTGATGTTATAATTATTGTTGACAAACATAATTATTTTAACAATTTAAAAAAAAATAATATTCTCTTAGAATAATGCTAGAAACTTGCAGTTTTTTTTAATACACTTTTTGTCAAATTTTATATTCAAGAGATTTAAATCATTAATTAAAGTTAACAAAATGAATTGTTTAAACCATTTTTTAGAAATTTTCTCTTAGAATATAGATAGAAAGTCGTGGTTTTAGAAAAAATTCACCTTTTTTGTCTAAGTTTTTTTTAATACACTTTTTGTCCAAAGTTCAAATGAAGAGAGTTAAATAACTAATTACATCTAACAAAATGAATTTTTCTGAACAATTTATTATTGTTTTTCGCAATTTTCTCTTAAAAAAGACATATAAAGTCGCGGTTTTTTTTTTTATATTTTCCACTTTTTGACCAATTTTTAATTCAAGAGAGTTAAATCATTAATTAAAGTTAACAAAATGAATTGTTTAGACCATTTTGAACAATCATAATTTTTTTAACAATTTATTATTTTTGTTAATAATATTCTCTGATAATAATGATAGAAAATTACAGTTTTTTTCTTCAATTTTCCAATTTTTTTCAATTTGCAATTCAAGTGAGTTAAATAATTAATTAACGTTGATAGAATGAATTCTTTAAACCATTTTTTTTAATTTTCTCTTAGAAAGGTACATAAAGTCGCGGTTCAAAAAAATCCACTTTTTTGCATTAATTTTTATTTAGAGTGATGTAATAATTATTTTTAACAAACATAATTTTTTTAACAATTTAAAAAATAATAATATTCTGTTAGAATAATGCTAGAAAGTTGCAGTTTTTTTAAATACACTTTTTGTCAAATTTTAAATTCAAGATAATTAAATATTAGATTAATGTTAAAAATCATAATTATTTTAATAATTTATTACTTTTGTTAATGATATTCTCTGATAATAATGCTAGAAAATTACAGTTTTTTTTTCCAATTTTCCCGTTTTTTTCAATTCAAGTGAGTTAAATAATTAATTAACGTTGATAGAATGAATTGTTTAAACCATTTTTTTCGGAATTTTCTCTTAGAATAGCTATATAAAGTCGCGGTTTTAGAAAAAAATCCACTTTTTTGCATTAATTTTTATTTAGAGTGATGTAATAATTATTTTTAACAAACATAATTATTTTAACAATTTAAAAAATAATAAAATCCTCTTAGAATAATGCTAGAAAGTAAATAATTAATGTTAACAATCATAATTATTTTAACAATTTATTACTTTTGTTAATGATATTCTCTGATAATAATGCTAGAAAATTACAGGTTTTTTTCCAATTTTCCCGTTTTTTTCAATTCAAGTGAGTGAAATAATTAATTAAAGTTAATAGAATGAATTGTTTAAACTATTTTTTCGGAATTTTCTCTTAGAATAGGTATATAAAGTCGCGGTTTTTTTAAAAAAATCCACTGTTTTGCATTAATTTTTATTTAGAGTGATGTAATAATTATTGTTAACAAACATAATTATTTTAAAAACTAAAAAAATATATGTTCTCTTAGAATAATGCTAGAAAGTAAATAATTAATGTTAACAATCATAATTATTTTAACAATTTATTATTTTTGTTAATAATATTCTGTGATAATAATGCTAGAAAATAACAGTTTTTCTTCTTCAATTTTCCAGTTTTTTTTTCCATTTTCATTTCAAGTGAGTTAAATAATTAATTAAAGTTAATAGAATGAATTGTTTAAACCATTTTTTTCAGAATTTACTCTTAGAATAGGTATATAAAGTCGCGGTTTTTTTTTTAAAAATCCACTTTTTTGCATTAATTTTTATTTAGAGTGATGTAATAATTATTGTTAACAAACATAATTATTTTAACAATTAAAAAAATATATATTCTCTTAGAATAATGCTAGAAAGTAAATAATTAATGTTAACAATCAAAATTGCAGTTAAAAAAATCCATTTTTGTCCAATTTTCAGTTCAAGAGAGCTATTAAATTTAACCAAATTAATTTTTTTAACAATTTATTATTGTTTTTAGCAATTAGAATTTTCAATTAGAGTGAGGAAATATTTAATTAATGTTAACGATCATATAGTTATTTTAACAATTTATGTTTGTTAATCTCTGATAATAATGCTAGAAAGTTGCAGTTTTTTTTAATTTTCAACTTTGTGTCCAATTTTCGATTAATGTGAGTTAAATCATTAATTGAAGTTAACAAAATGCATTGTTTAAACCATTTTTAAAGCCATTTTCTCTTAGAATAGAGATAGAAAGTCACGGTTTTCAGAAAAATTCCACTTTTTTGCATTAATTTTTAGTTAGAGTGATTTAATACTTAATTAACGTTAAAAAACTTAATAATTTTTACAATTTATTATTTTTTAAATACTATTCTCTGATAATAATGCTAGTAAATTATTTTTTTTTTAATTTTCTACTTTTTCCAATTTTCAATTCAGAATTGAGATAGAAAGACGGGGCTTTTTAAAAAATCTCCACTTTTTGTTTGATTTTTAATTAGAATGATGTAATAATTAATGTTAACAAGCATATTTATTTTTAAATTTTTTTTAAAAATATTATTCTCATAAAATAATTCTAGGAAATTGCAGATTTAAAAAAATCCACTTTTTGTCCAATTTTCAATTAGTGTGAGGCAATAGTTAATGTTAACAAACATAATTTTTTTATAACAATTTATTATTTTTTAAAATAATATTCTCTTAGAATAATGCTCGAAAATTGCAGTTTAAAAAAATCACTATGTGTCCAATTTTCAATTCAAGTGAGTTAAGTAAATAATTAAAGTTAACAAAATAAAAATTTTAAACAATTTATCATTGTTTTTAGCAAATTCTTCTTAGAAATATAAAGTTGCAGTTTTTTAAAAAATGTTCTACTTTTTATACAATTTTCAATTAGAGTAACGCAATACTTAATTAATGTTAACAAACATAATTATTTTAACAATTGAGTATTTTTTTATATAATATTATCTGATAACACTGCTAGGAAGTTGCAGTTTTTTTGATTAATTTTACACTTTTCATCCAATTTTCAATTAGAGTAAGGTAATACTTAATGTTAACAAACATAATTATTTTAACAATTCATTATTTTTTTAAATAATATTCTCTTAGAATAATGCTAGAACATTGCAGTTTTTTAAAATACATTTTTTTTCAAATTTTCAAATTCAAGAAAGTTAAATAATTAATTAAAGTTAACAAAATGAATTTTTCTAAACGATTTATTATTGTTTTTAGCAATGTGCACTCAGAGTAGAGATATAAAGTCGCGGTTTCTTTTATTTTTCACTTTTTGACCAATTTTTAATGAGTTTGAGGCAATACTTAATTAATGTTAACAAAAATAATTATTTAAAAAATTTATTATTTTGTTAATAATATGCTCTGATAATAATGCTAGAAAATTGCAGTTTTTTCTAGATTTTCCATTTTTTATCCAATTTTCAATTCAAGTGAGTTAAGCAATTGATTGAAGTTAAGAAAATAAATTGTTTAAACCATTATTTACAACAATTTTCTATTAGAATTGAGAAAGTCGCGCTTTAAAAACAATCTGTATTTTTTGTCTAATTTTCAATTAGAGTCCTGCAATAATTAATAATAATAAATATAATTGTTTTAAAAATTTATTATTATTATTAATATTCTCTTAGACATTGGTAGAAAATTCAATATTTTCAATTGAAATGTAAGGAATTGATGAATTAAATTGTTTCTTAAATTTCATAATTCATGAAAAAAATAAAACTCAATTTCAATTTTATTTTAAATATACTCAAACTAATGTCTATTTCTTTTTAAATTAAGTTTTTATAAATTATCATCTCAGTTATTTTTATTTTGAAATATTACAATTAAGGAAGTGAAAAATTATTTTTTTGGTCAACCCAAAATAACTTTAGATTATTTGGTGTGAAGGTTTTACTTTTTGTCCATAAATTAACCAAGAAGTTGAAATTTCAAGAAAGTGTTTGAATTTTCAACGAAAAAATATAAATTCTCAATAAAAAGTGTAATAGTTGATATTTTAACTAAAAAAGGGTTTTTCTTTCAACCAAACTGTTTCATTTTGATTTACTGATTTTCAACAAGAGTTGAAATTTTAACCAAGAAAGATCTTTCAGTCAATAAAGAAAAAATTGCATCCAAAATGTTGAATTATCAATCCAAAATATGAGCTTTGTAAGAAACAGTTGAATTTTCAACTAAGAAGATTTATTTTAAAATAAGACGGATTTTCGAAAAATTACATCAATTTTCAAACAAATATCTTACTTTTTAAACTTGAAAATATCAAGTTTTAACTAAAAAATTTCGATTAAAAAAATTTTGAACTAAGAAAACGAATTTTCTGCAAAACAATTGGAATTTCAAACAAATAGTTCATTTTTAGTTACAAAATTATTTTTAACCTAAAAAGGTGAATTTTCAAAAGAAAATGAAATAGTTAATATTTCAAAAACATTTGAACTTAACGAATAAAGACTTTTGGAATTTTTAAGACAAAAAAAAACGATTTTTTTACAAAATGGTTGAAATTTCAAACCGGATTTTCCAACCATCCAGTTGAATTTTTAAGAAAATTGTTAATATTTCAGTTATCTTCACATTTTAATTAAAAATTTTTAAAATCGTTGGGATTTAACGAACAAATCGAATTTTTAACAAAATACTTAAGTACTCAACCAAAACAGATTAATTTTTAACCAAAAAGTTGTATTTAAAAAAAAAATTAATTTTCTTCCAAAACAATACAAATTTTCAACAAAATGCATAAATTTTTTACTAAATTGTTAAATTTTAAACGAAATTGTGATATATTTGTGCTGAAAATACGAATTCTTTTTACTAAAGAGTTGAATCTTAAATCACTCAATTTAATTTTTAACAAAATAGTTAAAGTTTTAGTTATTTTAATATTTAACATTTTAATTAAAAATAAAAACGGTTGGGTTTAATAAAAGAAGAAAAAAAATTTTCCAACAAAATACTTGCATCCTCAACTAAAGCAGAGGAATTTAAAAAAAAATATGTACATCAGTTTTCGACGAAGTGGTTAAATGTTCAACGAAATTGTTGAATCTGCGAGTCAAAAATACGAATTTTCTATAAAAGATTTGAATTTTAAAAGAAAAAAAGTTACTTTTCATCTAAAACAGATTAATTTTTTACCATACTGTTGCTTTTTGTACCGAAAAAGATAAAAATTTCTACAGAAAGAGATACATTTTTCAATCAAAAATATGAATGCTCAACTCAATAGTTGAATTTAAAGAGAAAAAAAAATGTATACAAGAAAGAAAAAAATTTAGCGCGTTGAATTTCAACTAAGAACTATGACGTTTTAAAACAAAATTGTTGATTTTTCAACAAAATATTTCAATTTTGAACTAAATAATAAAATCTTTTAACTAAAATTATGAATTTTCAACCAAACATTTAATAGTAAACTTTTTCAAATGAAAATAATTAACTTCCAAGTAAAAATGGATACAAATTCTTGAAAATCTTTGATAATATCCCAAAATAATTCAAATCCTTTGAAATCTTTTAATACACATTGAAATTTTCAACAGCTCTTAAAAAGTCTTTGGAATTTTTAAAAATATTCTAGATTTTTTTAATCGTTTCG
>NC_046665.1:96337964-96339307 GCF_010883055.1 Belonocnema kinseyi | reverse complement strand
TCAAATCCTTTGAAATCTTTTAATACACATTGAAATTTTCAACAGCTCTTAAAAAGTCTTTGGAATTTTTAAAAATATTCTAGATTTTTTTAATCGTTTCGAATCTCTTCAAATGATTGAAATCCATTATGAATTGCTTATAATCTCTTAAAATACCCTAAAATATTTCGAATCCGTTGAAAAATCAACTACTATTACTACTATTTAAAATAACCATTTTTGTTAAAAGTTTATATTTGCGGGTTGAAAATGCAACTGTTTTGTAGGAAATATTTTCAAAACACACAAAACTTTTTGAAGATTTTCAAAATTCTTTTGATTTTTTTAGAATTATCTAAAATCCCTGAGAATATTTTCAAGTGATTAAAATCTTTTGAAATCCCACGAAACTTTAGAATACCCTAAGAACCTTAAGATTCCTTTAAATTATTAAAATATATTATGAAATCCTTGGAATCTTTTAAAATTCCCTACAATATTTCAAATCCTTTAAAATATTTTGAAATCCCACGAAGCTTTGTAAAGCTCTTATTAATTATTCGGAATTTTTTAGAATACCATAAGATCCTTAAAAATCCCTTCAAAATTATTAAAATATATTATCAATTGCTTGGAATCTTTTTTTAAAAGCCCTAAAAGATTTCAAATCCTTGAAAATATTTTCAAATCGCACAAAACGTTTTAAATATTTTGACAATTTCTTGGAATTTGTTAGAATACCCTAAAATCCCTAAAAATACCCTAAAATATTTCAAATACTTTGAAGTATTTTGAAATCCCGCAAAACTTTTTAAAGCTCTTGAAATTTTTTTTTAAATTTATAGAATACTCTAAAATCCTTTAGAATAACAATTTTTTTATTCTGTTGAATCTCTTTAAATTATTGAAATCTAATAGAAAATGTTTTGGAATCTTCTAAAATACTATCAGGGTGGCCGATTTAATCGACGAAATAAATTCCCGTTTTTTTCCCGGTTCGCAAAAATTTTCGAGAGTCAATGAAATTAAAAAATGGAACACTAAAGCTGAAAAATTTTCCACTTGAGGTAATAAGAACTGAGTTGCAAATGAAAGCACTCAAAGTGGAACTATTAAATTTTGAGCTTTTGAAATTGAAATTTAAAAGTGTTTAATTAAAATTTTTTAAATTTAAATTCTCAATAATTTACGCGCATAAAATTAAAGGTACTAACATTTTTTCAATTTAAAAAAATATAATTCGACGTTATTATTGTCAATGCTGTAAATTAAAAAATCAATCAATGAACTTTAAAATTTTCAAAATTATATAATTTGAAAGAATTTTAAACTAGAAACATTCAATATTAAAAAATTGAAAAAAA
>NC_046665.1:96326793-96337864 GCF_010883055.1 Belonocnema kinseyi | reverse complement strand
GTAAATTAAAAAATCAATCAATGAACTTTAAAATTTTCAAAATTATATAATTTGAAAGAATTTTAAACTAGAAACATTCAATATTAAAAAATTGAAAAAAATTTTAACTGAACACTTATTAAATTAGAAATTCAATTATTTTCTTTTTAAATAGTTTAAACATCCTTGGAAAGCTTCAAAATTTTATTTAAAAATATTGAGAAATCTAAAAGCTGTTTTAAATTTGTTTTAAGTTTTAAATTATTTTGGAAATTTTTCCAGAACTTCTAAATATCTGTCAAAATTAGTTGAATTTTTTTTACAATTTTCAGAAAATCATGGAAATTTTAGAAAATTTCTTTACAATTTCGATGTATAAATAACAATTGAACATTTATTTTTTGTAGGCGAAATTCGAGTAATTTTAAGAGATATGTAGAAGTTTTGAAAAGATTCAAACTTAATGTAAAACTTGAAATGATAGCCTAATATAAAAAAAAATTTTAGATTTTCGCATATTTTAAACAAAAAAATTAAATTAAAATAAAAACATTTTCTTAAGATTCCTAGGAAAATTAGAAATAATTTTTTGTTTTGAAATCTTATTTTAAGAGAACATTTAAAAAGTTTTTCAAAGATTTAAACAAAATTTTCAAAAAGGTGTTCTAAAAATAATAAGTGTTCAATTGTTATTTATGTGTCAAAATTTAACAATTTCACTTATAAATTAAGTACTTTTTAAGTAGAACAATTAAAATTGTAACGCTAAAAGTTGAAGAGTTTTTCGAAATTCGAAAGATTCAAAGCTTTCTATGTAAGCCAATTCACTTTCAAATTGTTTTCTTTTAAATATTTGGTTTCAATTTTGTATATATATTTCAAAATGAATTGAATTTTTTCTATAATTTCTAGAAAATCCTGCAGATTAAAAAAAAAATTAAATTTTAATATATAAATAACAATAGAACACTTATTATTTCTGAAAATATTAGAGTAATTTCAAGAAATATTTAGAAGTTTTAAAAATATTCGAATTAAATTTAGAAATTGAAATAATTCGAAATACTTAAAGCCGAATTTAAAATAAAATTTAGATTTTTGCAGATTTCAATAAAAAAATTCAGCATTTTTTAAATAATTGTGATTTTTCACTTTAAAAAATTATTGTAACAGAAAGTTTAAGAAGGTTTTAAGAGATTAAAAAAATTATTAAAGAACACGGAAAATTTTAAGGACTTGTTTTTAATTTGCAGGATTTTCAAAAATTATAGGATAATTTCGATTAATTTTAAAATATATTTAGAAGTTCTGAAAAAAATGTTAACACGCTTCGTTCAAATTACTTGAATTAATTTAAAGTTTTTAATTAATTTTGAAATTAAACACTTTAAATAGGTAAATTAAACACTTTTTAAATAGAACAATTAAAATTGTAACGCTAAAAGTTTAAAAGTTCTTCGAAAATCTAAAGATTTAAAGCTTTCTATGTCAAAAATTCAGTTTCGAATTCTTTTCTTTTAAAAATTTGGTTTCAATTTCCTCGTCTTAAATGAAGAGTGAAATATTGTTAAATAATAAATACTTATTCTTTTTCTACGTTCAGAAATTTCAAATTAATTGGGATAAAAATTAAATAATTTACACTCACAATATTTTTAATTTAATAAAAACCTTCAATTATGACTATATTATTATGGATTTAGTTTTAATATTTTTTAATGGCTAAAAAAATAATAGAAATAATATAAAGGAAGACTTGAATCTCTGAATTAAAAATATATTATTGATAAATCATGAAAATGTTTATTTAAAAATAAAATGATCGGAATTAGCGATATATTAATTTCCATTATTATCAAGACTATTTGCGAAATTTTCTCAAATATTTTGAAATTTTTGCGAAATCTTCTGAAATTTCTGTGAATCTTTTAAATCTTTAGAAGATTTTAAAGAAACTTTCTAAAATTTGCATGATAATTTTTTATCTTTTTCAAACTCCTAAGTATCTCTTAAAATTACTCAAATTTTTTCTACAAATGTGCATTTGTAAATTATGCATTAAAAATTAAAAATTTCACTTACTAATTAAGCATTTTTCAAATATAATAATTAAAGTTGTAACGTTCAAAGTCTCTTCGAAATTTTAATGAATCCAGGCTTTCCATGTCAAACAATTCAGTTAAAGATTCTTTACTTTTAAATATTTGGTTTCAATTTACTTGGCTTAAATAAAAATTCAAATATTGCTAAATATTCAATAATTAATCTATTTTTTAAATTAAAAATTGAATATTTTAGACTGAAACAATATTTTAAATTTAATAAAATCCTTTAATTAAGAATATATTATTATAAAGTTATTTTTAAGTTGAAAATAGTTTATAAACTTTTAATCACATGTTCACATTTGTTGAATGACTAAGACTTTCAAATTGAAACCGTTTAAGTTTTAACGTTAAAATTGGAAAATTCTTAAATTTTTAACTGGATTAAAATCGTTTTTGTTCACTTTTTATTGCTTAAAGTACAGATAAATTTAAAAAAAAATATTTATTAAATAAAAATGTTTTTTATCAAAAATTTTCAACATCAAAGGCTTTCATTTTTGATTTGTTCAAGTCTTTAAGAAAGCTTTAAAAAATTCTTTAAATTACGCATTGTAAGCTAAATAATTGAAAAACATAAAAATTCAACTCATTGTTTAAAAACTGTTGAAATCGAACGTGGACGGATTTTTCTTCTACTAGCCCATAAATTAATTAATTGAAAGAAAAGTGCCCTGCCTTTTTCCTGATTTTCAAGTTTTCCCTAATCTGCGGCGAGCCTATTATTATTTATTAGATTTAAAAAATGTGAATATTTTTTCAGGCACATAGCTTGAAAATGAACGAAACTTTTAATGCATTCCAAGTTTCACGTAGGCCCGAAACCACGTCCTACAGAAAGCATCTAAGACTGAAAAAAAGTATGACACTACCAGACGATACACTTGAATATTGGGGATTCTACCTAATGAAAGGAGCTAGTGTCGCATTATCAGTTTGTTCAAGGTATATATTTTCTTTTATAAAAATTAATTTACTATCATTTTTATTGTCTGCCATAAATATTAATAACGTACAGCCTACAAATATTGACTGACTTGGACGATAAAAAAATGAAAATAAATCTGACAAGATTTTTAAGAGAGCTGTCGAGCCTGATTTTTGAAATAGGATTTCAATTATTTTATAAATAAACAAATATGACGAAAAAATGGCTGTTTTTTAAAAAGTTATATCAGTTACATTGCAGGAAATTTGGATAAAAATAATATAATGATGAAGACATTTCTTCTTGAGATTATCATTGTTAATATTATAAACAAATTTAATAAACAAATGCATTAATCAGCCATTTTTCGACAGAAAGATTCCTTTTTTTCGATGTAATTTTTTCTTTTAATTAGGAACTTTATGGTAATTTTAGAAAAATTCATAATTTGTGGATATCATGATTTTTGTAAACAAATTTAATAAACAAATGCATTTGTCGGTATAAAAATTCATTTTTTTCAATGTCAGTCCTTTCAATAGGGAACTTCATGACAATTTCATTCAACTCATATTTAGTTGATAAATTCTATGATGGTCTAAACAACTTTAATAAGCATATGCATTTGTTTATTAATTTTTTTCAAATAGAAAATTTATCCAAAAATGTTAAATTTTACTCAAATTATCATGAATTTCCTTACTAAAAAGACTAACATCGCCAAAAAAAAAATTTCCATTGACAGATGCCCCAATAATGCATTTGTTTATTAAAATTTTTTTTAAAAGTCATAAAATTGATAAATGAAGGATGAATTTTTTCTGAAATTGTCATGAAGTTCCCAACTGAAAAATTGGCATTGAAACAAAAAATTTGTTAAAAAATGGCCGAATAATGCATTTGTTTATTAAACTCGTATAAAAAATCATAAGATTAATCAACAAATTATAAAGATTTCTAAAATTGTCGTAAAGTTTCTAATTTAAAAAAATGAAATAAAAAACAACATTTTTAAATCAAAAAATGTATGTTTAATGCATTTGTTTATTAAATTTGTTTATATTATTAACAATAATAATTTCGGGAAGAAATTTCTTCATGATTATATTATTTTTTGTTTCAAATTTCTTGCAATATAACTTTTAAAAAACGTAAAAAAGCAAGTCTTCTTAATCATTTTGCGTTAACATTTTTAACTCGCTTTGAAAAATCTGTTGATTAAAAAAAATATTTATTTTCATCAGTAAAAAAATTATATTCTTTGATTGAAAATTGATTTATTTCGTTCAAAGTTTAAATATTTTGTTGAAGCGTCAATCATTCTTTTAAAAAGTCATCCTATTGGTTCAATATTTTTATCAATAATTTAACTATTATGATAAAAAAGAATTAACTTTTTAATTGAGAAAAACTTTCCTGTTCAGAATTTATATTTTCAGTTCAAAAATTCAATTCTTTTGTAAACAATTCTTTTTTGTCGCTTGAAGATTGTACAGTTTGGTTGTATTTTTTTCTTTCTTGACTTAAAAATCTATTTTCTTTGAAATATAAACTATTTTGTTAACAAATTTGTCGTTTGGATGAATTTAACTATTTTTTATATAAAAAAATCTTTCGTGGTTGAGAAATCACACTATTTTCGTCGAAAATTAAAATATTTGGTTGAAAATAAACTTTTTTGGTTGAAAATTTATATTTTCGACTTGTAAATTCAACTATTTTGTAGAAAACTCGTATTTTTTTGAGAACCCAACTATTTTGTTGAAAATTCCTCTTTATGACATAAATATTTAACAAATTGTTTAACATTTTTTCAAGTTCTTCACTAAAAACTTGATTTTGGTTGAGGAATCAATTATTTGTTTGAAACGTCGTCTTTTGAATGAATTCAAATATTTTTCTAAATATTTTTTAAAATATTGAGAGGTTAACTATTTTTAAAATATGCTCTATAATATATATCCTTTGAAAACTTCGAAGTCTTTAAAATATCATTAATAACTTGGATCTCTTGTTAAAATCCTTTGCAATTTTCTACGAAGTTTTTTGAAAACCGATACAAATTTTGTTCTATCGTTTTTCAAACATAGATGTTAATTTTTAACTAAAATGATCAATCTTGAACCAAAAGTATGAATTTTTCACCATTTTAGATTAATTTTCTACCAAGAACTACTCGTTTTCAACAAATAAAATAAATTTTTATGTAAAAAAGATCAATTTTTAACCCAAAATTATAATATTTAAAATATGAGAAAAATAAATTTTCAACAAAAAGAAAAAAAATCGATAAAATAGTTTATTTTTCATTAAAAAAATATTTTATTTAAGGCAAAATACAATATTTCAATTTTCAGTTAAAACAATCATTTTTCAAACGAAAAAATAAATTCCCATCAAAATATTTTAATTTTAAACCCAAAAGAATAATTTTCTACATAAAAAAGGATACGGTGTCAATAAAAAATATAAATTTTTAACAATAATTTTCATCCAAAAATATGAACCAAATAGTGGAATTTTTAACCCAAACGATGAATTTTATATCAACCCAAAAAAAAACTAATTTTCAACTAAATAATTTTTTTTCAACGAAAGAAATGAATTCTTAGCAAAAAAGAGAATAGTTATATTTTTTTCAAAACAGATAATTTAGTAACGAAAAAGATTAAATTTCTATAAAAAAAGGTAAATTTCCAAAAAAAAAGTGGAATAGTTAAAATGAATTCTCAACTAAAATGATGAATCTTTAAATTAAAAGATCAATTTATTACAACAAATAAAATAATTAAATTTTCAGTTATTAAAATGAATTTGCAACCAAAAAAGAAACGAATTTTCAATAAAATATTAAAAATTTTAACCAAAGAAATTAATTTTTAATATCAATGATTTATTTTCAACCAAAAATGTGAACCAAATAGTGGAATTTTCAACCCAAACGATGAATTTTATATCGGGGAAAAAAAGGATTTTGAACTAAGTAGTTTTTTTTCAGCGAAAAAAAATTAATTTTTAACAAAAAAGAGAATAGTTAAATTTTTTACAAATCAGATAATTTAGTAACGAAAAAGATTAAATTTCTATAAAAAAAAGGTAAATTTCCAAAAAAAAGTGGAATAGTTAAAGTGAATTCTCAACTAAAATGATGAATCTTCAAATTAAAAGATCAATTTATTACAACAAATAAAATAATTAAATTTTCAGTTATTAAAATGAATTTTCAACCCAAAAAGAAACGAATTTTCAATAAGATATTAAAATTTTTAACCAAAGAAATTAATTTTTAATATCAATGATTTATTTTCAACCAAAAATGTGAACCAAATAGTGGAATTTTCAACCCAAACGATGAATTTTATATCGGGGAAAAAAAGTATTTTGAACTAAGTAGTTTTTTTTCAGCGAAAAAAAAAATAATTTTTAACAAAAAAGAGAATAGTTAAATTTTTTACAAATCAGATAATTAAGTAACGAGAAAGGTTAAATTTCTAACCGAAAAAGGTAAATTTCCAATAAAAAGTGAAATATTTAAAGTAAATTTTCAAATAAAAGGATGAATCTTCCAATAAAAATGTCAATTATTTACAAAAAATAAATTAATCAATTTTGCAGTTAGTAAATTATATTTTTAACCAAAAAGACATAAATTTTCAACAAAATATTTAAATTTTGAACCAAAGAATAGTTGAATTCATACCTGAATCAGATGAATCTTCGAATAAAAATAGAATAGTTCAATTTTCAGTAAAAAAAGAATTTTTAATCAAATTAAAGTAAATTAATTCTAAATAAGAAAAAACTCATTTTCAACCAAAAAGATCAATTTTTAACCAATAAAATGAATTTTCCACCAAAATAGATTAATTTTTAACAAAATGCTTAAATATCCTCCCACAAATTCAAGTTTTCAATAAAATACAGCAATTTTAAACAAACATTTGAATTTTCAACTTCAGAAGATAAATTTTGAACCAAATATCTACAAGTTAAATTTTTAATTAAAACAATTAATATTCAACTAAATAATTAAAGTTTGAACAAAGCAAAAAAAGTTTTTTAACTAAAATGACCAATCATCAACCAAAATAAATCAATTTTTAACAAAATAGTTTCAGTTCTAACTGGGTGAGGGTGGCCGCTCGACTGGGAAACCGGGAAAACCGGAAATTTTTTGAGACCGGGAAATGACAATGAATTTTTTTTTACCGGGAATTTTACAAATTTGTAGAAGAAAAATCTGTTCACGTTCGATTTCAACAGTTTTTAAATAATTAGTTGAATTGTTTTTTACTTATGCTATTATTTAGCTTACAATGCGTAATTCAAAATTTCTTTACATTTAAAATTTTCGATTAAAAATTTTTATTTCTATGCTTCCATTTTTAATTTAAAGAATTTTTTAATATTTTCTTAAAGACTTAAAGAAATGAAAAATAAAAGCCTTTGACGCTGAAAAATTTGGATAAAAAACATTTTTATTTAATAAAGAAATAATTTTTTTTATTGATCTATACTTTAAGTAATAAAAAGTGAACAAAAACGATTTTAAACCAGTTCAAAATTTAAGAATTTTCAGATTTTCACGTTAAAACTTAAACCATATATTTTAAAGTAAAGAATCTATTACTGGATTTTTTGGCATAGAAAACCTGGAATCGTTAAAATTTCGAAAAATGCTGAATTTTTAAGTAAAATTTTTTAATTTTGATGTATAATTTACAAATGAACATTTCTAGAAAAAATTTGAGTAATTTTAAGAGATATTTAGGAGTTTTTAAAATATTAAAAATTATCATGCAAATCTTAGAAAGTTTTCTTAAAATCTTCTAGAATGTTTTTTGAAAATTTTATTTAAATCTTTGAAATCTTTTTAAAGATTCTCTTACAATAATTTTTCAAAATAAAAAATTATTTTTAATTTTCCTGGGAACCTTAAGAACATGTTTTTATTCTTTTGAAGCCTTTCACAATTCTTGAAAAGAATCTAATTTTTTTGTTTAAAATCTGCGAAAATCTACTTTTTGTTTTATATTAGGCTATCATTTCAAGTTTTACATTAAGTTTGAATCTTTTCCAAACTTCTACATATCTCTTAAAATTACGAAAATTTCGCCTACAAATAATAAATGTTTAATTGTTATTTATACATCCAAATTTGTGAAGACATTTTTTTTAATTTGCAGGATTTTTTGAAAATTGAAGAAAAAATTCAATTCATTTGAACAGTTATTTCGAAATTATGAAAAAATTTCCAAAATAATTTTAAATTTAAAACAAATTTAAAATAACTTAAAGATTTTGAAGTAAAATTTTGAAGCTTTCCAAGGAAGTTTAAACTATTAAAAAAAGTTTAATTTCTAATTTAAGAAGTGTTCATTAAAAATTTTTTCAATATTTGATGTTTCTATCTTAAAATTCCTTAAAATTAAATAATTTTGAAAATTTTAAAGTTCATTAATGCTTTTTTAATTTAGAGCATTGAAAATGATAACGTGGATTTATATTTTTTTATATTGAAAAATTATTGAGCATTTGAATACAACATTTTTTAGTTAAAAAATTTTTAATTTGAATTTTAAAAGTTAAACATTTAACAGTTCCACTTTGAGTGCTTTCATTTGCAGCTCAGTTTTTATTATCTCAAGTGGAAAATTTTTTAGCTTTATTGTTTCATTTTTTTAATTTCATTAACCGAGAAAAGACCGGGAATTTATTTCGCTGATTAGAACGGCCACCCTGTGGGTGGTTGAATTGTTAACCAAAAAAGATGAATTTTCAACGAAAAACGTGTTATTTGATATTTTAACCAAAAGTTTTTAAAATCAAAATTACTCCTTTTTTAGGAGAAAAATGTTGCCAAAAAAAAGAGTAAATTTGATTTAAAAATTGTAACAATCTAAGAAAATCTAGCCGGTTTTATGTACAGTTAATTGTTTCTTTACTATTTCCAAAAATTCAGTGTCCAAGCTGCTATTAAATTATTTTTTTAAATAAAATGCTTGACTAGATTAATTTTTTCTCAGGTTTCAGGGAGCTTCAATACTCGTGGTGAAGGGAGAGAGAAATTTGCGAACCTGTGGATTGTTGGAACACAATAAAAACAAAGCTCGCGCCACAGGAATTTTTCTACCAGAAGCCGATCAGCAGGTCAAAATAACATTTGAATCCAATGCCCAAGAAATCCATTCTAAAGAAACAACCAATAACCCCAGAGAAGAATCTCAAAGTTCTCCAAATACCAAAACTAATTTAAAAATCAATCAAGAAGAAATTGATGCACAGATTGCAAAAAAGAAGAAAATTATAGACGATGAAGAATCAAATAAAATAATCAGACACACTCATAGAAAGCATAAATTACACAAACTAAGTAATAAAATTGAAACAAAACACATTTCTCATCATCTTCAAAATTCAAAAGAGACTCCTGACGCTCTAAATTCAAAGGAAAATCGAATTAATTTACTGAAATCAGAATTGCATGCTGAGAAAGCTGACACAGCAGAAGAAGACAGTGAAGAAAATGGAGAACCTAAATTGAACAAAAGAAATAAAAGACACCAAGAGCCAGTTGATCCGTCAAAATTACTTGATCAAGGTATAAGACACGGAGGAAATGCCGGAGAGAAAAATGGAACCTTGTCAGAGGAGGACTCGTCAGTTTCAAGTTTTGAAAACGGTTTGTTAACATGTTATGGTGGCCAAGTGCTTTTATCGCAAGAATTTAATGCCTCCGAGCATTGCCTTGATGTCTCCTTTTTAATTAATGGAAAACACATGCAAACGAGACACGACGTCGTTGAGCCTGGATATTATTATTATATATTTTATAGTGACAATGACTTTGTTTCTAACGATATTCATGCTGTTTTTGATATTTATAAACCGACTCTGCAATACGAGAATGTAACACATGCGTGCATTAATAAAACAGAATGCACTTTTTCTCTGCCTCTAATGACGCCGGACAGAGTAATTGTTGAAGTTCCAACGCGAGATGGAATTGATGACGAAAAAGATGATATTTCCCTTTTAGTTTCAACCTGCCATCCCCGAATGGGTGTCTACATTATTTTCCCTATAGCAGTATTATTTTTAATACTTAGTTGTGCGTTTGTATAATAAACATGTGACTGTAAAATTGATGTGAATATTTTTAAATGTATTTTTTATAATTAGAATAAATTAATTTAATTTTGTATTTGTCTGCATTTCAGTTCCTGAACTTTAAAAAATGGATTCGTTAATAATTACACAAGGTGGCCGCTTTTAATCGAAGAGAAAAATTCCCGGTTCGCAAGCATTTTTCACGGCCAATGAAATTTAAAAAATCGTACTCGATTCTAAATATTTTTCCATTTACAGCAATAAAAAACAAACGACAGATTAAAGCATTCAGAGTGGAAGTCTTGAATTTTTAACTTTTAAAATTAAAATTTAAAAGTTTTTCAGTTTAAAATTTTTGTATTCAAGTGCTTAATAATTTACACGTATAAACTGGAAGGTACTAAAACTTTTCAATCAAAAAATGTTAATTAAAATTCAAATAAACTGCAAAATTCAGAATTTTTAGCATTCAGAACTTAGAGTTAAAAAGTTTAGATTAAGTTCCAAAAATATAAATCCACGTTAAAATTTTCAATGCTCTCAATTAAAGAATCAATCAACTTTAAAATTTTTCAAAATTATATTATTTTAAGTAATTTTAAGCTAGACACGTTTAAAAAATTTTAATTTTTTAACTGAAAAGTTTTTAAATTATAAGCTAAATAATCTACATTTTAAATAGTTTAAGCATCCTTGAAAAAAGTTGCAAAGTTTTTAATTAATAAACAATAAACAACAAATTAGAGCATTCAAAATAGAACCTTTGAATTCCAAACTTTTAAAATTGAAATTTAAAAGTTTCCAATTCAAAAATTGTGTATTAAAATGCTCAATAACACAGGCCGAAAAAATTTGACAAAGGTCCGGAATCAGAGACCAGACCTAGTATACCCGAAGGTTTTTGCTGCGCTGAATCCGAATCCGACCTCAGAAAAATTCCATCACCCTC
>NC_046665.1:96321084-96326693 GCF_010883055.1 Belonocnema kinseyi | reverse complement strand
GAAAACTGAGGGTGATGGAATTTTTCTGAGGTCAGATTCGGATTCAGCGCAGCAAAAACCTTCGGGTATAGCAGGTCTGGTCTCTGGTTCTGAGAATTGTTGACCTGTGTAATTTACACGTATAAACTGGAAGGTACTAAAACTTTTCAATTAAAAAATGTTAAATAAAATGCAAATAAACTGCAAAATTGAGAATTTTTAGCATTCACAAATTATAGAGTTAAAAAATTTAGATTAAGTTCAAAAAATATAAATCCACGTTAACATTTTCAATGCTCTAAATTAAAGAATCAATCAATCAACTTTAAACATTTTCAAAATTATATTATTTTAAGTAATTTTAAGCTACACATTCAAAAATTTAAATTTTTTAACTTAAAAGTTTTTAAATTATAAGCTAATTAATCTACATTTTAAATAGTTTAAGCATCCTTGAAAAAAGTTGCAAAATTTTAAAGTAACTGGAAGGTACTAAAACTTTTCAATTAAAAAATTTTAAATAAAATGCAAATAAACTGCAAATTTTAAAACTTTTATCAATTATAGAGTTCAAAGATTCAGATTAAGTTCTAAAAATATAAATCCGAGTTAACATTTTCTATAGTCTAAATTAAAGAATCAAGCAATGAACTTTAACCATTTTTTTAATTATATTATTTTAAGTAATTTTAAGCTAGACACATTGAAAATTGAAAAATAATTTTTTAAATTAACAGTTCTTAGATTAGAAATTCAATTATTTTCTTTTTAAATAGTTTAAACATCCTTGGAAAGCTTCAAATTTTTTTTCAAAATCTTGAGAATTCTAGAAGTGGTAAAACAAATTTCCAAATTCAAAATAATTTTTGAATTTTTTGTCAGAACGTATAAATATATTTCAAAATGAATTGAATTTTTTTATAAGTTTTAGAAATTCCTGCAAATTAAAAAAAAATTAAATTTGAATTTATAAATAACAATAGAACATTTATTATTTGTAAAAATATTAAGATATTTAGAAGTTCTACACATTGGCGGATCCAGAGGGGGGCGATCGCCCCCCCCCCCGAGCTCTAAGTTTTTATACTTATAACTTGAAATATATTTTTTTTTTTGCTTTTTTCGACTTATACGCCCCGATCGCCCCCTCCGAGACCAAGGCCTGGATCCGCCGCTGGTTCTACAAAGATTCGAATTAAATTTAGAACTTGAGATAATTTGAAATACTTACAGACGAATTTGAAATAAAATTTAGATTTTTGCAGATTTCCAACATAAAATGTAATCTTTTTTTAAAAATTGTGAAAGACTGCAAAGAATAAAAATTTTCGTAAGATTCTTAGAAAAATTGAAAATGATTTTTCACTTTGAAAAATTATTATAACAGAAAGTTTAAGAATATGAAAGATTTGAAGGATTTTATTTAATTTGCTGGATTTTCAAAAATTGTATGAAAATTTTGATTAATTTTAAAATATATTTAGAAGTTCTGAAAAAAATGTGAACACAGTGTTACAACAGTGAAATATTGCTAAATAATTTACATTCATACAATATTTTAAATTTTAATACAAACCTTTAATCATGACTATATTATGATGGATTTATTTTTAAGTTGAAAATAATAAAAGAGACGTTTACATTTTTTAACAGCTAAAAAAATTAATAGAAATAATATATTAATCAATTTATTTATTAAATTTAATATAAAAAATAATATAAAGGAAGACCTGAAACTCTGAATTAAAAATATATTATTTGTTTGGTCAAATCAATTGTTCAGATTTCTAGATCCATTTTAAAAATTATTTATTTATATTTACAGTTCATAAAATAAAACTGTTTTTTATCAAAACTTTTAAACTTCAAATGCTTTTAATTTTTAATTGTGTAAATCATCAAAGCTGCACTTTAATTATTTTAAAAACTGTTAAAATCGAACTTTAGAAGATTTTTCTTCTGAAAATTGATCAAATTACCGGTTGCTCGATCCGGCAGCAACCCTGTTTTTTATTTAAAAATCCTCGATTTTTAAAAATTCTGCCTTTTAATTTTTTAACCTTTAAAACTGCATTTTAAAATTCTTTAAATTAAAATATATGTTTAAAAATTAAAATGGAAAATTTTAAGCGAAAGATTTTCGAATCAAGCATTCTAAACTAAATGAAATTATAATTGACAAAAATCACAATTTAGGAAATTATTTAAAAACGGTTGAAATCAAAGCTGTACAAAAGGTTTATTCTAAAAATGTTGTAAGATTCCCGGTCATTTCCCGGTCCAGCCTGAAAATTTTATTTCAAAATCTAGAAGTTGTTTTCAATTTTAATAAAATTTACAATTACTTTTGAATTTTTTTCACAACTTCTAAATAACTTTGAAAATTATTTAAATTTGTCAAACAACTTCTAGAAAATCCTGCAAATTTAAACAAATTTCCTTCAAATTTGGATTTATAAATTCCAATTGAACACTTATTAGGTGTAGACAAAATTACGAGTAATTTTAAAAGATATTTCGAATTTTTTAAAAGATTCAAAATTATTTTAAGAATTTAGAATGATATCGAATAACGTAAACGAAGTGTGTGTTAAAATGTAGATTTTTGCAGATTTCAAACAAACAATGTACAGGCTTTTTAAGAATTGTGAAAGGCTCCAAAAGGATAAAAACATTTTCTTAATTTTCCTAGGAAACTTGAAACTGATTTTTTATTTTGAAAAATTATTTTAACAGAACATTTAAAAAGATTTTAAGAGATTTCCAGAATTTTCAAAAAAGAACCTGGAAGATTTTAAGGATTTAAAAAGAATTGCAGTATTTTATTAATTTTATAATACCTTTAGAAATTCGAAAAAAAATTCCACACACTTTATTTAAATTATTTAACATTTTAAGTTTTAAATTAATTTTTAACCTTTTCAAAACTTCTAAATATGTCTTAAAAATACTGAAATTTTTTCTATAGATAATAAGTGTTCAATTATTATTTCTACATGAAAATTCAACAATTTCGTTTACAAATGAAACATTTTTTATATGAAACAATAAAAAAATTTAAAGGTTTAAAGCTGAAGCTTTTCGAAATTATAACATTTATAACATTCTATATAAATTATAGAGTTCAAAGATTCGGATTAAGTTCCGAAAATAAATGTCTAAATTAAAGTCTAAATTAAAGAATCAAGCAATAAACTTTAAAAATTTAGGAAATTATATTATTTTAAGTAATTTTAAGCTAAACAAATTAAAAATTGAAAAATAATTTTTTTAACTCAACAGTTCTTAAATTAGAAACTAAATTATTTTTATTTTAAAAAGTCTAGGCATCCTTCAAAAACTTCAAAATTTTATTTTAAAATCTTCAAAAATCTAGAAGTGTTTTCAAATTTTTCCAAATTCAAAATCATGTTTGAATTTTTTCTCAGAACTTTTAAATAAATTTCAAAATGAATTGAATTTTTTCTATAACTTTTAGAAAATCCTGAAAATTAAAAAAAATTTGAATTTGAATTTATAAATAACAATAGAACACTTATTAGTTGTAAAAATATTAGAATAACATTAAGAGATGTTTAAAGTTTTAAAAAGATTCGAATTAAATTTAGAACTTGAAATAATTTGAAATACTTACAGCGGAATTTATAATAAAATTTAGATTTTTGCAGATTTCAAACAAAAAATCTAGAATTTTTTTAAGAATTGTGAAAGACTGCAAAAGAATGAAAAATGTTCTTAAGATTCTTAGGAAAATTGAAAATGATTTTTCACTTTGAAAAATTATTGTAACAAAAAGTTTAAGAAGATTCTAAGAGATTTGAAAAATGACCAAAGAAGAATGCGGAAGATTTTAAGGATTTTATTTAATTTGCCGGATTTTCAAAAATTGTAGGAAAATCTCGATTAATTTTAAAATATATTTAGAAGTTCTGGAAAAAATGTTAACACACTTCGTTTATATTACTTGAAATAATTTCAAGTTTTTAATTAATTTTGAATCTTTTCAAAAATTCTACATATATCTTAAAATTAATGAAATTTTATCTTCAAATAATAAGTGTTCAATTGTTATTTATGCGTCAAACTTTACAATTTCACTTATAAATTAAACACTTTTTAAATAGAACAATTACAATTGTAACACTAAAAGTTTAAAAGTTCTTCGAAAATCTAAAGATTCAAAGCTTTCTATGTAAAACAATTCAGTTTCAAATTGTTTTCTTTTAAATATTTGGTTTTAATTCACTCGTCTTAAATGAACAGTGAAATTCTGCTAAATACTAAATACTTATTCTTTTTTTTTTCATTACGAAATTTCAAATAATATTTTTACAATATTTTTAAGAATATTTTTAATTTAATAAAAACTTTCAAGTATGACTATATTATTATGGATTTATTTTTAATTTGAAAATAGTAAAATGTACGTTCACATTTTTTAATAGCTGAAAAAATTAATAGAAATAATATATTAATAAATTTATTTATTAAATTTAATTTTAAAAAATAATACAAAGGAAGACCTGAAACTCTGAATGAAAAATATATTATTGGTAAATCATGAAAATTTTTATATAAAAACAAAATTATCAGAATAAATTATATATTAATTTCAATTCTTATCAAGACTTTCGGATTGAAACAGTTACAATCTGGAAATTCTCAAATTTTGAACGAATCTAGAATTATTTGGTTAAATCAATTATTGTTCAGATTTCTATACTTAGAGGACAGATCCATTTTTAACATAATTTATTTATTTATATTTACAGTTAATAAAATAAAACTGTTTTTTTTATAAAAAATTTTCAACTTCAAATGCTTTTAATTTTTATTTGTTTAAATCCTCAAAACTGCACTTTAATTATTTTTAAAACTGTTAAAATCGAAATTTGGCAGATTTTTCTTCTGAAAATTCGTAAAATTCCCGGTTTGCCGGTCCTGCGGCCACCCTGTTTTTTATTTTAAATATCTTCGATTTTAAAAACTTTTAATTTTTTTAACCTTTAAACCTACATTTTACAATTCTTTAAATTTACATATATGCTTAAAAATTAAAAACCTAAAATGGAATATTTTTAAAGTGAAGGATTTTCGAATTAAGCATTCCGAACTAAATGATATAATAATTTATAAAAATCACAATTTGGGAAATTATTTAAAAACGGTTGAAATGCCATTTGGGTGATTGCAGTATAATTAAGCAACAGCAGGCCTCGAAAATATAATAGTGTAAAAATAGTGTCATCAAATTTTTAACTAAATGAGCTTTAATGTTAATTTAAAATGTTTTTTTAATCTTTAAATTGGCCGCTGGATCGAGAACACCGGGAAATGACCGTGTATTTATTTTTTGACCGAGAATTTGACACATTTTTTGAAAAAAAATCCTTCCAACTTTGATTTGAAACGTGTTTTAAATAAGTATTTTCATTTTGATCTTTTTGAATTATGATTTCACTCAGTTTAGAATGGGTAATTCAAAACTATTCACTTCCAAAATTGTGGGTCCGGATGCAATAAGGGCACGTAACTTTTTTAGTTTAAAAATTAAAGCCAAAAAACTTACTTTTTTGAAAAAGTCGATTTTAATCCGTTTTTCACTTCAACTCGTGCTCTGTACGTCAGTT
>NC_046665.1:96312223-96320984 GCF_010883055.1 Belonocnema kinseyi | reverse complement strand
TAAGAAAAAAAGATGCGCAATCAAATTTTACATCCATATATATCTTTTGAAAATTAAAATTCGAAAATTTTTTCTAAAGCCTCCAGGGGACTTCGTTTTCCCTCGAAAAAATTTTATGTGCCCTTATTGCATCCGGACCCACAATTTTCTATTTTAGATTCTTAATTTTTAAGCGTACTTTTGAATTAAAGGAATTTTAAAATGCAGCTTTAAAGACAAAGAATTAAAAATTAGAAACGTTTAAAATCGAATATTTTCAATACAAAAAAAACATTTGTAATTGATAAACTATGAAAGTTATACAAATGTGAACCATCTATTGGATCTCTAATGCTTATTTATTATTTGTTCATAATTAAAAATCCAAAGCAGTTACAAATTTCAGAAAAAACTCTTAATTTCTAGCAATTATCTAAGAGTAGATAGTTATAAACAATAATAAATTCTTTAAATTATGACTTCGCTGAGAAAAAAGTGATCAGAGTTGAAAATTTCAGAAAAAACCGCAATTATTTTGCAATAATATAGGAGACTATTATAAAAAATATTAGTAAGGTTTTTCAACAATTATTTTTATTACTCGAATTAATTATTATCTTAGTCTTATTGAAAAGTAAACAAAAAGATGAAAATTTTAGAAAAAAAATGCTACTTTCTATTATTTTTCTTTGAGGATATTATTATAAGTATTAATAAATTGTTCAAACAATTATTTCGGTTAAAGTCTATTTCCTCGCTTCAACTTAAAAGTTGAAATTAGTTAAGCATTGCGGAAAAAAACCGCGACTGTCTAACTATATTTTTAGAGAAAAATGCTAAAAACAAAAATAAATTGTTTAAAACATTTACGTTAACATCTATTTATCATTACAAATTAGTGGAATTCCCGACAATTTAAAATTTGCAACATTATAATATTATCTACAGAAAAAATGAGGAATTATAAAATATCAGAACTAGATAATTCCCGAATTTAAAAAATGAAAACATTCTTTTTTTAGAACAAATATTAATTATGTATTAAAAATATGATAATAAACTATTTTTAACAAAGAACACCTTTCAAGATTAAAGATTTTAAAATTATTCTTTGAATTTGAAATAAAAATAATTATATAAAAAATCAATTTAAAAAGATGTACGCTTTGCAGGATTCAATTCAGCAACGAGAACGTTTTTTATAATTTAAAAAAATACTATAGACATTTTAAAACATTTTTTAATCAAGAAATATATATTTTTTATTGTTATTTTTTCGATTATATTAAATTCATACAATAATTTATAAAACATTCAAAATAAAAAAATGTCTTTTATAAAATATTTGATTATTATATTTTTAGTAAATAAATAATATGTATTAGAAAAAAAACATTTTTCAAGACACGACGGAAAAACCCCGAAAAATATCATTCCCGTCACTTTAAAATTCCCGAGTAATAAAATTTCCGAGCAATAAAATTCCTGAACAGTTTATAATATTACCGAATTGAAAGTTTTTCGAAAAATAAAATTCCCGACAGTTTATAATATTACCGTGTTTGAAAATTCCCAATATAAAATATCCGAACTAGAAAATTCCCGAATTTAAACAATCACAAAAATTATTTCTGTAATAAATATGAATTATTTATTAAAATTACATTTATTAATTATTTTGCCAAAGCAATTTTTTTAATGTTTGAAGCTTTAAAAATTATTTTTTGAGTTTAAACTAATATTAATTGTGTAATAATTGTATAAACAAATTTTAACTTCTTATTTGTATTTCAAATTAAAAATTCGATTGTCGAGAACTTTTTTTGAATTTTTAAAAAATATGAGACATTTTTAAACAAAATTTTTCATTATATTATTTTCTATTTTTATTTTCTTGGTTATTTCAAATTCAAATAATAATTTTTGAATTTAGACATTAAAGTAATTTTTTTTGATACAATTATTTGATTATTCTATTTTCTAATAAAAAATTAATATTTAATTTTAAAAAACAATGTTTGTAAGGAACGACTGAAAAATCCCGTGAAGTAGAATTTCCGAATAATAAAATTGCCCCGGCAGTTTATAATATTACCAAATTTGAAATTTTCCGACAGAAAATTCCGGAATTTTAAAATTGGGTAATATTTCAAACTGTTGGGAATTTTATTATTCGGCAATTTTCTAAATCGGAAATGTTATTATTTGGTAATTTCATTGTTGGTCATATCCAACTATTTTTTATTTTAAATTAAAATATTTGTTGAAATATCATCTATTAAATTTTTCGTTGAAAATTCATCCTTTTATATTAAAAATCTAACTCATTGGTCGAAAGTTGAAATAATTTCTTAAAAGTACTTTTTTTTTATTTTATTTGAAAATTTTATATTGTAGTACAACCTATAGTTTTTCTGGGATTTGAAAATAATTTTTTTTTAACTGAAAATTTAACTGTTTTGTTTGAAATTCAACTGGTCGGTTGTAAAATATATATTTTTTTGTTTGAAAAATCATATCCTCGGGTTGAAAGTTCAACTGTTTTATGGAAAAATCGTGTATTGGACTGGAAAATTTCACAATTTGGTATGAAATTCAATTATTTGGCACAAAACTAAATTATTTGGTAGAAAACTTTGTTGTTAAAAATGTAACTGTATGGTTAAAAATTAATAATAATTTTAGGTCTAATTTAACATTTTTTATCTGTAGCATAAATTAATTTAATTTTGTATTTGAGTATATTTCAGTTCCTAAACATTTAAAAATAGATTCGTAAATAACTGCATTATAATTAAACAACAGCAGCCATCTGACTCACTTTAGAGAACATTTTTTAAGTATTAAAAATGAACCTGAATGTTTATTAATTTTTTTTTAGTCTAAACATTACCAAAATTCTTTCCCCTTTTCCTCATTTGTCCATTAAAAAGTTGTCTTTTTGGGTTGTCAATTCAATAGTTTGATTAGAATTTGGTTTCTGTCTTGACTGCAATTTTTTAAATAAAAAATTCAACTATTTTGTTGGACATTTATCTTTTTGGTTCGATAATGTATCTCTTTCTGCAGAAAATTGATCTTTTTTATTAATAATACAACAATCTGGTTAGAAATTGATCTTTTTTAAGTTGAAATTTAAAATGTTTAAAAAAAATCGTATTTTCGGCCCCAAAAGTAAACAGTTTGATAGAAAATTTAACTATTTGGTCGAGAATTGATGTATTTTGTTGAAACTCGTATTTTTTGGTTAAAAATTCAATTTTTTGGTTGAAAATTAATCTGTTTTAGACGAGGATTCAAGTATTTTATTTAAAATTTGTCTTTGTTGGTTAAATTCAACTATTTATTATTTTAAATAAAAATATTATTTGTTGAAATATCGACTAGTACATTTTTCTTTGAAATTTTTTTTCTTTTCTTTGTTTGAAAATTCATATTCTCTTCTTGAATTTTCAACTATTTTATATAAAAGTCATCTTTTCGACTTGAAAATTTCACAATTTGGTATATAATTCAACTATTTGCTACAAAATTCAATTATTTAGTTCAAAATTTTTAGAAACAAAAAAAATATATACTAAAAATTAATCAAATAAAATTAGGACTAGCATCAAATCCATTGTTCAAAATATTTAGTTGAAAATATTTTATTGAAAATTCGTATTTCTGGTAGAAATTCAACTATTTGAGTAAAAATGCATGTATTTTGTTAAAAATTCATCTATTTTGACAGAACATAAATCTTCTTAGTTGAAAATTAAACTAGTTGGTAAAAAATATATGTATTTACTTTAAAATTGGTATTTTTTGGCAGAAAATACAATTTTCCGATTAAAAATGTAATGCATGGTCAAAAATTAATCAGTTTGAGTTGAGGATTCAGGTATTTTGTTGAAAATTTACCTTTTTTGGTTATATTCAACTGTTCTTTATTTAAAATAAATTTTTTTGTAGTTTAAATATCAACTATTATATTTTTTGTTGAAAATTAGTATTTGCGGATTGAAAATGCTACTTTTTTGTTGAGAATTCGTCTCATTGGCTTGAAAATTCAACTACTTGGTTGAAAGTTCAACTGCTTTGTTAAAAATTAATGTTTTAGGTTGAAGATTCATCATTTTAATTGAAAATTCATCTTTTCATTCGAAAACTTTACATCTTTTGTTGAAAATTTATATTTTTTAGTAAAAAAAATTAACTAATTGGTTCAGAATTAATGTATTTTGTCAAAAATTCGTTTTTCAGTAGAAAATTAATCCTCTTGGTTAAAAATTTAACTATTTGTTGGAAAATATATATCTCTTTTAGCAATTAGTAGTTTTTGGTAGAAAATATTGTTAAAAATTTAATTGTGTGGTACGAAAATCAATTAATAATAATTTTGTGCCGAATTCAACTGGTTTTAGTTGGAAATTGATCTTTTTGGTTAAAAATTCGTCTTTCTGTAAAATGTTAATTTTCTTAGTGACTAATTCACATATGTGTTTAACTATTAATTTATTTGGTTGAAAATTGATATTTTGGTTGAAAGTCCCTTTGAGAATTGAAATATTTGATTGAAAACCCATGTATTTTGTTAAAAATTAATTGGTTTTTGAGAGAAAAATAATGTCCTTGATTAAAAATTTATATATTTAGTTACAGATTAATATCTTAGGTTGAAAATCAGTTTTTTAACAGCAAATTAATTTTTTAGCTGAAAATTTAACTACGCCATTCTTTATTAATTTATTTTTTTTTTATAGAAATTTAATCTGCTTGGTTAAAATTCAACTGTTTAGTTGAAAATGTAACTATTTCGTGGGAAATGATTTTTTTACTGAAAATTTAACTATCCTACTTTAAGTTAAACATTTATCTATTTCAGGTGAAAATCGAATCATTTTTTGAAAATTCGTCTTTTATTATAAAAGTCATCTCATGAGTTCAAACTTATTCTCTTTATTCAAAATTAATTTCATTGGTTGGGCATTATTTTTATAACATTTGAATTATTCTAATTTTAGTTCAAAATTGATCTTTTTTTGTATTTTGTTGAAAATTTGCCCTTTTAGTTAAAAAATCAATCTTTTGGGTTGAAAATTCATTTTCTTCTTAAAAAATTCATTTTTCAGTTGATTCATTATTTTAACTAAAAATTCACTTCTTCAACTAAAAGTGTAACTATTTCATTTTTCTTGAATATTTCTTTTTTTTTTTGTTAGAAATTTAATCTTCTTCTTTAAAAATTCATCTGTTTGGTTCAAAAATTATTTTATTTGGTCGAAAATGAAGTCTTTATTAAAAATTTAATTATTCTATTTTTGGTTAAAGAGTCATTTCTTTGTTTGAAAATTTAACTATTTTCTTGAAAATACGTTTATTTAACATTTATTTTTTAAAGTTACTTATTAAAGTTAAAGCAGTTTTGGAAAAATGCATATTTTTTTAGTAGAAAATTGATCTCATTAGTTGGAAATTTATCGTTTCTATTAAAACGTGTATTTCTTCGGTCGAAAATTTAACTGTTTTGTTGGAAATTCATCTTTTAGTTTGAAAATTAAACTATTTGGTTAGAAACTCATTTTTTTGGTAGAAGGCACATCATTTTATTTATGAAATCTTTTTTCATAGAAATGGAATCTTCTTGGTTAAAAATTCATCGGTTTGACTAAAATTTATTTTATGTGGTTGAGAACTAATTTTTTTAATGGAAAATTTGATTACTCAATTGAAAGTAGAAATAATTTGCTCAAGATAAATTTTTTCGTTGATTGATTAATGCAATTTAACAAATATTATTTTTTAAAATTATTATTGTTTATAACTATCTTTTCCCATAGTTTTTCTAGGAAGTTTCTATTTTTTCTGAAATTTTTAAATTTTTGAACACCTTTCACTTAGCAAAGTAACAATTAATACAAGTTAAAAACATAATTATTTAAACAATTCATTATGGTTCACAAGTATCTTATCTTAGATAATTGCTAGACAGTTGTGTTTTTTTTCTGAAATTTTTTACTTTGATTTGGCTTTTTAGTTTTGAACCAATGATAAAACAATATTAGAGAGAATAATGTTTTGAACAATCTATTTCTTTTTCGTGAATATAATTTTCCGAAATAAAACAGTTATTTAAAATATTCTTCAAATATCTTTTTTTTTCTTGAAGTAGGAACTGAGAGCCCTTTTTAAGGCTAATATGAATATTTATTATTCGATTCTAACTAAAGAAAAAAAAACTGAAAAATTTAGAAAAAACCCACAATTTTTTAGCATTGCTGTAAGAGAAGATAATTATAAATATTAATGCTTGTTAACTTTCATAAATTATTATCACACCATTAAGTAAAAAGTGGATAAAAAGTTTAAAATTTCAGAAAAAAAACACAACTATTATCTAGAATTACCATAGAAAAAGATATTTCTAAGCAACAATAATTTGTTTAAACAATTTGGTTTGTTGAATTGTATTAATTATTACCTCACTCTAACTTAAAAGTGGACAAAAAGTTCAAAATTTCAGGGGAAAAAACACACTTTCTAACATTATGCAAAGGGAATATTATATTGAAAAATAATAAATTACTTGAACCATTATTTTTGTTAAATTAAATCAGTTTTTATCTCGCTCTAATTAAGAAGTTGAAGATACGTAGAAAAATTCGAAGAGAGTTGCGACTTTCCAACAATTATCTAAGAGTAGTTGCACTAATTGTAACTACATATCAAAGTTGTGCGAAATAGTTGCAGTTTTTTCTGCAAATTTGTAACTTTTTGTCCACTTTTTATATAAGGAGATAATAATGAATGTTGATAATTAAAAAGCCAAAACAGTTACAAATTTCAGAAAAAAATTCCTAAATTTCTAGCAATTATCTAAGAGAAGATAGCTATAAACAATAATACATTCTTTAAATTATTACATCGCTGAGCAAAAAGTTATCAGATTTGAAATTTTCAGAAAAAAACTGCAATTATTTTGCACTAATATAGGAGAATATTATAAAAAATATGAATAAGTTTTTAAAACAATAATTTTTATTACTCGAATTAATTATTATCTCACACTTATTGAAAGATGAACAAAAAGATGAAAATTTTATTTAAAAAATGCAACTTTCTAGTATTATTTTAAGAGGATATTACTATAAGTAATAAGAATTGTTCAAACAATTATTCCTGTTAAAGTCGAATTGGCTATTGCCTCGCTTTAACTGAAAAGTTGAAATAAATTAAATATTCCAAAAAAACCCGCGACTTTCTAACTTTATTCTGAGAGAAAAATTCTAAAAACAAAAATAAATTGTTTAAAACATTTACGTTAAAATCGATTTATCATTAGAAATTAGTCAAATTCCCGACATTTTAAAATTTGTGAAATTATAATGTTACCGATAGATAAAATGAGGAATTATAAAATGCCAGAACTAGATAATTCCCGAATTTAAAACATCAAAAAAATTCTTTTCTTAGAACAAATATTAATTATTTATTAAAAATACGATGATAAAATATTTTTAACAGAGAACTCATTTCAAGATTAAAGCTTTAAAAGTTATTGTTTGTATTTTAAATAAAAATAATTATATAAAAAAAAATTTTAAAAGATGTGCGCTTCGAGAGAAAAAAATTTCCCTAAATTTTCTTCGAACCTACTAACATTTTCCGAACCAACTTTGCAGGATTCAATTCAGCACTGATTTGACTCGAAACTTCTTATTTTTATTTCAAATTAAAAATTCGACTTTCAAGAACGTTTTTATAATTAAAAAAAATACTATAGACATTTTCAAACGACATTTATAATTCAGAAATATATTTTTATTATTTTCATTTTTTCGGTTCTTTTAAATCCAAACAATAATTTAAAAAACTTTAAAGATAAAAAAAGGCATTTTATAAAAATATTTGGTTATTGTATTTTTAGTAAATAATTAATATGTATTAAAAAAAGAAACTTTTTTCAAGGGACGTCTGAAAAATCCCAAAAAATAGCATTCCCGAAAATTTTATAATATTACCGAATTGAAAATTTTCCGAAAAATAAAATTCCCGACAGTTTATAATATTACCGAATTTGAAAATTCCCAACAGAAAATTGTCGAATTATATAATATCCGAACTAGAAAATTCCCGACTTTATACAATCACAAACATTTTTGTAATTAATATTAATTATTTATTGAAAATACATTTATCAATTATTTTTGTCAAAGAATTTTTCGTAATATTTGAAACTTTAAAAATTATTTTTTGAGTTTAAACTAACATTAATTGTATAAAATTGTATAACAAAAAAATTGAACATGTGCTCCTAGAACGAAAAAAAAAATGTTCTCTATATTTTCTCCGAATCTAATAACATTTTCCAAAGGAACTTTGCAGGATTCAGTTCAGCACTGGTTTAAGTTTTAAATTTTTATTTGTATTTCAAATTAAAAATTCGATTTTCGAGAACGTCTTTTGTAATCCCGAATAATAAAATTCCCGAATGCGAAAATTTCCGAATAATAAAATTGCCCCGGCAGTTTATATTATTACCAAATTTGAAAATTTCCGACAGAAAATGGTCGAATTATGAAATAACCGACCCAGAAAATTTACGACATTAAACAATGAAAAATTTTGATTTATCAAAATTATTTATTTATTAAAAATAGAAAAATAAAATATTTTTATTAAAAATGTATATTTTTTATGTATAAAGTTTCTGAAATTATTTTTTGAATTTAAAATAATAAAAATTAAGAACAAAAATGTTTCTGGATGAAATTTGGTTCAGTTATTGTTATTTTATATT
>NC_046665.1:96310873-96312123 GCF_010883055.1 Belonocnema kinseyi | reverse complement strand
GAGAGAGATATTCATTGTTTATATTTGGGAGATTTATTATTCTTTAATATTTTAAGCTGTCGGGAATTTCATTACTCGAAAATTTCCCAATTCGGAAACAATGTCATCGGTTGGGGAATTTTATTATTCGGCAATTTTCTCAATCGGGAATGTTACAATTTGGCAATTTCATTGTTCGGAAATTTTAATAGTCAGAAATTGTATTATTAGGAAATTTTATTATTCAGGAATTTTATAATTCGGCAATTATCTATCGCAAATTTTATTATTCGGGAATGTTAAAATTCGGTAATATTTTAAACTGTGGGGAATTTTATTATTCGTAAATTTCTCAATTCGTGAACAATGTAATCGGTTCGCGAATTTTATTATTCGGGAATTTTCCAAATCGGGAATGTTATAATTTGGTTACTTAATTGTTCGAGAATTTTAATATTCCGAAATGGTATTATTCGGGAATTTTAAGATTAGGCTATTATCTTTCCCGAATTTTATAATTTGAGAATTTTCAAATTCGGTAATGTTTCAAACTGTCAGGAAACTTCCAAATTCGGGAACAATGCAATCGGATCGGGAATTTTGCAAATCGGAAATTTTATTATTTCTTTCGCGAATTTTATTATTCGGGACTTTAAAAAATTCATTGATATTTTTAACTGTCGGGAATTTTACTATTCGGAAACTTCCAAATTCGAGAACATTGTAAGCTGTTTGGGAATTTTATTATTCAGAAACAGTATTATTTGTGAATTTTATCATTTGATAATTTCATTGTTCGGGAATTTTAATATTCGGAAATTGTATTATTCGGGAATTTTATTATTTAGGAATTTTGTAATTTGGAAATTATTAATTTCGGTAATATTTTAAACTGTCGGGAATAAATTTTATTATTCGGTAATACCTCAATTCGGGAACATTGTAATCGATTCGGGAATTTCATTATTCGGGAATTTTTTAAATAGGAAATTTTATAATTTCGTAATTTCATTATTCCGGAATGTTATAATTCAGAAATTGTATTATTCGGGATTTTTCCAGATGGCTAATTTTATAATTCGGGAATTTTCAAATTGTGAACATTGTGAGCTGTTCGAGAATATAATTCTTCGAGAATTTTAATATTCGAAAATTGTATTATGCAGAATTTTTTTTATTCATGAATTTTGCAAATCGGGAAGTTTATTATCTGGCAATTATATAATCGGGCAATTTTCTGTCACGAATTTTATTGAACTGTTCGGGAATAT
>NC_046665.1:96307812-96310773 GCF_010883055.1 Belonocnema kinseyi | reverse complement strand
ATTCGGTAATACCTCAATTCGGGAACATTGTAATCGATAGGGGAATTTCATTATTTGGGAATTTTTTAAATAGGAAATTTTATATAATTTCGCAATTTCATTGTTCAGGAATATTATAATTCAGAAATTGTATTATTCGGGATTTTTCCAAATGGGGAATTTTATAATTCGGGAATTTTCAAATTGTGAACATTGTGAGCTGTTCGGGAATATAATTCTTCGAGAATTTTAATATTCGAAAATTGTATTATGCAGAATTTTTTTTATTCATGAATTTTGCAAATGGGGAAGTTTATTATCTGGCAATTATATTATCCGGCAATTTTCTGTCACGAATTTTATTGAACTGTTCGGGAATATTATTATTCGCGAATTTTATAATTTAAAAATTTTAATATTCGGAAATTGTAGTATTCGGGAATTTTATTATTTAGGAATTTTGTAATTTGGAAATTATTAATTTCGGTAATATTTTAAACTGTCGGGAATTTTATTATTCGGTAATACCTCAATTCGGGAACATTGTAATCGATAGGGGAATTTCATTATTTGGGAATTTTTTAAATAGGAAATTTTATATAATTTCGCAATTTCATTTTTCAGGAATATTATAATTCAGAAATTATATTATTCGGGATTTTTCCAAATGGGGAATTTTATAATTCGGGAATTTTCAAATTGTGAATATTGTGAGCTGTTCGGGAATATAATTCTTCGAGAATTTTAATATTCGAAAATTGTATTATGCAGAATTTTTTTATTCATGAATTTTGCAAATCGGGAAGTTTATTATCTGGCAATTATATAATCGGGCAATTTTCTGTCACGAATTTTATTGAACTGTTCGGGAATATTATTATTCTGGAATTTCAAAAATCGGGAATTTTATAATTTGGGAATTTTATTTTTCGGGATTTTTCAGTCGTCCCTACCCTAGTATGTTTTAACTTTATATTTAAAAAGTTGCTTAACAATCTAAAATGGTTAAATTTATCCTAATATTTTAATTTCAAGTATTTCATGAACATTTTAAAATAAAATTATTAATCTTAACGTTCAAATTTAAAATAAGAAAGTTAATAATTTTTCAAGAATGTTTTCCGCCTCTAAATCATAGAATATATCTCTCGACAGGTCTCGCAAAAACGATCTTCAGCTATTTAAAAAAAAAATCACCTAAAACATGATAAAATCGCCGATCTCCAAAGGCTTTTAGCCTCTCTTGTTCTCAAGACTGAAATTATTATCTCGCTGCATTTAAAAAACGGAAATTTATCTATAAAGAGAACGAAAGCAAAACTCAACTTTTTTAAAACCACATCCTTTTTCATGGCTAAACGTCTGAAAAGTTTAAGTCTTTTACAATGTGTGTCGTTTTTAGAGTTCGTTTAAAATGTTCCAGTGTGTCAGATAATTAAAAAAGTGTTTTAGAAACCTCCACAACAAAGAATGCATTCTCAAATAAACGGAAAAATATACAAAATAGATTAACAATCTGACCCTCGTGAAAAACCAAAAAAGGACATCCAAAACATAACCTATAAACGAAAAATTGTTCGTGCCAACAAAAACTCAAGTCAAAAAACTTACTCAGAGGAAGATATTTCTTGAAATAGGTTGAAATAAGATCTCTCGAAACTCTGCAGCCTGGAATTTCATCTCTCTGCTTGAATTTTACCGCTTTTGTGTGTTTAACACGGCGACCGACGTAACTTCCTTCAACTGAAATCCGAAAACTATGAAACCACATAGCCCAAAAATTTGAAACACAGATTCGCCCCTACTTAAACTTCATTCAAGCACTCTAAATAATATCCCAAATTCGGCTTTTTATTGCGAAAAAACAACCTTTTTTCAACACTTTCGCAACTGAAAAGGCGCCAAACGCGGAACCGAAGCGCCATCTCGCGTGAATGAAGTAATTTTCCTCGTGACGCACTAGGAATTCGTCCTTTCCGCTGTCCTACTGTGAGTGGAACATGTCGTATACGCATGAAGGAAGGTAAGTTCGGGGTTTTAAAAGTTTTATACTTCGCAAAAAGTTCCGCAGAATTCTTAAAAAGTGCCTTTTATCGCGTATCTCTCGGTGTGTTGTGCAAAAATTTTCCGACTCCACCGGGTTCGCGATTTATTTGGAAAAAATCGTGCCGCAACTGACGACTGCATGGGTCTCGCTGACAACATGGCGTGCGCCCTCGACTTTTTGTCACATTGTCTGTCGCCCTGCCGGAAAATTCTTATCAGAATTCAAATTTCTGCACCTCCTTTTTTTTCCCTCCTCACTCGAACCAGTGCTCCAGTTTTGAGGTTAAGATAGCCCCTTAAATTTGTTATTTCGCTTTCCGAAATGCACACGTGCAGCCCATACAGCCTGAACTTTCCGGATTGTCCTGAGTGATAATGCACGTTTCGCGTTTTTGCAAAATATTATGTAATATTGTGCATTTTTGGAAAGACAACTTCAATAAGATGAAAAGGAATTCCTGGCCAATTTGGATTTTCCAAAAGGACGCGGGATTTCTCCATTCTTTCCCCAGAATCCCCCACCAGGGGGTTTTGGAAAACGGCGTGTCCACCCTCACGGCCATGCTTTCTTGTGAGTCACTGTCATTCTTCATTCTTCCGAACGGAGTTGAAGAGTTAACACGTATTTTGCAAAGAGACCAGTTTTTACTTAATTCCTATGTCCGCTTCAGGAGAAGAACGGTATTTTTACGCAGTTATTTTTCTATTTGAGTGTTTTTTCGAAATCAAATTCACAGTTCTGTTTTTTCGAAAATTTTCCCTTCCACATTGTTTTTATTGTCTACGAAACAGAAAGCAAAGTGTTTTACCGTGAAAAAAGTTGTGTCTGTTTTTGTGTTAAGTGCGTCTTAATTTCTCAAAAATGGAGTTGAAAATTATTTCTTTGTGCTAACGGAAAATATTCTCTTTCGAGGAACAAGTTTCTTGTTTTTAATG
>NC_046665.1:96300347-96307712 GCF_010883055.1 Belonocnema kinseyi | reverse complement strand
TTTATATGTCAGTGTAGTGATGCTATTAAAAAAACTGTTTATTCGACAGTCTGAATGACTTTAAAGATATTCGATACAGGACAAACAAAAGTTTGACATCAGATTGCGAAACTATTGTCATGCTCGGTTTGACTTTGGACATTTTGTTATATAACGTAAAAAAATTATCATCTTGGTGTCTGTCTACATTCTTAAAATTATTTGTACGTTGTGCTCGAATTTTCGCGAATTTGTTTTTAATTTTTTGGAGTGGGAGGGGATTGTGTTATTTCTGTATTTTTCTGAAAATAGATTACAATCAATTTTGCTTTGTTCCAGAAACGAAGAGCAATGGGTCGGCGAGACTAAAAATGGCCCTAGTGAATCAAATGAACAACCACCCTCGTACAATGGACCCGCGGGCATGGATCCCGATGGTATCATCGAGACGAACTGGGATGTCGTAAGTTTTTTTTCCCCTCCCAAGTATTTTTATATTTTTCTGTTTAAAAAAGTGTCCAATTACTCGCAAATATCGTCGAAAAGTGATTTTTAGTGGCTGTTTTTGCTTTGTTTATTTATTATTTTAAGTAGCGAATTTGTGCATCATCGATTTTGAGAATCAAAATTTTCAAATAAGTGATTTTATTTATTTCATGACAGTGAATTTGTTTTTTGACGTGAAATTTTATAAAATATTAGAGAAAAAATCGGTTTGCTTGATTTTAACAGTTTTAAAAATAATTAGTTGCATTTTTATCTGTTTCAATTGCTTCATTGAATTTAAAATGCGTAATTCGACAATCTTCTATTTAAATTTCATTCTTTAATTTTTAAGCGTTTATTTTCCATTCAAAGAATTTAAAAATAAAGTTTCAAGACTTTAAAGATTAAAGATTAGAAGCGTTTGAAACTGACTTTAGGATAAAAAACATTTTTCGGTTCAACTGTGAATATAAATTATGATTATTAAATTTTAAATGTACATTAAGGATTTACAAGTAAATAATAATAAATAATTTAATTTTATAAGACAATTCGGAAACAGATTAAAATTGAAGAATTTTCAGATTTGAACGTTTCAAATTAAAGCGTTTAAATTGAAAAATCTTAGTAGTTAAACAAATGTGAAGGCCTGATTAAAATTTTATAAATTATTAAAATTTTTTAAATAACTTCATTGTTATATTAAAATTTATTAACTTTCAAATACCGTCGCAGTGTAAAATTTGGAAGTTTTAAATTTGAAAATTTGTAATTAAGAAAAAGATCAATTCATATTTAAAAATATTTTGACTTCATTTAAAATTAGTAATAAGAAAATAAATAATCAAAATTAAACAAAAATTATCAACTTTGAACGTTAAGAGTTCTATTTGAAAAGTTTTAGTTTGTAAGTAAAATTGTTGAATTTTGATGGCCTCTAATTTAAAAAAAATTATGTATTATTTTTTTTTTTTTATATATTTCGAGCAAAAAATGTAGAAGTTTTGCAAGAATCGTGAAAGGCTTTAAAATAATAAAAAACATTCTCTTAAGATTTCTACGAAAATTGAGAATTCTTACTATTTTTGTTGCAAATTAATTTTAAAAGAATATTTTTAAAATATTTCAAAAATTGTCAAAAAAAAAATCTAATATTTTTATTTTTGCAGCATTTTTTAAAAATGTTTTAAAATATTTCAGGATTTTGAAAGTTTAGAAAAACTCTAAATTATTTCAAAATCTTTTTGGAAGTTCTAGAAATTTTCGGAAGATTCAAAAATAATTGAAATGTTGAGAAGAAAAAATTTGTTTCACAAAATGTAGATTTCTGAAGATTTTGAGAAATAAGCTTTTTTTTTAAAAAAAATGTTAAAGGTTCCAAGGGAATAAACAGTTTTCTTTAGATTCCTGGGGAAATGTCGAATGTTTTATTTTAAAAAATAATAATAATTTTATGAGAAAATTAAGAGATTTAAAGACGTTAAAGGGGTTTAAGTGATTAGAAAACTTATAACATTATTTACTAAAATTTTAAAACATTTTAGAATATTTCTAAAAATGTAAAAAAAAGACAAATTTTAATCGTAGAGATTTAAGAAAAATGTCGATTTTCGAAAGCCTTCAAAAGTTTTTTTTTTTTTTTTTTAAGATTCTTGGGAAAATTTTCAATTAATTTTTGTATTGAAAAATTAATTTTTGGAAGAAAATTTAAAGATTTCAGAATAGCTTAGATTTCTAAAAATTACGAAAAAAAATTGGGAAGCTCTTTTAAGATTTTTTTTTATTGCTGCGAAAATTTTGTATGAATTTGGGTATTATTTTAAAGATTTCAAAATATGTCGAAATATAATTCGAGATTTTATAAGACAATTGTGTTGAAATTTTCCGGCATTTTGTTGAAATTGAGAAAAATTCTGAATTATTTCAAAATCTAATTTGGAAGTTTTAGAAGTTTTCAAAATTCTTAAGATTTTAATATTTTCTAAATGAAATGTACATTTTTAAAGATTTTTAAGTGGAAAAAGACTTTTCTGAATAATTTTTTATTTAAAAGAAATAATAATTTTAAGAGAAAATGGAAAGATATTTCTTTCAAATATTTCCCTACATAAAAGAATCTAGAAGCATTTTATGATTTCTGAAAAGTTTGAAAGAGAATAAAAGACTTTAAAATTACTGAGAAATTTTTTAGTGACATTTTATATTGACAAATTAATCTGTGAACAAAAGTTCATTAATAAAAGGTTTCTGAAGACTCTAAAATATTGTTTTAAATGTCGAAGGAAATCTGAAAGATTTTGAGACCATTTCTTTTAATTCTCCAGGATTTTAATCAATTTTAAAGAAACTTTCAATTACATATAATAAAAAATATTCAGATATTTTAAAAAGATATTTGAAAATCTTGGAAAAATTCGAAAAAAACTTTTTAAAAATTTTTTCTTTTTTTTTTTAATAATGTTAATAGAATTTTCAAAATGATTCCCAACATTTTAAGAGGTATTTTTCAATTTTGCAGATTTTTTTTTAATGTAAACTTAAAAAAATATTGAGGAATATTAGAGATTTTAGAGGACTTAAAAATGTATTAAATATTTTTCAATTCCTGGTTCTCGGTTCTCAGAATTTAATTTTAAGCTCCAATTTAAGTAATAAAAAACTTTTAATAAGTAAATAGTTATTCATATTATTAAATGATTGACATTTCTTCATTATTTATTCGTTTATTTTCGTCATCAGTATGCAAGCAATACAAAAAATATATGTCAAGGAAGCATTTTATTGGGTTTAAGGTTTGTTTCTAATTTGGCGTTAAAAGTACATTACGGAAACATTTTCCTTGTATGCAATATTTCCACACCTAACAGGAAAAGAATTTTATTCTTTTAATCTTTGAGACAATATTGTGTGGCACTTTTCAAATTTTAATTTCTTAAAATTCCCATCGTTTCCTATTTTCGGAAAACTTTCTTTTTTTCTCTTTAAATATTCGATATTTAGAAATACAATTAATTTGACAGTTGCGGTTCATCTTTTTGACATTAATTTCGACCATTCGAGATTTATCAGTTTGGTTGAAAATTAATTAATTGAAATATTTCATTTTTTTGTTGAAAATTGATCGTTTCTAGTTCAAAATTCAACAATTTGGATGAAAACTTGACTTTTTAAATTGAAAATTCAACTATTTCGCTAAAAAAAATCATGTATTTTGTTGAGAAATTGTATTTTTGGCAGAAAATTAATCTTGTTTAACATTTTTTCTTTTCTGTTGAAAATTTAGCTTTTGCTTTGGAAATAAAATTATTTGGTTAAAAGTTAAACTTTGTTAAAAATTAATTTTTTTTTAGGTTGAATGCTAATAGTTTTTATTAAAAATCCATTTCTTCAATTGAAAAGTGAGCTGTTTGATTGAAGACTTGTTTTTTATTTGGATCTTTTTTGGTTTAAATTTTTTTTTCAGCCTTTAAATTTAGTTGAATGTTCCATAATTTTAGTTAAAAATTCAACTCTTTGGTCGAACTTTCAACTTTAGTTGAAAAATTATCCTTTATCGTTGATAATTTGCCTTTTTTGTTTAAGTTCATCTGTTTGGTCAACTTTATTATAAAATTTATCACTTCGGTTAGAAATTAAACAATTTTTTTTAGAAATTATTTTTTTGTTTGTTGAAAATTAATTTTTTCAGCCTTTGAGTTTAGCTATTTCATTTTTTGTAAAAATTTGATATTTTTAGTGGAAAATTGAAGTATTTGTTTTAAAATTAATTTATTTTGCAATGTTTTGCTCTTTTTTTAAGGATGTTCATAATGAATGTTTGCGTTTTTCGAAAAATGTTTTTTTTTTTAAATTGACCGAGAAAATGAATAAAACTTGATCAGGTTAAACCGGGAAATGTCCGGGAATTTAAAATAGCCACACCCTGAATAAGTATCACGATTTTATTCTTAATTTATTTATGTAATAATTTATGTTTAATCCTTTAATCAGGCTCTATTCACATCTCTGTGAAAAACTTCGATTGACCTAAGTATATCAAATTTTTAAAAATAAATTCTTTAATGAGATTGTGTCTTATTTTTAAAATTAAAAATTTAAATGATAAAATGTCCTTTCCTTTGACTGCGTATTATATAATGAAACTGGTTTTTAATAATGTTAATTAATACGGATGGGGACAAACAATTTATTCTGTATAAAAAAATAAAAGTTTAATCTGTTGCTTGGACTTGATATCTCGGTTAAAAAATCATTTAACATTATTTACAAATATAAAATTTCTTATAAAGAGATTGTTTTTTGTCTTTTCTACATGTAAAAATTGATGTTAAACCACTATATTTTTGGAAAATGAAAATACATTTTCTGGCGTTATATTTTTTCAGTCTAAAGCACCGTTCCTATTTTTATTTTACGATAGGTCTTTTTCGTTTAATCATAATTTGTAAATTATCGTAAAAATATGAATAGCAGAAAGCAACTCGTAAAATGGAACTTTTTAAGATAATGAATTCCTAATGCTTCGGCTTTCTTTAGAATTTTTGTTTACATTATTTTATTAATTTGTTTTATAGATTTTTTATTATAATTGATTAAAAATTAAAATGTTTAATATTTTAACGGTTATCCCGGGACCGAGTTTGATCTTAAAAATGGTTTCTTTCCAGGTCGTCGATAATTTCGATGACATGAATTTGAAGGAAGAACTTCTTCGAGGAATTTATGCTTACGGTTTTGAAAAACCATCTGCGATTCAACAGCGTGCCATCTTGCCCTGCGTCAAAGGTCACGATGTCATCGCCCAGGCTCAATCCGGTAATTAGAATTCGAGTCTAGATTTGACGAAAGAAAACAGAAATATCAGACAATCACGAATTTTTGTTTTATCCAATTGTATTTTTTTTTTTAATTTCAGGAACTGGCAAGACTGCTACGTTTTCCATTTCTATTTTACAACAGATCGATACTAATCTTAATGAGTGCCAGGCCTTGATTCTTGCGCCAACTCGTGAACTTGCTCAGCAGGTGAGAGTACATTTATTTTTACATTTATCAATACCTTGTCTTGTGAATTTTGCATTTATTTCTCCCAATTGCAGGGTATTTTGTCGGACCGGGAAATTGGCAAAATCCGGGGAATTTAAATTAGGATCAGGATTTTTTTTTCTATTGCAAATTTACTTTTTCTTTAAAACTTATTTCCATTTTATTGTTTATTCTATCTATTCTTTGTCTCTTGAATGCTTTCAAAGCTATCAGAATTCTAATTTCGTCAATTTTTAAAGACAGTATTTATAGAAAATTGTCGAGTTATAATATATACGAATTAAAAAATTCCCGAACTTAAACAATGAAACTTTTTTTAATATTATTGATTTAAAATAAAATAAATTTTTTTTCAAGTTTAAAGTTTCTACAATTGTTGGCATTTAACATAAAACCATAATTGAAAAGAATATATTTCTGGATGATTTTTTTCAATTAATGTTATTTTAAATTCCAGCAAGAATCTTCGAAACTTTTTAAACATTAGAAATAGTTTTTTTTATAAAAGCATTTTATTATTGTTTTTGTTTTGTTTTTTTAAATAAATTAATCAAATTTATTATAAAAAAAATTTTAATTGCTTAAATTCGGGAATTTTTAATAATAATAAAATAATATAGTTTTTAAATGAATTCGGTGGAAACCGAGAAATGGCAGTACATTTAATTTTTGACAGGGAGTTTTACAAATTTTTCGCGAAGAATATCTGTCCCGGTTTGATTTCAACAGTTTTTGGAATAAGCAGTTGAATTGTCATCTTTCTCAATTATGATATTATTTAGTTTACAATGCGTAATTTGAGAAAATCTTTTATTTATAAATTTTCTATTTTTGATTTAAACTTTTAAGCGTACATTTTTTATTTAAAGAATTTTGAAATGCAGTTTTAAAAACTTAAAACAATAAAAATTGGTAGAGTTTGAAATCTACAATTTTGGATTGAAAACGTTTTTAGTTGACAAAATGTGAATATAAATTATAATTATTTAAAAAATTTATTGTTAAAAATGAAACTGTTTCAATTGAAAAGTATTATTTTAGTTGAACAGATCTAAACGTCCGATTGAAACTTTATAAACTATTTTCAATTTTAAAATAACTTAACAATATTATATTTATAATTAAAGACTTTTATTCATTTTAAAATAATTTTTTAGTATAAAAGTTGAAATTTTTTAATTAAAAAAGATAGGAATGGTTTAATATTTAGAAATATTTTATTGTCTATGTAAAATCAGTAATTATAAATCAAATATTCAAAATATAAAAAAATTAACTGTGAACGACAAAGTTTTAATTTTTCTATTTAAAAATTTTAATTTACAACTGAAATTGTTGAAGTTTGACGTATAATAAAAAATATTCAGAACATTTAGAAGCTTTTCTCAAAAATTATTAAAGGCTTCTCAAGAATAGGAAGCAGTTTAAGATTCTTGGGAAAATTAGAAATGGCTTTGTTAAAGAAAAAAAATGTTAGAAGAATATTTAAAAAGATTTCCAAAATTTTCGAAAAATAATCTGAAAGATTTTACGGAAATGTTTTTAATTTCGCACTATTTACAAAAATTAGAATATTTGAAAAAATCTCGAAAAATTGAATTTTTTCGAGGATGCTTTTTTGTTTGATTAGGATATTGAATTGAATTCCAATAATTTTTCTTTTGTAAATGTAGCTTTGTATTAATTTATTAAACTATTTTGTTGAAAATTTGTTTTTGGTTAGAAATAAATTTTTTTTAACTGAAAATTCATCTAGTTCTTCTTTATTCATAATGTGTCCCCTAAGGGTTTACATGACTTCCATTCCTTACAATCTTTCCGTTTACATCTATATATTTTTTACAATCTTATCCT
>NC_046665.1:96295466-96300247 GCF_010883055.1 Belonocnema kinseyi | reverse complement strand
CCACAATCCACTCACCTCAAATTTCACCACAATATCAGAAAAACTCAGCATCCACAATTCCCACTACTTTACGCTTTCATACCGGAAACGGAAGTCCAAATTCATCTAGTTTATTTTTTAATTGTTCGGTTTTAGTATTAACTACTACATTTTTCGTTCTGAATTGATCTTTTCTCAATGAAGATTTCATTATTTATTTATTTTGTTAAAAATTCGTTTCATCTTTAACTGAAAATTTCTTCAGTATTTGAATTTTTCTTTCCTTTTCATGTTAAATTTTTTTTTTTTGCTGAAAATTTAAGTATTCAATATTTGGTTGAAAAATAATCATTTTTAGTTGAATTTTTTTTTTTTCATTTTTAGTAAAAATAAATTTTATGGGTTGAAAATTCATCTTTTTCTTTGAAATTCATGTTTTTGGTTTCAAATTCAACTTTTCCAGTGGAAAATTCATCATTTTAGTGGAAGGTTCAATATTTTAGTGGAAAATTCACCACCTTGTTGGAAAAAAATGACTATTTTTTGAAAATTAGTTTTGTTTTTGCTGCAAATTAGTTGTTTTTTTTCTATCAAGAAAGTGCAACTGTTCCAACTTAAAATTTAACTATGCAATTGTTGGTTAATAATTCATCATTTTTTATCTTTTGTGAATGGCAATTTAAATATTATGTTGAAAAATCAGGTATTTTTTGCTAGAAAATTTATCCTGACTGAAAATTCAAGTATTCAGCTAAATATTCATCATTTTAGTTCAAAATTAATATTTTGTTTAAAATAAATCTGTTTGTGTGTGTATGTGGGTCGAAAATTAATTTTTTAACTACGCATTTAATTATTCAATTTTTAGTTGAAAACTGAACTTTTTAAGTTAAAAATCCAGCTTTTTATTTGAGAAGTGATCCATATTTTTCAAAATCAAAGTTTTTATTTAAAAAATGAGGAATTGTAAGCGATTTAAATTCAATTTGGTGTAGTGCCGAAATTAGTTTGAGCAAAATATGCACTGAATTTGTAAGTCAAACAAAAATTTATTTGAATTATATTTATTTATATTATTATTCGAGACAAATTTAAGAAATGATTAATGATGCTTTTAGTAATATTTAATTAGTAGATCGTGCTAAAATATTTAAGAATATCTTGCAATATTAATTTAATTCTTAGAAACTGAAAAAAAACTTTATTTATAATAAACTCGCGAGGCTGTGTACATATTTTGAGTCGATTTTTTTATGCGTGGAAAAAACTTCAGATATCTGAAAAAAAATTAACAAATGTTAAGGAATTTATTCCCATGATTTGAATAAAAGATTTTAAGAACTTTTGGAAGCGTTAAAAAATATTTTTTGGAATTTCACAAAATTTCAAAAAATTTCTATAAAAAAATTAAGGAGTTTCACAGGATTTGAAGTACTTTCTAAAAAAATAGGTATTCCAGGGTGTATCTTGGTTTAATAAATTATTATCATTAATTTTTATCAATATGAAATATCATACATTTATGATTATGATTAATTATGATTTACGTGCAATGCAATTTTTTTTATTTAAATTTTAAGAAGCCATTGAAATTTGTACTACTTTTGCAATATTGTCTTTAAAAAATGGACAAAATGACCTTATTCTGACTCATTTAATTAACATTGAAAGATCTGACTCAAGAATCGATAAAAAAAAGGTGATGTCATACTCATCGTTTAATTGATCGGGGAAAATAAGTTTGATTGAGAAAAGATTAAGAATTTTAAATCCAGAGTGGCCGCCGGACCGGGAAATGACAGTGAATTTTGTTTTTTACCAAGAATTTTACAAATTTGCAGAAGAAAAATCTGTCCACATTCGATTTCAACAGTCTTTAAACAATTAATTTTAAAAAATTTTACTTTAAAAATTTTCCATTTGAAATTCTTATTTCTAAGTTTACATTTTTAATTTAAACACTTTCTTAAAGACTTTAAGAAATAAAAAATAACAGACAAAAAATTTGGAATAAAAAACATTTTTATTTAATAAATAAATAAATATTTTTAATTTATATGTACTTTGAGTAATAAAAAGTGAACAAAAACGAATTTAAACGAGTTCAAAATTTAAGAATTTTCAGATTTTAACGTTAAACTTTTATTAAAATATATTCTTAACGAAAGGATTTGATTAAATTTGAAATATTATTTTAATCTAAAATATTCAATTTTGAACTCATTCAATTAGAACATTTTTAATTAAAACAACATTAATTATTGAATATTTAGCAATACTTGAATTTTTATTTAAGACGAGTAAATTGAAACCAAATGCTTAAAAGTAAAGAATGTTTAACTGAATTGTTTGACATAGAAAACCTGGAATCGTTAAAATTCTGAAAAATGCTTAATTTAATCTCAATTATTTACAAAAAATAAAATAATCAATTTTGCAGTTAGTAAATTAAATTTTTAACCAAAAAGACATAAATTTTCAACAAAATGTTTAAATGTTGAACCAAAGAATAGTTGAATACACATCTGAATCAGATAAATCTTCGACTAAAAATAGAATAGTTAAATTTTCATTAAAAAAATAATTTTTAATAAAATTAAAGTAAATTCATTGTAAATAAGAAAAAACTCATTTTCAACCGAAAAGATCAATTTTTAACCAAAAAGATGAATTTTCCGCCAAAATAGATGAATTTTTAACAAAATGCTTAAATATCCTCCCGCAAATTCAAGTTTAAAATAAAATACTGCAATTTTAAACAAACATTTGAATTTTCAACTTCAGAAGATAAATTTTGAACCAAATATCTACAAGTTAAATTTTTAATTAAAACAATTAATATTCAACTAAATAATTAAAGTTTGAACAAAGCAAAAACAAATCTTTTAACTAAAATGATCAATCATCAACCAAAATATATCAATTTTTTACAGTGAATTTTTTTTACCGGCAATTTTACAAATTTGTAGAAGAAAATGCTGTCCACGTTCGATTTCAACAGTTTTTAAATAATTAGCTGAATTGTTATGTTTTTTAATTATGTTATTATTTAGCTTACAATGCATAATTCAATATTTTTTTACATTTAAAATTTTCCATTTAAAATGTTTATTTCTATGCTTCCATTTTCAATTTAAAGAATTTTTAAATGCTTTTTTAAAGATTTGAAGAAATAAACAAAAGCCGAAAATTTTGCAGTCTAAAATATACAATTTTTAATCCATTCAATTTGAAATTTTTTATTAATAAAAAAAAATTATTGAATATTTAGCAATATTTGAATTTTTATTTAAGACAAGTAAATTGAAACCAAATATTTAAAAGTATAGAATCTTTAACTCAATTGTTTGACATGGAAAACCTGGAATCGATAAAATTCTGAAAAATGTTTAATTTAATCTCAATTATTTACAAAAAATAAAATAATCAATTTTGCAGTTAGTAAATTAAATTATTAACCAAAAAGACATAAATTTTCAACAAAAATGCTTAATTTGTGATTGAAATTTTAAAATTTAGATGTATAATTTACAAATGAATATTTTTAGAAAAAATTTGAGTAACTTTAAGAGATATTTAGGAGTTTTAAAAGGATAAAAAATTATTATGTAAATTTTAAAAAGTTTTTTTAAACGCTTTTAGAATCTTTTTTGAACATTTTGTTTAAATCTTTGAAAAACGTTTTAAATATTCTCTGAAAATAATTTTAAATTTTCCTATGAATCTTAAGAAAATTTTTTTATTCTTTTGAAGCCCTTCACAATTCTTGAAAAGAATCTAATTTTTTGTTAAAAATCTGCGAAATTCTACATTTTGTTTTATATTATGCTATCATTTAAAGTTTTACATTAAATTTGCATCTTTTTAAAACTTCTACATATCTCTTAAAATTACTCAAATTTCGCCTACAAATAATAAATTTTCAATTGTTATTTATTCATCGAAATTGTAAAGACATTTTCCAAAATTTGCAGGATTTTCTGAAAATTGTAGAAAAAAATTCAATTCATTTTGACAGATATTTAGAATTTCAAAATATTCGAAATATTTTACGGTATTTTAAAAGATTTTAAGAAATTTATTATAGATTTTAATCACTTGAAAATATTCTCAGGGATTTTAGGTAATTCTAAAAAATTCAAAAGAATTTTGAAAATCTTTAAAAAGTTTTGTGTGTTTTGAAAATATTTCCTACAAAACAGTTGCATTTTCAACCCGTAAATATAAACTTGTAACAAAAATGGTTATTTTAAACCAAATATTTTAATTTTCTACGAAAATAGTTTAATTTACAATCATAAAGAATTACTGCTTAGCAAAATTGTTGATATTTCAACAAATTAATTAGATTTTCAACAAATGAATTAAAATTTCGACCATGAAAGATGAATTCTCAGCAAAAATGTAATAGCAGCTTACAAAAAATAAATGTTCAATTGTTATTTATACATCGAAATTGTAAAGAAATTTTCTAAAATTGCCAGGATTTTCTGAAAATCGTAGAAAAAAATTCAATGAATTTTGACAGATATTTAGAAGTTCTGAAAAAATTTCCAAAATAATTTAAAACTTAAAACACATTTAAAACAACTTCTAGATTTCTCAAGATTTTGAAATAAAATTTTGAAGCTTTCCAAGGATGTTTAAACTATTTAAAAAGAAAATAATTGAATTTTTAATTTAATAAGTGTTCAGTTAACATTTTTTTCAATTTTTTAATATTGAATGTTTCTAGTTTAAAATTCTTTCAAATTATATAATTTTGAAAATTTTAAAGTTCATTGATTGATTTTTTAATTTAC
>NC_046665.1:96267550-96295366 GCF_010883055.1 Belonocnema kinseyi | reverse complement strand
CGAAACGATTAAAAAAATCTAGAATATTTTTAAAAATTCCAAAGACTTTTTAAGAGCTGTTGAAAATTTCAATGTGTATTAAAAGATTTCAAAGGATTTGAAATATTTTGGGATATTATCAAAGACTTTCAAGGATTTGTATCCATTTTTACTTGGAAGTTAATTATTTTAATTTGAAAAAGTCTACTATTAAATGTTCGGTTGAAAACTCATAATTTTAGTTTAAAGATTTTATTATTTAGTTCAAAATTGAAATATTTTGTTGAAAAATCAACAATTTTGTTTTAAAAAGTCATAGTTCTTAGTTGAAATTCAACGCGCTAAACTTTTTTCTTTCTTGTATACATTTTTTTTCTCTTTAAATTCAACTATTGAGTTGAGCATTCATATTTTTGATTGAAAAATGTATCTCTTTCTGTAGAAATTTTATCTTTTTCGGTACAAAAAATGTTTTGAAATAAAATGTTGAAGCTTTCCAAGGATGTTTAAACAATTTAAAAATAGAATAATTTAATTTCTAATTTAAAAAGTGCTCAGTTAAAAATTTTGTAAATTTTCAATATTTAATGTTTCTAGCTTAAAATTCCTTAAAATTATATAATTTTGATCATTTTAAAGTTCATTGATTGATTTTTTTAATTTAGAGCATTGCAAATAATAACGTGGATTTATATATTTTTTTATATTGAAAAATGTTAGTACATTTAATTTTATACGCGTAAATTATTGAGCATTTGAATACAAAATTTTGATGATTAAAAACTTTTAAATTTCAATTTTAAAAGTTGAAAATTGAACACAGTTCCACTTTGAGTGCTTTTATTTGCGGCTCAGTTCTTATTACCTCAAGTGGAAATTTTCTTATTATTATTTATCCTGATGTTTTTTTGTTTATTAATGTGAATTTTTAGATCCAGAAAGTGGTGATCGCCCTCGGAGATTTTATGCATGCGCAGTGTCATGCATGTATCGGAGGAACCAATGTCCGCGAAGATATTCGCAAATTGGAAACGGGCGTTCACGTTGTGGTTGGAACACCCGGCCGAGTATTTGACATGATCAGCAGACGGGCTCTCCGTGCCACCAGCATCAAGCTTTTCGTACTCGATGAGGCCGATGAGATGCTTTCTCGTGGTTTCAAGGAGCAAATTCACGATGTATTCAAGCTACTTCCTGCAGAAGTTCAGGTAATTTGTCCAACAGATAAAGACTTTTTTTCGCTCCCAGGATCAGAAGCTTTTTCTTTTTAAATAAATTAAATAATTTAACATTTATTTTAGATTTTACGAATTTTCAGGGGAAAAAATATCTGCCAAAGTTCGTTTTCAACCGTTTTATGGAACAATTAAACAGGGTTTTTTTTTTAAAATAATTAGTTGAATTGATATTTTTTCTAATTATGTTTTTCGGTTTACACTGCGTTATTCAAAAAAATTTTTACTTTAATAATTCTTCATTTTTTTATTTTTAAGCTTATATTTTGCATTTAAAGAATTTTTGACAATTAAAAATTAAAAGCGTTTGAAGTTGAATTTTTTGGATAAAATGTTATCAACTGTAAATATAAATAAATGAATAATTTTTCAGTTTTTCACTGATTCAATGCGAAAGTCTTAGTTATTAAAAAATGTAAAGATGTGATTGAAACTTTATAAACTATTTACCTAATTATGGGTATAAAATTATTAATTTTTTTAAAAGTAAGGTCAGTTATTTAGTATTTTAAAAAAATATTTTGCTTAATAATTAAAATGTATTTAAAATAAAATTTTGAATATAATATGTTCCTAATTAAAGGCTCTTATTAAATTAAAAATACCATTTCAGTTTAAATGATTCACTTTTTAACCAATTTAATTTAAAATTTTTTTATTCAGTAAAAAGAATAATTATCCAATCTTTAGCAAAGTTTGATTATTAATTTAATACGAGTAAATTGAAGGCAAATATTTAAAAGTAAACAATTTGAAAATCAATTGTTGGACATAGAAAGCTTTGACTTGTTATAATTTAGAAAAGCTTTAGCTTTTAAACATGAAATTTTTTATTGTTTTATTTAAAAAATGTTTAATTTGTAAACGAAATTGTTGAATTTTTATGTAGAAATAATAATTGAACACTTATTATTTATAGTTAAAATTTCAGTGTTTTTAAGACATATTTATAAGTTTTGAAAAGGTTCAAAATTAATTTAAAACTTAAAATGTTAAATAATTTAAAGTGTGTGGAATTTTTTTTCGAATTTCTAAAGGTATTATAAAATGAATATAATACTGTATAAATCCTTAAAATTTTCCAGGTTTTTTTTTTGAAAATTCTGGAAATCTCTTAAAATCATTTTAAATGTTCTGTTAAAATAATTTTTCAAAATAAAAAATCATTTTCAAGTTTCCTAGGAAAATTAAGAAAATGTTTTTATCCTTCTGGTGCCTTTCAAAATTCTTAAAAAGCTTTTCTACATTGTTTGTTTTAAATCTGCAAAAATCTACATTTTTACACACACTTCGTTTACGTTATTCGGTATCAATTTTAAATTCTTAAAATAATTTTAAATCTTTTAAAAAATTCGAAATATCTCTTAAAATTACTCGTAATTTTTTCTACAAATAATAAGTGTTCAATTGGAATGTATAAATCCAAATTTGAAGGAAATTTGTTTAAATTTGCAGGATTTTCTAGAAGTTGTGTGACAAATTTAAATTATTTTCAAAGTTATTTAGAAGCTATGAAAAAAATTAAAAAATAATTGGAAATTTTATTAAAATTTAAAACAACTTCTAGATTTTGAAATAAAATTTTCAGACTGGACCGGGAAATGACCAGGAATCTTACAACATTTTTAGAATAAACCTTAAGTACACCTTTGATTTCAACCGTTTTAAAATAATTTCCTAAATTGTGATTTTTGTAAATTATAATTTCATTTAGTTTAGAATGCTTAATTCAAAAATCTTTCACCAAAAATTTTCCATTTTAATTTTTAAACATATATTTTAATTTAAAGAATTTTAAAATGCAGTTTTAAAGGTTAAAAAATTAAAAGGCAGAATTTTTAAAAATCGAGGATTTTTAAATAAAAAACAGGGTTGCTGCCGGATCGAGCAACCGGTAATTTGATCAATTTTCAGAAGAAAAATCTTCTAAAGTTCGATTTTAACAGTTTTTAAAATAATTAAAGTGCAGCTTTGATGATTTACACAATTAAAAATTAAAAGCATTTGAAGTTTAAAATTTTTGATAAAAAACAGTTTTATTTTATCAACTGTAAATATAAATAAATAATTTTTAAAATGCATCTAGAAATCTGAACGATTGATTTGACCAAACAAGTAATATATTTTTAATTCAGAGTTTCAGGTCTTCCTTTATATTATTTTTTACATTAAATTTAATAAATAAATTGATTAATATATTATTTCTATTAATTTTTTTAGCTATTAAAAAATGTAAACGTCCCTTTTACTATTTTCAACTTAAAAATAAATCCATCATAATATAGTCATGATTAAAGGTTTTTATTACAATTTAAAATATTATATGAATGTAAATTATTTAATTTTTAACCCGTTTAATTTGAAGTTTCTCAGTATGTAGAAAAAGAATAAGTATTTAATATTTAGAAATATTTCACTGTTTTAACAATGTGTTAACATTTTTTTCAGAACTTCTAAATATATTTTAAAATTATTCGAAATTTTCCTACAATTTTTGAAAATCCAGCAAATTAAATAAAATCCTTTAAATCTTCCATGTTCTTAAACTTAATTCGAAACTTTTTATAACTTCTAAATGTCGCTTAATATTTTTACAAATAATAAATGTTCTATTGTTGTTTATAAATTCAAATTTAATTTTTTTTATTTGCAGGATTTTCTAAAACTTATCGAAAAAATTCAATTCATTTTGAAATGTATTTAAAAGTTCTGACAAAAAATTCAAAAATTATTTTGAATTTGGAAAATTTCTTTAACCACTTCTAGATTTCTCAAGATTTTGAAATAAAATTTTGAAGCTTTCCAAGGATGTTTAAACTATTTAAAAAGAAAATAATTGAATTTCTAATTTAACAACAATTTTTGAATTGAAAACATTTAAACTTCAATTTTAAAAGTTTGTAATTCAATCATTTCATTTTGAATGCTCTAATTTGTTGTTTATTGTTTATTACTTAAAAATTTTGAAACTTTTTTCAAGGATGCTTAAACTATTTAAAATGTAGATAATTTTGCTTATAATTTAAAAACTTTTAAGTTAAAAAATTAAAAATTTTTATCTTTCTAGCCTAAAATAACTTAATAATATAATTTTGAAAATTTTTTAAGTTGATTGATTGATTCTTTAATTTAGAGCATTGAAAATGTTAACGTGGATTTATATATTTGGAACTTAATCTAAATTGAATACAACATTTTTAAATTGAAAAACTTTTAAATTTTAATTTTAAAGGTTAAAAATTCAAGACTTTCGCTCTGAATCTGTCGTTTATTTTTTATTGCTGTAAATCGAAAAAATATTTAGAATCAAGTACGATTTTTTAAATTTTATTGATCGTGAGAGACGGGATTTTTTTCTTCCGATTATAACGGTCAAACTGTTGCGGGAAAAATGAAGATTTGTCGCGGAAAAATGCGGATAGTGGCCGTGAATTTGAAATGATTTGTCGGTGATATTAATAAATTTTTAACTAAAAATATAAATTTACAAGCAAAAATGGTAGTTTCTATCTTCTGTGAAAAAATAATAATTTTCACCAAAAAAGAAACGAATTTCTAATAAAAGAAATTATTTTTTAATCGCAATCATTTATTTTCAACCAAAAATATTAACCAAATAGTGAAATTTGTAACCCAAATGATGAATTTAATATCAACCCAAAAAAACGAATTATCAACATAAATTTTCAACAAAATATTTAAATTTTTAGCCAAAGAATAGTTCAATTCACACCTGAATAAGATAAATTTTCGACTAAAAATAGAATAGTTAATTCTTCAGTAAAAAAAGAATTTTGATTAAAATTAAAGTAAATTAATTCTAAATAAGAAAAAAACTCATTTACAACCAAAAAGATGAATTTTTAACAAAAATGCTTAAATATCCTCCCACAAATTCAAGTTTTCAATAAAATACAGCAATTTTAAACAAACGACACTCAACTAAATAATTAAAGTTTGAACAAAGCGAAAAAAAAATTTTAACTAACATGATAAATCATCAACCAAAATAAATCAATTTTTATTAGTGAACTTTTTTTTAAAGGAAATTTTACAAATTTGTAGAAGAAAATTCTGTCCACGTTGGATTTCAACAGTTTTTAAATAATTAGTTGAATTGCTATGTTTTTTAATTATGTTATTATTTAGCTTACAATGCGTAATTCTATATTTTTTTACGTTTCAAATTTTCCATTTAAAATCGCTATTTCTAAGCTTTCATTTTCAATTTAAAGAATTTTTAAATTCTTTTTTCAAGACTTGAAGAAATAAAAGCCGAAAATTTTGGATAAAAAACATTTTTATTTAATAAACAAATAAATTTTCTTAAATTTATCTGTACTTTAAGTAATAAAAAGTGAACAAAAACGATTTTAAATCAATTAAAAATTTAAGCATTTTCAGATTTTAATGTTAAAACTGAAACGGTTTCAATTTGAAAGTGTTGGTCATTAAACAAATTTGAACGTGTGACTGAAAGTTTATAAACTATTTTCAACTTAAAAATAACTTCATAGTAATATATTCTCAATTAAAGGATTTTAATCTGTCGTTTATGTTTTATTGCTCTAAATGGAAAAAATATTTAGAATCGAGTACAATTTTTTAAATTTTATTGACCGGGAGAGTCGGGATTCTTTTGTTTTCTTCGATTAAGACGGTGGTCACCCTGTTGCGGGAAAAATAAAGAAATTTAAAAGTTTTAATTTAATTTAAAAGTTTTTCAATTTAAAAAATTTTTATTTAAGTGCTTAATAATTTACACGTATAAACTGGAAGATACTAACACTTTTCAATTGAACAGTTTAAAATGAAATGCAGATAAACTTGCAAATTTCAGAATTTTTAGCATTCAGAAATTATAGAGTTAAAAAATTTAGATTAAGTTCCAAAAATATAAATCCACGTTAACATTTTCAATGCTCTAAAATAAAGAATGAATCAATCAACTTCAAAAATTTTCAAAATTATAAATAACAATAGAACATTTATTATTTGTAAAAATATTAAGCGATATTTAAAAGTTATAAAAAGATTCGAATTAAATTTAGAACTTGAGATAATTTGAAATACTTACGAGCCGAATTTGAGATAAAATTTAGATTTTTGCAGATTTCAAACAAAAAATCTAATCTTTTTTAAAAAATTGTGAAAGGCTGCAAAGAATAAAAATTTTCGTAAGATTCTTAGGAAAATTGAAAATGATTTTTCACTTTGAAAAGCTATTATAACAGAAAGTTTAAGAAGATTTTAAGAGATTTAAAAAATGATCAAAGAAAAATATGGAAGATTTGAAGGATTTTATTTAATTTGCTGAATTTTCAAAAATTATACGAAAATTTCGATTAATTTTAAAATATATTTAGAAGTTCTGACAACAATGATTTGTCGTAATTTGTAATTGAAAATGAAATTTGTAAAATTGTAAATTATGAAGATGATGGTATGTATGTGTGAATTATCTATCTGTATTTGTTTGTTGTTTGCAGGTTATCCTGTTATCCGCGACAATGCCCGCTGACGTATTGGACGTGTCGCAGTGCTTTATGAGAGCGCCAATTCGTATCCTGGTGAAAAAGGAGGAGTTGACCCTGGAGGGTATCAAGCAGTTCTTCATTTATGTTGAGCGAGAGGACTGGAAGCTGGAGACGCTCTGCGATTTGTACGACACACTGAGTATAACGCAGGCCGTAATCTTTTGCAATACGCGTCGCAAGGTCGACTGGCTCACCGAGAATATGCGCAATCGTGATTTCACAGTGTCGGCAATGCACGGCGACATGGAGCAGCGAGAGCGTGACCTCATTATGAGACAATTTCGCACCGGCTCGTCCCGAGTCTTGATTACCACTGATCTTTTGGCTCGCGGTATCGATGTCCAACAAGTATCCCTCGTCATTAATTATGACCTTCCCTCGAACCGAGAAAACTACATTCATCGGTATGTCGCTTTTTTCTTTTCAATTTCAATTTTAATTTTAATTTAATTTTTTATTTTACATTTCTTTTCTTTTCTTTCTAGAGGGGGTTGCTTTTAAATACCAATTTCGAAATTCCCTCCACCTATTTTTCCATATTTGGCTCTCCGTTTTTTATTTTATTCTTCTCCTTTTTTCGAGTATCAAAAACGATATTAAAAAGTGGGAGGTGAATAATTTTAAGGTAGACAAACATTTTATTGACTCGAGTCATAAAGAATTGGATGAGAGAGGAAATTACAATTGTTTTTTAAAAAAGAATTAATTTTCAACGTAGATAAAGTGAACTTTCAACAGAGGAGTTGAATCTTGAATTGTAAATTAAAATTTTGTATCGTAAAAACGAACTTTCAAACAAAAATTATATATGAATTTTTAAACAAATAGTTTAGTTTTCAATTCGGCGTGAGACTTTTGACCATAGATGGGATAATTAATGAACCGTTATGAAGCAAAAAAAATATATTCTACAAAATAGTTAAGTTTTCAATCTTAATTGTGTCAACCAAAAACAATTAATTTTTAAAGTAAAAAGAGGCAACTTGAAGAAGAAAAATCGATTTCTAAGCCAAAAATACAAATCTTAAACGGAATAAATCAACTTTCAATTTAAAAAAAAAATCAATTTTAAAGCGAAGATTGCATGGGTACATTTTTAATTTAAAAAATAAACTTTTTAACAACAAAAAACGAATTTACAACAAAATAGTTTTCAGTAAAAAAGAGAATAGTTGAATTTTGAAATAAAAATACGAAATTTCCATTAATGAGATTGATTTTTTAAACTCAAAAATGGCGAATTTTGAACCATGATTAATTTTTCACTAAAAAAGATCAATTTTAAACAGAGGAAGATTAAATTTGCACAAAAAAAAAATTAATTTTCATCCGAATAGTGGAATTTTCTACTAAAGAATATAAATTCGGGGTGGCCGCTTGACCGGGAATTTTTTTACCTGGAATTTGACAAATTTTTAGAAGAAAAATCTGTCCAATTTCGATTTAAAAAAATAATTAGTTGAATTTTTATCTTTTTCAATTAAGTTTACAATGCGTTCAAGAATTTTAAAATAAAAGTCTTGAAGGTTTAAACAATTAAAAATTAAAAGTGTATAAAGTTGCAAATTTTGGATAAAAAACATTTGTACTTTATTAACTGTGAATATAAATAATTTTTTTTAACGAATCTGTGCGATAAATATTAAAAGGAAACTAATTGATTTGACAAAACGATTTTAAATCTGTTAAAAATTTCGAAAAAATGCAATCGTTCGCCTGAAACTTTATAAACTATAAATTCAAAATATTGTTCCCATCTAAAATATTCAATTTTTTGAATTAAGAGAAGGAATAATTTAAAACAAAATGTAGAATTTTTACAGATTTAAACCAAAATTGTAACTTTTTAAGAACTGTGAAAGTAGGATTTCTAGAAAAATGGAAAATAATTTGTCATTTTGTAATATTATTTTTAAAGAATATTCAACCAGTTTTTAAAAGATTTCCAAAATTGTTAGAAAAGAATTTTGGAAGGTTTTTAAGATTTTTTTTTTAATTTTCAGGATTTATTCCAAAATTTAGGAAAAGTTCTATTTATTTCAAAAGATATTTAGAATTTCTAAAAAAAAATTCAAAGATAATTTAAAAGTTGGATAAATTTAAAAGAACTTATAGATTTCTCAAGATTTTGAAATAAAATGTTGAACTTTTTCAAAAATGCTTACTCATTAATTTTGTACTTTCTACTAGAAAATGTAAATTTTTAACAACAAATTGAATATAATTAAATTTTCATTGAAAAAAAATTAATGTTCAATTAAAAAAAAACTGATTTTTAACAAAATAACTTAATTTTCAACTTAACAAGTTAACTTTTTTTAACCACAAATAGAGTAGATCAATTTTCAAACAAAAAAGATCGAGTTTCAACTAATGAGATTATTTTTCTACGAAAAATATTAATTCTTAACAAAGTATATCAATTTTTAACCAAATACTAAAAAAGATTAATTTTCAACTTAAAATAGAATATTAAATAGAAGATTAAAATTTGCACTGAGAAGAAAAATTTTCAGTCAAATGGAATTAATTAACTACTCATTTTTAACAAAAAAAATGGAATAAATAAATTTTTGATAACAAAAACTAAGATTTATTTAAAAAAAAATCGAATTTGGAACCAAAGAAATGAATTTTCAACAAATATATTTAAATTTAACCAAAAAAACGAACATTCAAGAAATTAGTTAAATCCTCAATCAAACCAGATTAATTTCCAAATCAAAAGGATGAATATTTTAAACCAATAAACAGTTTTCAGCCAATAAAGAAAAGAAATAGTTTAATTTAAAAAAAAAAAAAATAGGTTCAAAACGAAATGAATGAATGATTAACTAAAAAAAAGTTACATTTTAATTTAAAAAAAAGAAAAGAAATTTCAACAAAATGAATACATAAATACTAAAAAAAAATATAAATAAACAAAAATACATAATAACTTTTAACCAAATAATTGAATTTTTCAATCGCAAAGCATTTTCTACCCCAAAAAAACACCATATCTTCAACAAAATTCATGAATTTTAAACTAAAGAGGATAGTTTATACTCAAAAAAGATATTTATTTATAGACAGTTTCAGCAATGAATAATAAAAAAAAATATTTGCAACCAAAAAAAAGTGAGTTTTCAAGCAAAAAAATGTGTTTTCTACCAAAAAAGGGGATAATTGAATTTTCATGTCAAGTAATTAATTTTTAATAAAAAACGTTTTTAAAAAAAGATTAATTGTCTATGATAATATATGAATTTTTGAACTATAAATACGAGTTTTCAAAGGAGTTAAATTTTAAATCAGAAATTTTTGTTACATTTAATAAATAAAAAAGAATACATCCAAAATTATAAAATTATACGTTTGTAAGACGTAGTAACACATTTTCTGTTCTGAATTTAATTTTCATTAAGATCCCATGTTTATTTAATTAATAGAATTTACTTTATTTTAAACCAAAGAAATGAATTTTAAATTAGAAAACATAACTTTTATATCCAAATTGTTGAATTTTGAACGAGAAAAGGTCGATTTTCCATCCAAAGTGGAACGGTTGATTTTCCAATTAAAAAAATTAACTTTCAAACAAACTGATAAATATTTTCAACTAAAATGATTAATCCTAAACTGGAATATTTGAATTTTACACTAAATGGTGAATTAAACAAAAAATCGGCTTTGAAAAAAAAATAGTTAAATTTTCTACTGGAAGTTAAATTTTTATTTGAAAAGTTGATTTTCAACAAAGCAGTTACATTTTAAAAAAGAGATCAATTATCAATTAAAATGTCTAGTCGCAATTAGTTGAATTTTCAAGAAGAAGGAAAAAGCAAATTCCGAACGAAAAATGTAGATTATAATTGAGAGATATTTCCACTTTCATTAAAAAGATACATTTTCGAACCAAAAATTTGAATTTTCAAGAAAGTAGTTCAAATGTTAATGAAAAAACATTTTTCAGACAAGAAATAAAAAAGTTTGTTAAACAAACAGTTGAATTTTCAAGTCAAAAATGAGTTTTCTTCAAAACAGTTATATTTTTGGGTTGCAAATATAAATTTTCAACAGAAAAGTTAATTTATTAATTTTATTTATTTCAAGTTATGAATTTTATTTTTAAACGTATTGAAAATGTGCAAAAGCATTACTTTTTCATGTACTGTAGGAAATTTCAATAATACAATGCTGTAAAAGTTATGCGGAAAGTTAAAAAAAAAATGGCAAATTTTGTTGCAGTTAATTTACACATTTTGAGGAATATTTTTGATTATTTTTTACTCTAAATTTATAGCAGGGTGGCTGCTGGACCGGGAAATCGGGAATTTTTTGAGACCGGGAAATGACAGTGAATTTTTTTACTGGGAATTTTAAAAATTTGTAGAAGAAAAATATGTCCACGTTCGATTTCAACAGTTTTTAAATAATTAGTGGAATCGTTATGTTTTTCAATTATGTTATTATTTAGCTTACGATGCGTAATTCAAATTTTTTTTGCTTTAAAAATTTTCCATTTAAAATGTTTATTTCTAAGCTTACATTTTTAATTTAAAGAATTTTAAAATGCTTTATTAAAGACTTGAATAAATCAAAAATAAAAGCCTTTGATTTTGAAAATTTTGGATAAACAGTTGAAACAATAATTTTTGAAACGAGAAAATAAATTCTCAACAAAGTATTTCAATTTTAAACCCAAAAGATTAATGCTCTAGCAAAAAAGATACGGTTTCGATAAAAAATATAAATTTTTCAACTAAAAAATATAAATTTAGAAACAAAAAGTAGAATAGTTCAATTTGCGTCAGAAAAGTACATTTTAAACGACGTAAAACCGAGTTTTCGGTGAAATTAATACATTTTTAACTAAAAATATAAATTTACAAGCAAAAATGGCAGTTATATCTTCTGTTAAAAAATAATAATTTTCAACAAAAAAGAAACGAATTTCTAATCAAAGAAATAAATTTTTAATCGCAATAATTTATTTTCAACCAAAAATATGAACCTAATAGTGGAATTTTTAACCCAAATGATGAATTTTATATCAACCCAAAAAAAAACGAATTTTCAACTAAATAGTTTTTTTTTTTTCAACGAAAGAAATGAATTCTTAACAAAAAAGAGAATAGTTACATTTTTACAAAATTACATTTTTACAAAGTTACATTTTTACAAAGTTACATTTCTTACAAAACAGATAATTTAGTAACGAAAATGATAAAATTTCTTCAAAAAAGGTAAATTTTCAATAAAAAGTGAAATATTTAAAACAAATTTTCAACTAAAAGGATGAATCTTCCAATAAAAATGTCAATTATTTACAAAAAATAAAATAATCAATTTTGCAGTTAGTAAATTAAATTTTTAACCAAAAAGACATAAATTTTCAACAAAATATCTAAATTTTGAACCAAAGAATAGTTGAATTCACACCTGAATCAGATAAATTTTTGACTAAAAATAAAATAGTTAAGTTTTCAGCAAAAAAATGATTTTTAATAAAATTAAAGTAAATTAATTCTAAATAAGAAAAAACTAATTTTTAACCAAAAAGATTAATTTTTAACCAATAAGATGAATTTTCTACCAAAATAGATGAATTTTTAACAAAATGCTTAAATATCCTCCCACAAATTCAAGTTTTCAATAAAATACAGCAATTTTAAACAAACATTTTAATTTTCAACTTCAGAAGATAAATTTTGAACCAAATATCTAAAAGTTAAATTTTTAATTAAAACAATTAATATTCAACTAAATAATTAAAGTTTGAACAAAGCGAAGAAAATTTTTTTAACCAAAATGATCAATCAACCAAAATAAATCAATTTTTAACAGTAAATTTTTTTTACCGGAAATTTTACAAATTTGTAGAAAAAAATTCTGTCCACGTTGGATTTCAACAGTTTTTAAATAATTAGTTGAATTGTTATGATTTTTAATTATGTTATTATTTAGCTTAAAATGCGTAATTCAATATTTTTTTACATTTAAAATTTTCCGTTTAAAATATTTATTTTTAAACTTCCATTTTTAATTTAAAGGATTTTTAAATGCTTTTTAAAAAACTTGAAAAAATAAAAAATAAAAGCCGACAATTTTGGATAAAAAACATTTCTATTTAATAAACAAATAAATTTTCTTCAATTTATCTGTACTTTAAGTAATAAAAAGTGAACAAAAGCGATTTTTAATCAATTAAAAATTTAAGAATTTTCAGATTTCAATGTTAAAAATTTAACGGTTTCAATTTGAAAGTGTTAATCATTAAACAAATTTGAACGTGTGACTGAAAGCTTATAAACTATTTTCAACTTAAAAATAACTTTATAATAATATATTCTTAATTAAAGGATTTTATTAAATTAAAAATATTGTTTTAGTCTAAAATATTCAATGTTTAACCCATTCAATTTGAAATTTTTAATTAAAAAAAAAATTAATTATTGAGTAGATATCAATATTTGAATTTTTATTTAGGACAAGTAAATTGAAACCAGATATTTAAAAATATAGAATCTTTAACTCAATTGTTTGACATAGAAAACCTGGAATCGTTAAAATTTCGAAAAGCCTTGAAATTTTGAACGTTACAATGTTTATTTATTATTTTTTTAAAATTGAAAATGCTTAATTTGTGAGTGAAAATTTAAAATTTAGATGTATAATTTACAAATGAACATTTGTAGAAAAAAATTGAGTAATTTTAAGAGATATTTAGGAGTTTTAAAAGGATCAAAAATTATTATGTAAATTTTAGAAAGTTTTTTTAAACGCTTTTAGAATTTTTTTTTTTGAAAATTTTGTTTAAATCTTTGAAAATCATTTTAAAATATTTTCAAAATGAAAAGTTATTTTTAATTTTCCTAGGAATCTTAAGAAAATCTTTTTATTATTTTAAAGCCTTTCACAGTTCTTGAAAATAATCTAATTTTTTTGTTTAAAATCTGCGAAAATCTAAATTTTGTTTTATATTAGGCTATCATTTCAAGTTTTACATTAAGTTTGAATCTTTTTAAAACTTTAAAATTACTCAATTTTCGCCTATAAATAATAAATTTTCAATTGTTATTTATACATCCGAATTTTAAAGAAATTTTCTAAAATTTCCAGCATTTTCTGAAAATTGTAGAAAAAAAATTCAATGAATTTTAACAGATATTTAGAAGTTCTGAAAAAATTTCCGAAATAATTTAAAATTTATAACAGCTTCTAGATTTCTCAAGATTTTGAAATAAAATTTTGAAGCTTTCCAAGGAACTATTTCAAAAGAAAAGAATTAAATTTCTAATTTAAGAAGTGTTCAATTAAAATTTTTTCAGTTTTTCAATATTTTATGTTTCTAGCTTAAAATTTACCTAAAATTATATAATTTTGAACATTTTAAAGTTCATTGATTGATGTTTTTAATTTAGAGCATTGCAAATAATAACGTGAATTTATATATTTTTCTATTGAAAAATGTTAGTACATTTAATTTTATACGCGTAAATTATTGAGCATTTGAATACAAAATTTTTATAATTAAAAACTTTTAAATTTCAATTTTAAAACTTCAAAATTTAACAGTTTAACTTTGAGTGCTTTCATTTGCCGCTCAGTTTTTATTACCTCAAGTGGAAATTTTTTTAGCTTTAGTGTTCCATTTTTTTAATTTTATTGACCGTGAAAAATGTTTGCGAACCGGGAAATGACCGGGAATTTATTTTGTCAATAAAAACGGCCACCCTGCGAAACATAAAATTAATCAACTAATTATGAATGTTACTGAAATGATTGTAAAGTTTCCTATAAAAAGGTCTGACTTCGAAAAAAATGAATTTTGCTGACGACAAATGCCCAAATAATGCATTTGTTTATTAATTTTGTTTAAAAAAAATCATAAAAGTTATCAAAAAATTATGAATTTTTCTGAAATTATCATTAGGTTCCTAATTTAAGAATATTGTAAGGATTGTCTATTTTTAATTTCTGTAAATCTTTATAGAGACTTCTAAGCAGACTTCAGAAAAAAATAATCAAGGTTAAAATTGTTTATTTAGCAGTAGTTATTTCAAGGTTTAGTTTTTCCTTTTTCTTTCGGGAAAAGTTACATTTTTTATTTAATCCTATTGATTAAGGCCTCATTTTATTCTTTAAAATAGTCTCTACATTTCTATTTGGGTAGATTTTATTTTTCAAGAAAATTAATTGAGAAATCATACAGATATTATTATTATAAACAATCGTAGTTTAAATTTTAATTAACAGAAGCAAAATAGAATTGAAGAGAATCCTTCAAAAAATTAAATGACTACTGTTAAATAAATAATTTTAATCTTTATTATTTTTTTTTCTGAAGTGTGCTTAGAAGCCTGCATCAGGATTTACAGAAATTAATAATAGATCCTTTTTTTTTGTAGATTTTATAAATCATTTTAAAGATAGGCAACTTTTGAGATTGATTGTACGTAGTGTATAATTTATATAATTTTTTATGTATCAACAAAATTTATATATCTTCGTATAATTTATTTTAATTGAGGCCATGTGATGAGTGGGTCACGTGACCACATTCCTACCTTATCGCCACTTTTTTTTTTATTTCCCAACTTATTACCACGCGAAACGCCACATCGAGTTAAAAATGTGGCATACTAAACAAGAAGTACTAAGAATGGTGGGGCTTGTCCTAAATTTGTAAAATTATGGAAAAAAAAGTTCTTTGTTGTAAATTTTTCTTAACCCAAATTTCATGCCGAATCCTTTTTTTGTTAAATTGTCATTGAAAAAAAAAAATTCTGACGTCATATGCTTGAATAATGCATTTTTTAATTAAATTTGTTTATAATATTAACAAGAGTAGTCTTGAGAGAAAGTTTTTTTATTAAAATATTGTTTACTTTCAAATTTTTTGCAATATAACATAAAAAAAGACGTTAATTTATGGACTTAAAAATAATAGAATGGTTTTTACTCAACGATATTTATTATTGTCCCAGTAATTGGCGGTTTGCATCAGTGTTTAAAGAAAAATCCCAATTTAGAAAACTTGAAACGGGTTTGCTTATTCTCGAAAAGATACTTTTGTTTTCATTCGAAGAACTTTTTTATTAGTCTCGAAAATTTAATGTTTTTAAAAAAAATTGAAATCCTTTTTTCTTTTTTTTTTTTTCTTTCTTTTTTGTTTCTTTTTAATATGATTTAACTAATGAAAATTTGAATTGATTTTTTGTTTGCAGTATTGGACGTGGTGGTCGTTTTGGTCGTAAGGGAGTTGCGATAAACTTTGTCACAGCGGACGACAAGCGAACATTGAAAGATATCGAGACATTCTACAACACCCATATCGATGAGATGCCAATGAACGTTGCCGATCTGATCTAGATATCGTCGAGCGACAGCTAAAATTGATTGTAATAAAAACAAAATAAACAGTAAGTGAAAAACAAAACGAGAAGCTATCAGCTGATCCTATGGTGTGTGTGTGTGTGTTTGGAGTATTTACAGAGTGTGAAAATCGGTGGTGAAAGAACCAACAACAACAACAATAATAATAATATTATCGCTCGCGCCTCTCCTCGTGTGCTGCGATTATTTCGAGGAGAAAACATTTTTCTCTTCCACACGGACAACGGCGGTTTTCTCACAGAAATTCTTAGTTTGTTTCTATAATAGGAAAAATAAAAACGTTACGCGCGCGCGCGCGCTCGTTTGTCGGTTGGTTGGGTGGCTTCTTCTTCGCTCTTGTTATTATTATTATTACTATTATTATTATTATTATTATTATATCGCTACGACCACCTACTGCTATAGCTACCATTACTATCGATATCTTTGGAATAACTCTACATTAATTATTATTACTACAACTACTACTATATATAGCTCTATTCAGATTAGTATTAATCATTAATTTTTTATTTTTTTTTTTTTTTGAACACACTAGCTAAACTCGACTAATTCGACGTTATAAAGAAAAAAAGCAACAAAAAAAAAAAAAGGGGGCGGTTGAAGCGGCACATTATTTTTCACAATGGGTCGTCGTCAAGAAGAGGATAATTTAGCTGATCCAACAACAACAACAATAGCAAGTTGCTCTTCTTGTTGTTCTTCGCAATTCCCTTTTTCCATCCTGACGAATTTTCTTGTTTCCTGTATACTTAAAATTCTCGTAGTACCGTTTTTGATTCCTTCCATTTCAGCGGAAGACGACGCGTTCATTGTATACTACTTTAATTACTCGCGATCGACGCTCGACAATTTTTTTTCGATACTTTTATTACCTCGACTGCGACACGTTTGTCTAGGCAGAGGTTTAGTGGGATATTGGAGAGGTTATTTCAATCATAAACGATCTCGAAGGCGATAATTGTGTCTTGTCTGTGACTCTCGCGAGATTTTTAAGGGGACAAAATTTTTCTATACGTATTTTTTATTCAGTATTTTTCCTTTATTTTGTGTGTTTTTTTGTTTTTCTGTCTTTATTATTTTTTTTTTTTGTTTGTTTTCTTGGCTCTTCCAATAATTCTGTACATAAAATCTCTGACTGGACGAAACAAAGACGCGAAAAATAGAAAATGGTATTTGTATCTCTCTTTAAGTCTGTTAGAACTTGGAGCATAGAGATTAAAACATTAAAGTGTGTCTTATTTGTATTTCCAGGCATTTTTGGGCAGTCCGGAAGTGGGGGAGATGATTTGGAAATAAAGACCGAATTTCCTAGTTGAAATGAAATGAAAAAAAAAAATGATAATGAAATAAAAAAAAATGAAAATGTTTAAATTAAATGACCCTTCTAACACACTCCTTGCCCGGTATTTATATTATACACCGTTGTTTTAGTCTCTGTATTGTAAATTAATTTTATCGGCCGCAGGGAATAATGCCCGTTCGCTCGGTTGTTTTATACTTTTGTCAATAAAACCATTTTCAAACTATCGGTTCTTGTATCTTTCTTGAAAGTTGGATTTTTGACATTTTCGCGTGAATAGTGACGAAAATTGACACGTTTTTTAAAGCTGCCTTTTTTTTCAATGGATGAGAACTTTAGAGAGATAAAAATATCAATTGTATCATTGTGACAAAGGCAAGTTTTTGTTGTTAACGTGCACACCCTTTTTTTTCTTTTTTTTTTTTTTGTTAATTCAAGTGTGTCAAATTTTTAGTTTACGTTACTTTTTATATGAAATATTTTGTTCTCGCAGGACGAAACAAGAACTTTTTGGAATTATTATCAGGTCGAAGGCGTCGACTTTAGGTTTTGAAGATAAAAAGATGAATGCTAAGTCGTTGAGAGACTGAAAATTAGAAGAGACCCTTTTTTTTTACTTGAATTCGGAATTTATATAATTGCATCAAATTCTGCTCTATTGAGCGAATATTTTCGTTATTATAGAAAGTCGATGCTTTCTTCTTCTGGTATACTAGGATAAATTATCTAGTTATAGACAAAATATTCGCACAGTCGTTTTGTTGTGTTTTTTTTTAAGAAATTGGGAAATATAATGTAAATTTTTTAATGGGTTGGAGGAAAACATTGAAATTATGAATCAGCATTTTTTTTATTTGATTTAAAATTGATTTTTTTCCCTCTATTCTGAAAATTGACATATTCTGTGTTGAAAAAAAAAACTCAGGTTCTAATCACATTCGCTGCGCAAGCATGAAACACGACTAAATGACAAGAGAAAATTTTAATTTGATAAAGGACTTAGAATTTTGCATGAAAGTGAATTATTTTTTTGATTATTAATTGTGATGATAAATTTTTTGTTTCGCTGAAATTGTGTGTTTATTTGATGACACTTGTGTAGTTTTTGCAGAAAGTGGGAGTGAATTTGAAAAAGAAAGAGGACCAGTTTCAAAAGTGCAACGCGCAGCGAATTTTGTGTTAATCGTTGTAGGTGAGAATGTGTAAAAACTAAACATTGATATTGGTCAAAATAAGTATTTGCTATCTTTTTACACTTTAACTGACTGTTAACTAAACGTGTATGTTCCAAAACCAATGTAGGCGAATAATGTGCGAATAAATATTTATTCATGAAAAGTGCAATTTCCATTTCCCAGGAAATTTTTTTTGTTTAATTTCCTATTTATTATAATTTATAATAATTATAATAAAAATCGGCATAGAAGAGGCTGCTGTCAGGATGGCGAATTGACCGGAAAATCGGGAATTTAATTTTTTTAAACCGTTGATCGCAATATAATTCAAATTTTCATTTAAATTTTGCTGAATTTGAAAAAGTGATTTCTACTTGGCCGTTTAAAGAGAGCAGTAACGAGAATTGGAATTTAACCGAGAAATAAATTCTCTGAGAATTTATTAGTATCTCAGAATTTATTTTAATTAAGGTCATGTAATGAGTGGGTCACGTGACCAGATTCCTACCTTACCGCCACTTTTTTTTTGTTTCCCAACTTATTATCACGCAAAACGTCATATCGAGTTGAAAATTTGGGATATTAAACAAGAAGTACTAAGAATGGTGGGGCTCGTCCTAACTTTGTAAAATTATGAAAAAAAGTCCTTTCTTGTATTTTTTGTTTTTTTTCATAACCCAAATTTCATGCCGAATCTTTTTTATTTTTTAACTTATATTCGCTGAAGCTCCACATCGATTAAAAAAATTTAAAATAACAAATAAAAAGGACCAAGGAAGCTGGGTCTGGTCCTAAATTTAATTAATTATGAAAAAAGCAAAATAATTTTTTTATAAAAAATACTTTTTTCATAAATATAACCATTTAGGACCAAACCCACCTTTCTTAGTGCTTTTTATTTATTATGCCAAATTTTCAACTTTATGTGGAGTTTTGTGTGAAAATAGGTTAGGAAATAAAAAAAAGTGTAAAGTAGGAATCTAGTCACGTGACCCACTCATCACATTGCCTTTAGAGTTCTTAAATTCCCGAGAATTTAAGTTCAGGTTATATAACCGAGAATATGACAGAATTTAAGGATTTATGATTTTTAACAATATTTTTATTGTTCAGGTTATATCAGCGGTTGAATATACATTATTTTTTAGCTCAGACATGTTCAGGAATTACAGTGCTTCATTTACAAATTAAAAAAATTCAAGTATATTAATTTATTTTAAAAAAAGGGTTTTCTACTTCAAAAGATAACTCTTTAACAAAATAATTAAATTTTTAGCATAATAGTTGAATATTCAACCAAAAAAGGTAAATTATCAACAAAAAAGTGTCAGATGTGATTTTAATAAAAAAATAATTAAATTTATACAGCAAAAGAAAAGAATTTTGAAAGCAAAAAGACGGATTTCCAACAAATAAAGACTTTTCATTAAAAAAATAAATAAAAGTTTATCTAAATTATTCAACATTCAAACCAGAAGACAAATATTCTTTACAAAAATGCAATTTTTAAATAAAAAATTACTGTTCAACAAAAAATTAATTTTCCACGAAACTGATGCATTTTTACGCAAAAAAAGGAAATTTCAAACTAAAAAAAAACGCGAATCTTTAATTAAACAATATCAATGTTAAAAAATAGAAAAGTTCCATTTTCTGTTAAAAAATGAATTCTAAATAATAAAAAAAATGAAATATTTTCCACTAAACAGTTAAATTATCAACTAGATATAAGCCTTCAATAAAAAAACTTTTCGCAATGTTGTTTAACTTTGACTTAAGCAGTTGAATTTTCAATTAAAAAAGATTAATTTATAACAAGATAAATATACTTTTAATCAACGAGATAACTTTTCAACTTCAAATATAAATCTTTAACAAAAGCGCGATGTCTTAATAAAACGATTCAACCAAATGTTTTAAACAAATTAATTGAATTATCAAAAACAAAAAAGAACGATTTTTATTCAAAAAATTGTATTTTCATACAAAAATGAAATTTTTTCTATAACAGATGAACTTTTAAATCAAAAAGATAAATTTTCAAAAAAATAATTGAATTTTCTTTTGAAATAGATTTTAGTCAAGTTTTCACGATTAAACTATGAATTTTTTAACAAAAAATAATTTTCCACCAAAAAAATTGAATTTTCTATCCAAAAAGGATTACTTTAACAAAATTGTTGAATTCTCTAGCAAATAGTTGCATTTTCATTAAAAAATATGAAATTGTTCGTAAAGCAAAAGAATTTTTTATTACAAAAAAAGTTCCAAAAAATATTCCGGTTAACTCAGTAAATTTTCTAATAATTTAAAAAAAAAATTTTTTATTCTTTTTAGTTAAAAATGTAAGTATTCTAATTAAATAATAATAATTTTAGTCAAAAATTCACCTTTTAGGTTGGAAACAAAATTACTTGGCTGAAAGTTCAACTCTTTTGTTACAAATTATTTTGTTGAAAAATAAGCTGTTTAGTTGAAAATTATTATTCTTTTGAACTATAAATGTAAATATTGTTCCAGTTGAATATTCCATAATTTTAGTTAAAAATTCATCTTTTTGGTTCAACAATTATTTTTTAATTTAGAAAGTAATTATTTCAGTTTTGGTTGACAATTTATCTTTTTCTAGTAAAAATTCATTTTTGTTGTTGAAAATCAACTATTTCAGTTGAAAACTTATCTTTTTTGCATAAAATTCAACTACTATTCCAGTTGAAGATTCATCATTTATGTTGAAAATTCATCAGTTGGGATACAAAAATTTGTATTTCAAAATATGATTTCCGTTTTTTGTTGAAATTTTTCTTTTCTAGTTCAAAATTCATCTATTTCGTTAAAAATTAATCTTTTTGTTTGAAAATCAATCTCATTTTTTAAATTCATCTCCAGCAAATAGTTGCATTTTGATCAAAAAATATTAAATTTATCGTCAAGAAAAAGAATTTTTGTTTACAAAAAAGTTGAGTTTTCATCAAAAAAAGATTCTAGTTAATTCAGTAACATCAAAAATCGAATTTTTTTAAGAAACAAATAAGTTTCTACGTAAAAAAATGAATTTTTAATCCAAAAAGACGAATTTTTTCAACCAAAAGGATAAATTTTTAACAACATAGTTAAATTCTCTACCAAATAGTTGCGTTTTTGTACCAAAAATATCAATTTTGTACCAAAACAGATGAATTTGTAATAAGAAACCAATTTTTTTATAAGTGGAACTTTTATTCGGAAAATGTTTCAGTACATTTTTTAACACCAAAATATAAATTTTAGACAAAAAGTAAATTTAAAAAAAAATAGTTAAGTTTTCAAGAAAATAGTATAATAGCTTAATTTCTAACCAAACAGTTGCATTTTCATCAAAAAAAGATTTAATTTCTGCTAAAGAATGTAAACTTTAAAATGAAAGACAAATTTTCAAAAAAAGAGTTGAATTTTCAACCGAAAAGTCAACGAAAAAATGCAATTTTCTATTAATTAAAATAAATTCTGAGGTTCTTATAAATTCTCACAGAATTTTATTCTCGGTTATATTCTCGTTACCGTTCTCAAGGTAATGTAACCGGCTCAGAACTCTAATTGCCCTCATAGAAAATTGAATTTTTTTTGTTAACTTTTGGGTTGAAAATTCAAATGTTTTCTTGAAAGTTTGTCTTTTTCATTTTAAAGTTTACCTTTTTCAGCAGAAATTAAAACTTTTTTTGATAAAAATGCAACTGTTTGGTTAGAAATTAAGCTATTATACTATTTTCTTGAAAACTTAGCTCTTTCGTTGAAAATTTACTTTTTGTTTAAAATTCATATTTTGGTCTTCAAAAATGAACTGAAATCTTTTTCAACTTAAAAAATTAATTTTTTTGATAAATTTTTTTTTTTATTACAAATTTTATTTTTCTTGTATGAAAATGTTAATACATTTGGTTCAGAATTAGATTATTTGGTTAAAAATTCGTCTTCTTGGATTAAAAACTCAATTTTTTTGGTAGAAACTTATTTTTTTGTTACAAAAATTTAATTTTTAATGTTACTGAGTTAACTGGAATCTTTTTTGGATGAAAACTCAACTTTTTTTGTAATAAAAAATTCTGCTGCTTTAAGATAAATTTCATAACTTTGATAAAAATGCAACTACTTGCTAGAGAATTCAACAATTTTATTAAAAAGCCATCCTTTTTTATTAAAACTTCGTCTTTTGGATTGAAAATTCAAATTTTCTGGTAGAAAAATATTTCTTGTTAAAAAATTTATAATTTGATCGTGAAAGCTCCACTAAAATCTTTCAACAGAAAATCCAAATATTTTTTTTAAATGTATCTTTTTCATTTACATTATGAATGTTAAAAGTAGTTAAAGTAGTTAGTGGGAACTTAATTATAGTTTTTAATTATGATAATCTAATTCAAAAATCTTTTACTTAAAAAATTTTCCATTTTGATTTTTAAGCTTACATTTTTAATTTAAAGAATTTTAAAATGCAAAAAAAATAAAAGCGTTCGAAGTTGAGAATTTTGGATGAGAACCATTTTTATTTCATCAACTGTAAATCAAATATTTTCAAAATTGAACTGTACTTTATGTATTAAAAATTGAATAATAATTTATATTGTTTCTGTCTAAAATATTTCATTTTTAAGACAATGAATTAAAATTTTTTAAATGAAGGCAAATGATAATTATTTAATATTTAGCAACATTTGACTGTTTATTTAAAACGAATAATTAATACTAAATATTTAAACGTATATAAATTGAAACTTAATTATTTGACATGGAAAACCTTAAATCGTTAAAATTTCAAAGAACTTTTAAACTTTGAATGTTACAATTTTAATTGTTATTTTCAAAAGAATTTTTGTTTTTAAATGAAATTGGCAATTTTTGATATATAAATTACAATTAAACCCTTATTATTTGTAGAAATAATTTGAGTAATTTTAAGAAATATTTATACGTTTTGAAAAGATTCAAGATTAATTCAAAATTTTTTTAATTATTTCAAATCATTTAACGAAATATTTGTACCGAAAAAAATTCCGCTATTTGTACCGAAATTTCGGTGAAAATAGCAAATTAAAAAAAATATAAATTTTTGCATATTCCAAAAAAATATATAATTTAGAAGCTTTTTAAGAAGGGCTTTAAAAGAATCAAAAAACATTTTCTTGAGATTCCTAGAAAAATTGAAAATGAATTTTCATTTTGAAAAATTATTTTAAGAAAATGTTTAAAAAGATTTTAAAAGATTACCAAAATTGTCAAAAAAGAATCTGAAAAATTTCAAGAAAGTTTTTTCAATTTGCAGGATTTTGAAATACAATTTTGAAACTTTTCAAGGAGGTCTTAACTATTTAAGATGAAAATAATTTAAGAAGTGCCCAGTTTTAAAACAATTGAATTTTTAAAAATTTTTAATGTTTCTATTTTAAAATTGCTCAAAATAATATAATTTTGACAATTTTAGTGTTCATTGATTGATTCTTTAATGTATGGAGCATTGGAAATTATAATGTAGTTTATTTTTTATTGCTTCATATAAAAGATGTTTAGTTTTAAAATTCAAATTTTTTCATTTTCATTCACTGCGAAAAACGTTTGCGAACCGGGAAATGACTGGAAATTTTCATCGTCGATTAAAACGGCCTCCCTGAAAAATGCTACTATTTAATAGAGAATTTAACTATTTTGTTAAAAATTCATCCTTTTTGGTAAAAAAAAATCGTATTTTTGCATTATTCAATTTTTGATGTTATTGAGTTAACTGTAATCTTTTTTGGATGAAAACTTTTTTTGTAATAAAAAAGTCTTCTGCTTTAAGATAAATTTCATATTTTTTGATAAAAATGCAACTATTTGCTAGAGAATTCAACAATTTTGTTAAAAAGTCATCCTGTTTGGTTAAAAGTTCGTCTTTTTGGATTGAAAATTCAATTTTTTTGTCGAGAATTATTTCTTGTTAAAAAATTAATGGTTTGATCGTGAAGGCTCGACTAAAATCTTTTTCAACAGAAAATTCAACTATTTTTTTTAATTTATCTTTTTGATTTAAAATTTCATCAGTTAAAGCAGAAATTTCATTTTTTTGTATGAAAATGCAACTTTTTTGTTAAAAATTGTTCTTTGCTTGATAATTCAAATAATTTCTTTAAAATATTTGGTTGAATCGCCTTGTTAAGAAATAACTTTTATTGTTAAAGCTTTAAATTTTATGTTGAAAAGTTATCTCGTTGGTTAAAATTTTAATTATATTGTTATAAATTAATTTTTTTAAATTGAAATTTCAACTACTTGGGTCAAAGTTAAACTGTATTTTTGTAAAAAATTATTTTTTAGTTTGAAATTTCCTTTTTTTTTGCGTAAAAATGCATCAGTGTCGTGGAAAATTAATTTTTTGTTGATAATTGCATTTTTGTAAAGAAAATTTGTCTTCTGGTTTGAAGGTTCAATAATTTATGTAAAATTTTATTTATTTTTTGAGTGGAAAATCTTTCTTTTTTGGAAATTCGTCTTTGGTTTTAAAATTCTTTTCTTTTGTTGTATAAATTTGATTCTTTTTTGCTTAAAATAAAAACTATGAGACATGTCGAGTCTGATGTCTAATTTAGGTTTTCACTTTTTTTTCATTAATAAATAAAATTTTTTTATAAACTAATTTTTTGTTGAAAATGTGTTTTCTATAATTTTCAATAATTTAACGATTTTTTTAAAGTTATATTGCAAGAAATTTGAATGCAAACAATATTTTAATTTTAAAAATTTCTCTTTAAACTCTTCTTGTTAATATTATATACAAATTTAGTAAAAAAATGCATTATTCAGACATTTGTCGTCAGAAAAATTGTTTTTTTTTATGTCAATTTTTTAAAATTAGGAACATCATAATTTCAGAAAATTGATAATTTGTTAATAAATTTTATGATTTTTTAAAATAAATTTAATAAGCAAATGCATTATTTGCGCATTTATCGACGGAAAAAATAGTAATGCGTAATTAAAAATTTTCCATGTGAAATTTTTATTTCTAAGTTACATTTTTAATTGAAATAATTTTCAAATTTCTTCTTAAAGATTGACCAAATAAAAAATAAAAGCCTTTGATGTTGAAATTTTGTGGTAAAAAACATTTTTATTTAATAAATACATGTTTTTCATTTATCTGTACTTTAAGTAATAAAAAGTGAACAAAAGCGATTTTAAACCAGTTCAAAATTTAAGAATTTTCAGATTTTCACGTTAAAACTTTAACGGTCTCAATTTAAAAGTGATAGTCATTAAACAAATTTTAACGTGTGACTGAAAGTTTATAAAATATTTTCAACTTGAAAATAACTTCATAATAATATATTCTTAATTAAAGGATTTTATTAAATTTAAAATGTTGTTTTAGTCTAAATTATTCAATTTTGAACCCATTCAATTTGAAATTTTTAATTAAAAAAAAAAGATTAATCATTGAATATTTTGCAATATTTGAATTTTTATTTCAGACAAGTAAATTTAAACCAAATATTTAAAAGTAAAGAATCTTTAGATGAATTATTTGACATAGAATAACAATCCTAAAGATTCAAATTGAAAGAATTCGAGTTCTAATGATATATCTAGAAATCCATTTTTACCTTATATTGATAATCAAAATAAAACTCAAAATAATTCCTCTCAAAATTTAGTATGTTGGAACTGTGATAAAGAAGGTCGTAGATTTGGCGAATGTAATGCAGAAAGAATTGTTTTCTCTTATAAATGTTGACAAAAAGGATGTACTCGAGTATATTGTCCAACACGTTCGGGAAACTAAATAAGGAGTTATTTAATGGATCAGAAATCCCTCTCAAATTTCCTATTAACCCTGTTTTTGAATTTGATAAACAGATCGAAAATTTAATTGATTTTTCGAAAAAAATTAAGGATGAAATAGATAATAAAATATTGAATAAAGTAGATATTCAAGTTAATAATACAAAATCTCAATCACGTAATAATTCATCTGATAATGATTCTATTTTAGACCAAGTTTATTTCAATGACCTACACCCACAAACAACCCCTACAGTTAATTTGAATTTACTCTTGACCCTAAATAATGATCCTACTTTTATGGAAAATAAAGACCCTATTATTGACCTTGAATCATTTTTGAATCCCCATATTCAATTAAACTCAATTTACTACATAGAAATTCGAAAAGATATAAATAGATCAGAAAAAATGAAATATTTCTCATTTTGAATTTATCGGAAATTCATTACAGCCGAAACCCTTTTTGTAGACCTGAACCTCTTATTATTTAATTGTATTTATTAATGGTCACCCAATTAAAGCTTTAGTAGATGGAAGAGCATTAAGATCATTTTTGGGACGAGAAGGTTCAGATTTAATTACTAAATTAGGTTTATAAATTAATAATCAGCATGGAGTAGTTCAAGTGGCTAATAGTAATGTTGAACTAGTTTCTCAACAATTAGTAGCTCCAATTATAATAAAAAATAAAAGGAATGATTATACGAGTTTTACTTTCACTTCCGATTTCTCTTGCGATAGGCTTAGACTCTTTTAGAGCTTTTAGAATGAACATTGATTTCGAAGATAGAACTTGGACTTTTAAAAATTACTCTTTTACAGTATATAATTTTGAATTAGAAGAATGGAGATCGGACTTGAGTTGTGAACTAAATAAATTGACAATAGATGACAACCGAATATTACAGCAATTTCTTCAGAAAAATTTACCCAAAAATTGAGGAAAACCTGGTTTAAGGGCATGTGACACAGCTAAATACCTATATTACCGACCACAGTTTTTCAGTTCACTGAATGTTTTTTTGAACCTAAGAACTTTTTTTGTAAGTAAAATATCGAGCTGAAACTTCGGGAAATGTATTAGAGTGCAATAAAGTACGTTTAGGTACTGCATTTTGGTAGAAACTTCACTGGAAATTATTTCATCTTTTTTCTGAACCTCAACATTTTTTGAACGTTCGAACTTTTTTTATACATAAAATATCGGTCTCAAACTTTGAGAAATGCAAGAGCCGAAAGAAAGCTACGTTTAAGTACAAAGCTTAATAATAAAAGATGTAAAAAAAATATATTTCAACTAACAATTCCATCGGCATCAGCCGGTAACGTTGTACACGAAAATACGAAACCTGGCGGCCACTAGGCGAGGCTCTAGAGATTTCGTATTTTCGTGTACAACGTTACCGGCTGAT
>NC_046665.1:96260805-96267450 GCF_010883055.1 Belonocnema kinseyi | reverse complement strand
TATTTTATTTATAAAAAAAGTTCTCAGGTTCAAAAAAACATTCAGTGAACTGAAAAACTGTGGTCGGTAATATAGGTATTTAGCTGTGTCACATGCCCTTAACTTCCATTGCTTAGACGGATGCAGAGAAAAATTATACTACTACAGAACAAGAATATCTTGCAATAATACGGTCTATTTAAAAATTTCGTGCTTATTTAGAAGGATATTATTTGACGGTAATATCTGATCATAGTACCTTAATATGGTTACACAATCTTAAGAATCCTGCTGCAAGATTAGCCAGCTAGGCGTGATCCCTTTAAGAATATGATTTCGAGAGTATCCATCGTAAAGGAGTTATCATTATGTCCCCGATACACTTTCTAGAATGTTTGAAACATACAAAGAGCAAATTAATATTATTAAAAATGTCACTTCTTCTTGGTATGGACGCCGCTTAATTGCAGTATCTACCCGGTAATAAGCGTAGAATAGAGGAAAATTAATATTTTCAGATTTCAACGCCAAAGTGAAGATTATTCAATTATTTTGAATGCGCGATTTTTTCATCTGTCTAAAATGCCACAATAAGAATAAGACACCTAAACTTATACACTTCTATTTCCGTAGCTACCGCCACACAGTTTTCTATTCTCCCAAAGAGAACGTGTTTTCAATATATTTAATTCCTTCTAATTGTACCGGTAACGCACCTCACAGAGATATTTTTTATTCCTCAGTAGTGTTCATATTTTGATTTTATTTAATTCCTTCTAATAAGTTCAAAAATATGTGTAATAAGTTGTTTTAATTCCTTCATGCGGAATGTAAACTCTGACATTTTAATTCTCACCAATTCAACTCTGCCTCTCTAGAGTTAAAATTATTTAAATTCACACATTTGCATAGATTTCTTTGTTGCATTTTTTAAGACGCTTAAAGAAATTATTAAAATATAAATAAGCATAAATTTGAATATTTTTAGAATTTATAAGTTATAAAATTATTTAATAATAAAAAATAGGTTAAATGAATGCTTTCGTTAAATTTTACTAAATCGATTGAGAGGAATAGGATTGTCACTTTTTCTGTTCCCGTTGGGGGATTTTTAGACGGTGGAAAAATCGCGTATTTAAAGGAATGCAAATTCTTAATTTTTCTGAATTCAGCACTTGTTACCGGGTAGTTTTTCAGAAAGATTTCCAAATTGGAAAATCAGAAATAATAAGTTGTATCATTTTAGATCCGACCTCATTATTTCTTCCATAGTCCGTGACCTCAACGAATGGAAATTAGTTCCACCTTTCAAGATAGAAAGAAAATTCTTCAGGAAGCCCATGATGTCCCTCAGTCAGGTCATTTAGGTACAGAGAAGAAATATAAACGAATTGCGATAGATTATTTTTGGCCGGGATGCTTAAGCATTGTGGTAGATTACGTTAGAAAATATGATATTTGCCAAACCTGCAAGTTTGATCAAAAAGCTCCCCCTGGAAAGATGGGTGAAAGAATAGTTGAACAACTTGAATTTGATAAAAAGATCGGAAATTTAATTGATACATCTTTGAATAGTGATTGCAGCAGATATTATGGGACCCCTTCCCCGTAGTAACACCGGATTTCAATATATATTAGTTATTCAAGACTTATTTACAAAATGGATTGAATGTATTCCCTTACGAAAAGCAACGGGAAAGAAAATTGGAAAAATGTTTAGAGAATTGATTATTAATCGATGTGGAACAACTCAAATTATTCATACTGATAATGGCTCAGAATTTGTTAATCAAACTATAAAATCCTTAGCTGAAGAATTTAATATTCATCGATTCACTATTTCCCCTTATAACACACAAGCTAATCCAGTATAAAGAACAAACTGTGTGATTACGACCATAATAGTTTCTTTTATTGATCAAGATCACCGAACCCGGGACCATTATCTATCTGAATTTCGTTTTTCTTATAATACTGCCTATCATTCTTCCCTAAACACCACTCCGTATTTTGTAAATTTTGTTAGGAATCCTAAATCCATGAATTCTTTACGTCGATCAGAAGAAACTGATTATAAAATTCATTCACAATCTCCTGAACTCTGGAAAGAAAGGATGAAAATAATTCGAGTATTGAAGGATTTGATAATAAAGAATCTCGATAAAGCTTATAAGACACAATCCATCCTGCTTAAAATGACGGATAGAATCCAGATAAGAACCGGATGGAAGTTAGTTCTTATCTGGCGCTATTGGAATTAGACCCGGGGTTTTCCCCCGGTTTATACCCGGTCCTTGATCGGATTATATCTGGATTGATATTTTTATTTCCGGTTTCTATATGGCTCTCATCCGGGACCTTCAAGATCTGTATACGGTTTGTAGTCTGGATTGGACTTGATTTATACCCGGCACTTGACTGAGTTCTATCTAGGATCAGATAAAATCTACCGGATTTCTATATGGGTCATATACGGTTTCTTCAAACTTCTACCCGGTATTTAGGTGATGTCTATCAGAAACATACCCGGATCTTGTCCCCGGTTTATACCTGGCCCTTACACGGATTCTATTTGGATTGATATATTTTTTGTCTCCGGCTTCTATATGGCTCTCATCCGGGACCTTCCAAAATTTGTATCCGGTTTGTAGTCGGGATTGGACCTGGTTTATACCCGGCACTTGACGGGGTTCTATCTGGGATCAGATAACATCTACCGGATGGTAGATGGTTACGCAAAACGTAAAATAGTTCTATTAAATCTAAAATTCTAGCTTAAATACGGTCTATATCGAAGAAGTCTTGAAACTATAGAGAACAGTTCTTTAAAATGATAACCGATTTTTCACCGCAAAAAATTAATCTTTTGTATTATTATCTTAATACCAATATATTCTAATATTTGTTTACATGTTTAAGTACACTATTATTTACTATTATATAATCACTACACCATTTATAATGGCACGCTGGGGCTTAAATACATGGCGAGTTGAATGCTAACCGAATTGCACAACAGCAAGGGAGAAGCCATTATACAGGGGTATTTTCATATTTCGCGCCTTTAAAGTTGCGTTCGGATCGGCCATTCGCCCAAATCCGTGTATCTTCGGGTCAAGTTTATGATAGTTTCCATGGTCGCGTTCGAAATTTCAAACAGTTATGTTCAGATTCACCTGTTTTCCCTAATAGCTGTCAGTAAATGTAGGTATTTGTCACTCAGAAGCCATTCTATAATGTTATTGGCACAGAAAAAATGACGTTTAAGTTTCAGTTCACATGTCTCACTTCATTATTAATTAAACACTTTTATTATTTGTAATTACTATATAACATAACCTATATTGTTTTGACACTTGTATCCGTTTGGAGTTTCGAACGCAACCATGGAAACTATCATAAACTTGATCCGAAGATGCACAGACTTGGCCGAATGGCCGATCCGAATACAACTTTAAAGGCACGAAATATGAAAATACCCCTGTATAATGGCTTCTCCCTGGTTAAAGAAAAGTTAAATACCAGATTACTTGCATGCTAACGCGACAAGGTATCGATATGTCTAAAATTAACTAAAATTAATAATAAAAATGTAAATAAACATAAATTGTCCTTACAACTAATTGCTCCTTTCCATAGGTGCGTACAGGCGAAGATCAACGGCTGTTCACCGGTGCTCTGGCTCGTAGGGTGTAACGCTGCGCAGCGTTACGCGTTCGTCTTCTTCGGGAACTGTAGATTAGGTCGGAAGCAGGTCAGCTTCGACGTAGGTGGACGCGCCTGAGCGCAATGTCCAAAAATGAAATTGGGTCGGAAGCAGGTTAGCTTCGACGTATGTGGACGCGCATGAGCGCGGTGTCCAGAATCGGATGCGACTGTTCACCGTCACGCGATAGTTGCTGCTTAACTAATTGCGCCTTTTCCTAGGTGTGTATGTGCGAAGATCACGATAATTCACCGCTGCTCTGGCCCGTAGGGTGTAACGCCGCCCAGCGTTACTCGTCACGTCTTCCTCTTCTAGAACTGTAGACTGGGTCGGAAGCAGATCGGCTTCGACGTTAAGTGGACGCGCCTGGACGGTGGTGTCCACAATTGTCTGCGACTGTTCGTTGTCATTCGATTTCGATCGTGAAGAGGGGTGCGGCTGCTGGCTGTCACCTGGGCCTTCTTCGTCAGCAACTGTAGATTGGGTCGGAAGCTGGTAGGCTTCGACGTTAGATGCACGCGCCTGATCGGTGGTTTTCAAAGATGAGCGCGACTGTTCGTCGTCACTTGAGATTTGGTGAACGACAAACTTTGCTGAGATTGCACGGGGCGGTGCAGGCACCAAGGTGTCCCCATGGACCTTTTGTGGAGTACCGTCTTTCAAAACCCAGTAAACTTCCCCCGAGGTGTTCTCTAGGATCTGATATGGCCCAATCCGGGACGGGGCGAGTTTAGCATTGAATCCTTCGGCCTTGTTGGAAAGTGAATGACTCTGAGCGTAAACCCAGTCTCCAACCGAAAAACGAGGAGGGGTCGATGTTGGTGCAGGCGTGTAACCGGATTGATAATTAGTCTGGTGTTGTCGGGCCTTTTCTTCTCTCTGCAGATGTTCATCGGATTCTTCCAGGCTACGCATCTCCCGGAAACGCCATTCCCCAGGTCTGAGAATTCTTTTCCCGAAAAGCAGATAGCTTGGAGTAACCCCAGTTGCCGTGTTCCGTCGTCGTCGTAAACCAAAAAGGAGTGCTGGAAGTTGAGTGTCCCACGTACGCTGGTTACTCTCGTAAAGGCGGAGCCTGAGGCTTCAGCCCAAGTATGACCCGTAAATTGTGGTCCATTGTCGCTCAAGATTCGCTTTGGGTACCCGAAACGAGAGAAAACTTTGTCCTGGAGCAACTTGACCGCGCTTGAAGCGTTACAGACACGCATGGGGAAAGCTTCAACCCATCGTGTAAACATGTCCGTAACCACCATAATGTGTTTTCCCTTGGCTTGTTCTTGGTTACGGTCCCATAAAGTCAACTGCGACAGATTCCCATGAAGTCCTGGCTTGTCGTGCTCGTTGAAGAGTTGGTCGTTGTCCATGTACCGGTTTGCAGCAGATACACAGATGGCATCCTGCGACGTACCGACGGATTTCCCGACTCATGCCCGTCCAGAAGAAAAATTCGCGTACTGAACGGATTGTCTCTTCGGCACCAGGGTGTCCTGATAGAGGCGTGTCGTGGTGATCGTGTATAATGCGTTCACGGAGAGTCACTGGTACCCGAATTCGCCATTCACCACTGACCACGTCACAACGCCAAAAACCGTTTCTATCGAGCTTGTTAGAAACAAGAAAGATTTCTTCCTCGCGATTGACGGGGCCACGCGCTCTGATTTCTCGCCATCTAATTGCGTCGCGGGTTATCATAGGATCCAATTGTTGTGCTTCCATAATTTCTTCAAATATGGAGGGAGTATGTAGGGCACTAAGAGCTGGGACTGATTTGTTGATGTTCGTTGTAATCGTCGGACGGGTAGGGGTAACATCTTTTCTAGATCCGGTTCACCCGGGACTAACACGGCCGGGTTGGGAAATCGTGAAAGAGCGTCAAGTAATTCATTTTCCTTGCCCGGAATGTGTTCGACCTTGAAATTAAATTGCCCCTTCAACAATAAATACCAACGATTTAATTTCGCGCGTGTATCCTTTTGATCTTCTAACCATGTCAGGGCCTTACTGTCCGTACGGAGAGTAAATGGTCGGTCTTCCAGATAGGGTCGGTAATGTTGAACCGCCCAAACAACGGCCAAACATTCTTGTTCGTTACAATGATATTTGGTCTCCGCAGGTGAAAATTTCGCACTTGCGTATGAAATTACGTTTCGCGTTCCGTCAGGCTTTTCTTGCAGCAAAACGGCTCCCACCCCCCTTGCACTCGCGTCGCTTTGTGATATAAAAGGCAAAGAGGGGTCCGGGCGACTCAACGAACTCGGATTGGTAAACGCGATTTTTACCGCTTCGAAGGTTAGAGGTACGAGAATGTGTGAGGAATCAGGAATGTATTCCTTGACCCAGTTACACGTGCCGATAAAAGATTGCAGTTCGCGGCGTGTTCGGGGTAAAGGGGCGTTGCGAATTGCGTCGATGTGCTCTGGCTGAGCTGCGTTACCGTCGGAGCTAATCCAGTGACCAAGGTAGGGTAATGAATCGCGGCCGAAGTGACATTTTTCGGGTGAAATCGTGAGCCCGTAGATATTGAGGCGTTCGAGAACTAAAGCGATGTGCGCTAGATGTTCCTGCCAATTTCGGGAGTAAATAATAATGTCGTCTAAATACGCCAATGCGAAAATACCCCATTGTTCAGCCAGAACATGTCGCATCAAATTTCGGAAAGTTGCCGGAGCTCCTTTTAAACCGAACGGCATAACTCGGAACTGAAATAACCCACCCCCGGGGGTTGAAAAAGCAGATAGCTTCCGAGATTCGCGGGAGAGAGGGATTTGCCAGTACCCGTTTTTGAGGTCCAAAAGGGAGAATACCTTGGCACCTTCGAGATCTTTAATTGTTTCATGTATTCTAGGCAGGCACTGGGACACGTCAACGGTTATATTATTGAGACGACGATAGTCCACGCAAAAACGATATTCGCCATTTTTTTTAGTTGCAATGACAACTTGCGAGCTATACGGGGACGT
>NC_046665.1:96258557-96260705 GCF_010883055.1 Belonocnema kinseyi | reverse complement strand
CCCTTTGTGCGGACTTTCAGTTTCCGTTTACGGTTCTCGAATTTTTCCTTTCAAACACAAGATATCACTCGCATTGATTACAACCCTTGAATTTATTTTTTAATAAATTATTCCTTTTACCAGGGGAGTATCAATTTGGCGGCCCAAACGTGGGGCTCAGGAAAATTTTTAAATTTTTCTCATTTTTCTAATTTCCAATTTTTCCTGATTCGTTCATGATTGTAAGATCGAACCCACATACACCCTAAAGAGGCCATGCTCTACACTCTACCCGTTGATGAAACGCGGTGGATCTATCAGATCATTTTTTTTCGGTTTCCGGGTATAACCCAAAAAACTCGGTGGCGCCCTTTTTATAAAATTCTCGCGACTTCTCGTAATGCAATCTAAGCAATTACGATCCTTGTCAATCAACACAATGTCGGAACAGGACTTTTTAGAATTTCTACCAGTCCAACATTCACCCCCGCTGAATATTTTACCGTGCCAGGACCCTCAAAATGAACAAAATATTCAACGCTCTCGCAATGGTCTAAACGAGCAAAATAATCAACAATTGTCGAATAACCATTCCGCTCAGGACCCTTAAAATGAGCATGATATCCAACAATCCCAAAACGGTTTACAGGAGCAAAATAGTCAACCACTATTGAATAGTGCACCCGTTCAGGACCATCGAATTGAACAAAATATTCAACCCCTCTTGAACATTCCAGCCCTTCAGAACAACCAAGTTCAGCAAAATGCTCAAATTCCACCAAATTACAAACTTCAATTAGACGCCCTGTTACGACAGAATACTCTGCTCATGGAGCAATTACAACTTCTGCGGAATATACAGACGACTCAAAACTCTTCCTTCTGCCCCAACGAACCGGCAACTTCCGTAAACTTAACACCCCCAACGCTTAGTGACTGGCGCGGAGTGGTCCGGGCATTAAGAACCCCAGAATCACCACGACCTACCTTCGCCGGCTTAGATCACGAAGATCCTAACACCTTTTTAGCCGAATGCGTCACTTATTTTATGGAATCGTCAATAGTTCCACAACAATGGACTCGGTTAGTATCAACATCTTTAACCGATTCGGCCGGGAAATGGTGGGAGATGTATAAAAATTTATCACTTCCCTGGCAAAAATTCTGTGATTTACTGTTGCAACGATACGCCGGGAATACCGCAATAATCCGCCTACAAGCTAAACTTTACTCAAGTAGGCAACAAGAGAAAGAACCGGTCGGAATTTTCCTATAGCAAAAATATTTATTAGCGTTGAGATTACGCCCGGAATCTTCCGAATCCGAACTCGTAGCGTTATTGATCGAGTCCTTACGGCCTTCAATTAAAATGGTTATTCGGTCTGCCAATGTAAGGAATTTTAATGCGTTGTTTGAACGAGCCACCCAAGCTGAGGCTGACGACCTGGAGGCAAACCCGCGTAGGGAAGCGAAGGAGACATCGAGGAAATCGAATACACCCGCCGTCAACACTGCCCTGGGTCACACTGGCACCGCTCTTGCCCCATACTGCACCCCGAATTAGTTGAAAACCGGGCGGAAAACTGGCGCGAGCGGGAGCCAAAGGCTGCTCCCGCTTTAAACCCATTCCAGTCTTAAACGCGCTATACACGGATTCCTCCTGCTTAACTCGACTACGTGTCATATTAGATGGTCAGGAAATAGCAGCAGATATCGATACGCAGGCCTCGGAAAATTTTATACGGCGCTCGATCCTATCCAATTCCCAGTTTTCCTCATTACGACCCAGTCCACCATACGCTAAATTAGGCGCGGTTAATTCGTTCATGAAGCTCGATGGTTGCGTTAACCTCACACCTGAAATCCATTACAAAAAATACCCCTCGGTTTTCCACGTGAGCCCCGAATTACGCGCTGAAATGATTCTAGGTCGCCCTTGGCTTAAGAAGTATAACGTCATTCATGACCATGCGGCCGATTCCATTTATTTGGGAATTAAAAATCGGCGGCGCTTGTATTTAGCACCGTTGCCATGTCCGATCGACATAACCCCTTTTTTAGTACCGAAAGTTAAGCACGAGTTTCCACCCAAGTATACACAGGCTTTTAAGGACATTATTCGAGAACACTCAGCCAGCTTTCACTTCGGCGTAAAACGTCTACGACAAA
>NC_046665.1:96229976-96258457 GCF_010883055.1 Belonocnema kinseyi | reverse complement strand
CCTGGCGGACAGTCCACTTACCTGTCGGTTCCTCGGATTGAGGGTCCTCCGATGTTCCTGTTGCTGGGGTACTCCTGGGATCCTGGGTAGCTGCTCGGTATGACGTCTGATGCGTGTGGATGCTGAGGAATAACTCTGGTATCCGAATTTGCTCGAGTATTTTAGAGGGAGGATAGGAGTTAAAATAAAGGTTGGCGAAAACGGAATAATAAAGGCTGGAATTTAAAGATGGAAAAAACTAATTTTAATTCAATGAATATAAGCGTACAGGTTGACTGGAGATCGTCGATAGGAGCGCAAAATATTCCATGATCTATCACGCTTCTCGGCCGAGAAGATACTAATTTTTTATCCTGCCGATTTTCGCAACTCTCGATCTTCGAGCAAAACCCGCGCGCATTCCAGCGGTGGGGAGGACGGATAGGGCCCTGCCATTGGTCGTCCGCTCCTCTCACCCACTGGAATACGACAAGAGCCTGCTGTTCGCCGGTTCGCGGGAATTCTCTCACCTAAGACGGTGAAAGCTTACGCGGAATCGAATCGCAGTTATAGGTTTGAGATTGCAACCCTCCAACTTCCGAGAATAATTCGGCCGACTTATTCTCGAAAAACGGAGAATTGGAATCCCAAACCGAGCTTGAGGATTAAATCGATGGTCGTTAACAGGTGAACTATATCAATATTTAGGGATATTTCGAAATATTTTGAAATATCAAAAATATTTTAGATTATAAAGAATATCAAGAATACCAGGAATATCTAGGAATATTGAAAGAATACGTGTATGGGAATATTTAGTAAATATATCAGGAATATTAAAGTGATCGACGATTATATCAGGAATGCAAAAATATGTACTTCTTTGTTATCGGTTCCTATTGTGTGTGACCATCCAGATCGTTGGATTCAGAGATGTAGTAAAGAGCTGAAAATTTTAAAAGTGGCCATGTGCTTTAAAGAGACCGGATAGGAACCGGGTAAAAAAGTAAATCCTTGTTTTAATTTCTGGTTCCATTTGCCAGATACGAAACGGGTAGAACCAGGTAGCCGTTACACTTTCACTTAATAATTCACAAGAGACCAGGTACCTTAGAGAGACCGGGTAGGAACCGGGTAGAAAAGTATATCCTTATTTTAATTTATAGTTCTATTTGCCAGATAGGAACCTTGTTGGACCGGGTAGCTGGTACACTATCAGATAACAATTCACAAGTGGCCGAGTGCCTTAGACAGACCGGATAGGAACCGGGTTGAAAAGCATATCCTTATTTTAATTTCTGGTTCCATTTGCCAGATAGGAACCGGGTAGAAGCAGGTAACCGGTAAAATTTGAATTAATAATTTACAAGTGGCTATGTGCCTTGAAGTGACTGGATAGGAATCGGGTAAAAAAGTATATCATTATTTTAATTTCTGGTTCAATTTGCCAGATAAGAATGGGTAGAACCAGGTAGCCGGCGTTCTTTCACTTAATAATTTATAAGTGGCTATGTGCCTTAAAGAGACCAGAGAGGAACCGGGTAAAAAAGTATATAATTATTTTAATTTCTGGTTCCAATTGTCAGATAAGAACCGGATAGAACCAGGTAGCCGGTACACTTTCACTTAATAATTTATAAGTGGCCATGTGCCATAAAGAGATCGGATACCCACCAACATGGTTACAGAACAGATCTGTAACTATGTTAGAACACAAAAGAACGTGTTCTAGAACAGGTTAGTAATAGTTTACGAACATGGGAGTAACTATGTCATCCCCCATACGCTAGTACCATTCTGTAACAGTTCTAGAACGCTGTGACATACGATCTGGGACATTCCGGAACAATTCGAGAACTCGGTTACCAGTGTTATGTAACAATTCTATAACAGATCTAGAACGCTGTGACAACTGATCTGCAACATTTCTAGAACAATTATAGAACTCAATTGCAAATTTTGTACGACCATTCTGTAACTTATCTAGAATACTGTAACAACCGATCTGTAACATTTCTAGAACAATTCTAGAACTTTGGTACCCTGCGTTGTAAATAATCTACGAGAACTCTATAACACTTCTATACAAATTCTATAACAGTTCTAGAACTGTTATGTATTAAATATTTTTCGATATTTTACCAATTTTTCTCTAACATCAAAATAACTTGGGTTCAAACTAACCCACGAGGCAAAAAATTGGAAAACGTCTTTACGACATTTTTACAATGTCGCGATATCGTGAAGTTATCTTTACATATCTCTAACATATTTTAATGTCGCAAATATGTCTCAACCGCATAGACATAGGACGTCTTGTCCACGTCGTAATGATACCGTGAAAATGTGGTCGATTTATTTGCCCTCTAAATTTTCATACTTATTTACTTACAACTCAGTGCACGTGCTCTTAATGTGTTTTAATATGTTATTCTATGATCTTCGATAAAAAAATATATTTTTGTTTATATTAATACAATTTCATTATTAAAAAACGTATTAATTCTTTCATAAATGTTTATTTGTGTTCTGATAAAGAATATTACTATTCTTCAATTCTAATTACAAAACTGCGTTGCTTCTTCTCAAATACATTTTATTTAGAAAACACATTACGGTAGTACAATTCTTTCTTCCCATTATTAGTTATGAAAATAGTTATTTTATTATTTAATTTAAGGAATTCTATGTAATAGTTTTCGAGAGAACGACGAATTAACATTCGGACGGCACAATACAGATAATAAAGTTAATAATAATAATAATAATAATAATAATAATATAGAAATAATGTAGAAAGGGCCTCAGTGGCTCAGTCGATTAGACACTCGGACTTCACCTCAGAGGTCCGGGGTTCGATCCCTGAGCCGAGTACCTCTAGAAAATTTTCAATGTACCTTTACTGAGGTTCTGGTGGTTCGGAACTCACCTTAAGCTGTAGGTCCCCCCATCGTGTACTTGACTGAAACCTCCAGTCCGTCAATGATGGGGTAAAAACCAGGCTTTGTCCAATATGTCTGGGCAGGCTGCTCTCATCAGATCACTTGATTGCATTATAAAAATGCGTCTGTGACTGATGATATATACCGGGACAGCCCCGTGCAAAAAATGATTAAATAAAAATCCATCTCTAACCAAAAATGCCTTAGACATGTTGGGCAGTATAAGCCTGTGACAACATTTCAACACAGAAATGTTTTTTAAAAATAATATAGACAATAATAATGATCTCTGTAATTCGTTATTAGTGTTACAACATGAATGCTAGAACGTCAGTGCTAGAACAATTCAGTAACAGATCTTAATTTTTTTCTTGATTTATTCTAGAACACATTTGTAAGAGGGTTCTTTAACTTCGATATAACACTATTACTGCACAGTTCCAGAACAAACTTGGAACAAATGTTACAGAACGTCTGTGCTGGTCAGTTCTAAAACAATTACGTAACAAGTGTTCTGCACCAGTTATTAATCTTTGTTCCTAATTCGTTCTAGAACATACTTCTAACAGGGTTCTAGAACTTCGAAATAACACTATTACGGCACAGTTCTAGAACAGGCTCGAAAGAAATATTATAGAACGTCTATGATCAGTTTATTCTAGAACAATACCATAACAACTGTTACAGAACTATGCTGCCACATAATTCGAGAACAGTTCTGTCAGAATTTTGTCACAGTGTTCTAGAACATTGTTACCTTTTTGTTGTCGAACAGTTCGGTCACCATCTTGTAACAACTGCTATAGAACACAGCTGCTTTTTTTATCTAGAACAGTTACAGAACGTGTTTGCTGGGTAGGAACCGGGTAGCACCAGGTAGCCGGTTCACAAGCATTGATTGCCATATAGAGACCGGATAGGCTCCGGGTAGAATTCTATTTTTATATGATTATTATTTTCAGTTTGTTTCTATTGACCAGATAAAACCGTGGTAGGTGCGGGTAGAATATTTAAACAACTTATTTTTTATTACCATTTCCCGGATATGGACCGAGTAGACACAGATAGATCTCACAAAATTAAATTAAAGACCAAATAAAAACCGTTTAGAACCGGGTAAGGACCGAAAGGGTATGTAACCGGTTCCTTTCTGGTTTCAATTGGATTTCAACCTGTCATTTTAAGCAGGGCAAACAATATAATTTACGTCGCCGCCCTTTAAAATTTTCCATGGGAGATTTATTCCTTACCCGAACACAGAAAAACTCTGGTGTTAAATTTGTTGTAGTACAAATTTCATTGGTCTCCCAATGAGCATTTAAAACAATTTTCAAGTATCAAATTTATTCCTCTGAACGTAGGTGCACATCTGGGCATCTAGGGGAAAATATCATTTGGATACTGAATTTTGGCTCAATGCCGAGTTGTAGAGTATTAAACCGCGTTGTCAACCACCTGAACACCTGTCAAAGCAACTATTCGCGCTGCGATATTAGACTAAATATTTGTTAATAAGGAAACCAATTGAAATAATATTTCCTAATATTCAACTTTCTTTCATTTAACAGTGTGTACTAGTCGCTTAGAATAGAATGATGACTTCCTAATGCAACTTCCAAATGTTAGGTTAGTCATGTGTCATGGCCGTCGATATTTAAACTAAAGCCGGGAAGTGGAGAAAAAGTCATGATCTTCTGCATATACAATTAGGTATTTTCACTTCAACCACTGGCTAACTTCACTTTTTTGAATACAGAAAATCGAGATGAAATTTCTTCGAACGAACAGGCATCAATTAAGATGCAGACGGTTACGATTTAGTTTTTACATCCGGGCTTTAGTGGTTTGAATGTCATGTAGGTTTTGTCTAACCTAAGATTTGGATATTATATCACGGCAAGTACAATTTTTATTCCAAGATAATAATCGTCACTGGTAAATGGGAGGAAATTAAAAGTTAGATAATTATTATTATAACTTGCCTGCTTATCAACATCTATTTCACCCACATAAAGTCCGAAAAAATCAGCTTGACAGGTGACTTGACAGTTTGTAGACGACACTTTACGTTGCTCTGGATGAGAAAAAATAGTGTCTAAATGATGCTTTTCCCCTAGATTCTCCGAATGAACCTGTGTGGCTCAAATTTGTTACAAATCACTTGAACACCGATTTCGGTATACAATGGAGGATCGGCGATTTTCTATGAAGTAGAATTCAATCCTCGAAAATCAAACACCGTCTACCAGATTAGTGATATCTCCAATAATAAAATAAATAAAGTCCATATTCAAAATCTGATACCCTATATTTCTCCATAATCGAGACCCTTCCATGACTCTTCATTTAAAATTTCTTTTATTTCTTTACTATTTCCTTTTATTTTTTCTTATTTTGTTCCAGAAGAATTAATCTTATAGGCCCAAACGAGGTCCCTTTCGAGGTTTTCGAGAACCTTGGAGAGAAATATTAATGCCTCAAAAATCCTATAGAAGACTGAAAGCTGGTTATATAAAGGACGCCATCACCGCTGATATTGAAGAAGAATGGTCCCAGGAAGCCGAGGAATGGTGCTCGGAAAAGGGCCAAGCATACAAATGGGAGGAAGGATTACTAGAGAAATTTAAGGAAAAACACAATTTGAGACCTCAAGTAGTTCCTGGCTCAGACGCGGCTATCTAGGGCCAGCCAAAATGCTTTGACGAAGTAACCCAAACGATTAATCCTAGGAGAAAATGTATCGAAATCCAAACACCAATACCTGTCAGGTTAGGTTAATGGAATTGTATTGTGAAGTTTTGTTTTTTTGTAACCCTATATGAATGTATATACGATTATGTAATTGTTTCTTATCCCTTGTATTATTTTGTTAACAAGGTTCAATAAATTTCTTAGCTACAAATCTTTCTGCATTCTTTAATTTAGAGTTAACGTCTAATAACATATGTATCCTAAATAAATTATTTAGATTCTTCCACTCCACTATTATCCAGTTGTCTCGTCTAGTGGCCGCCAGGGTTCGTATTTTCGTGTACAACGTTACCGGCTGATGCCGATGGAATTGATAGTTGAAATATTTTTTTTTACATCTTTTATTATTAAGATTTGTACTCAAACGTAGTTTTCTTTCGGCTCTTGCATTTCTCAAAATTTGAGACCGATATTTTATGTATAAAAAAAGTTCGAACGTTCAAAAAATGTTGAGGTTCAGAAAAAAGATGAAATAATTTTCAGTGAAGTTTCTACCAAAATGCAGTACCTAAACGTAATTTATTGCACTCCAATACATTTTTCAAAGTTTCAGTTCGATATTTTATTTTTAAAAAAATGTATTAGGTTCAAAAAATTATTCAATGAACTGACAAAGTGAGGTCGGTAATATAGGTATTTGGCTGTGTCACATGCCCTTAAAACAAATTAATTCTGAACCATACAGTTGCATTTAAAAAAAAGGGCTTGCTGCCACAAAATACAAATTATCAACGAATTGCATATATTTTTTACTGAATATTTTGAACAGTGGATGTGATATGTTAGTCCAAATTTTATTAAATTAATTGTTAGTTTAAATTTTTTCGCTTCTAAATTTTTAAAACTAAATAATTGAATTTTTAAACTAAAAAAGAACGATTTTCACAAAAAATGATGTAGTGCAATAGCGTATCTTTTATTAAAGATAATTAATACAAAATTTTGTTCTAGAAATTGGTTTAATTTTATACCAAATTGTTAAATTTTCTACCATACTGTTGAATTTTCAAGTAAAAATATGGTTTTCAACCTGAAATTGCCAATTCTCACAAAAAATGTAATATAGTTAATATGTAAGCCAAAAATATTTTTATTTTAAATGAAAAACAGTACAATATAACCACACAAGACAAATTTCCAAGAAAAACGTAAATCCTCAAATATAAGAGATTAATTTTGAATCGTACATTTTTTACCAAAAGAAAATTTACCACAAAAGCAGAATTGTCAAACAAATATATGTATTCTCTACCAGGCAGAAAAATTTTCAACAAAATACATCAATTGTTAAAAAAATAGTTCAATTTGTTACTAAAAAAGGCAAATTTTCAACAAATTACATAGATTTTTAAAGAAATAGTTGAATTTTCTAAACAAACATTTCAATCAATTACAATATTTTAAACTATTCTGAACAATGGATGTGATGTCAGTTCAAATTTTATTTAATTAATTGTTAGTTTACATTTTGTTCTTTTCTAAAAATTGTCAACTAAATACCTAGTTGAATTTTTAAACTAAAAAGATCAATTTTGACCAAAAATGGCGTAAATTTTTATTAAAAGAGAATTAATTTGCAATTTAAAAAAACTAATTTTCAATTTAATAAATATAATTTTCTACAACTCTTTAATTTTGCACCAAATAGTTGAATTTTCAAACAAAAAATACGAATTTTCTATCAAATGTTGAATTTTCAACCCGAGAATATGCATTTTTTACGAGAAATCTAATTTACAACGATTAAATTAAATTTTTAATAATGCTTTTTAATTTTTGAGTTAAAAAAATAATGTTCAACTAAATAAAAATGCATTTTCAACAAAATACATTAATCCTCAATTAAAACCTTAATTGTCAACGAAACAGTTGTGATTTAACAAAAAATTATCCTTTACCAAAAAAGAAGAGTTCAACAAAATGTATAAATTTGAAATTGAATATTTAATTTTTTACCAAATTGTTGAATTTTCGAGGCATAAATGCGAATTATCTACAAAACCATTGAATTGGCAATTAAAAATTAATTTTTAACCGAAATCCGACAACTGTATTTTTGATCAAAAAAGGATTCAATTTCTACAGAAAAAGTTTAATTTTGAAATGAAAAAGACGAATATGAAACAAAATAGTTTAATTGCCAACTAAACAAGAAGATCAAAATATCAATCAAATTGTTGAATTTCCAAGCCAAAAAGTAAAATTTTCAACAAAATAATTCAATTTTAAACCAAGAAAGATGAGTTCTTGACAACAATAAAACCCTGCAATAAATAAACAGGGAGTCTCTAAATTTATAGACTATAAATAACATTTTAAATAAACATTGAATCTCATTTTTATTACAAGATTTGATTACAACCCTTTTTTCAATTATAAAACCATTCAGTTTACAATGCGTAATTAACAACATTTTTTATTCGAAGTCTTCATTTTAAGCGCATATTTTCAATTCAAAGAATTTTAAATATATTTAAATAATTTGAAGTTTTTAAGATTTTACAGTTTTTTTTTAATCATTCAAGGAATTTTCAAGGATTTGAAATATTCTAGAGTATTTTAAAAAATTCTAAGGAATTTTAAATATATTTCAAAAATTTGAAGTGATTAAAAATATCTTAGGGCATTTTAAAAACTTTTCAAGCAATTTTTCATATATTTAAATAGTTTCAAGTGGCTTTTAAAAATCTTATGGTTTTTTTTTTAATCTCCAAGGAATTTTCGAGAGCTTTAAAAAGATTAAAAGAATTTCATATATTTTAGGGTATTTTATTTGAAAACATTCCAAGGAATTTTCAAAATATTTCAATAGTTTGAAGTTATTCGAAATATTTTAGGGTGTTTAAAAATAAGCCAACGAATTTTTTATTTTTTTTTTCAAAAAATTGAACTGATTCTTAAGATTGTATAATATTTTTTAAACCTGGAAGAAATTTTTAAGAGCTTTAAAAAGGTTCAAGGGATCTCAAACATTTTAAGTATTTAGAGCATTTAAAGATAATGCAAGGAATTTTTAATATATTTCGATAATTTGAAGTGAATCGAAATAATTTTAAGGGTATTCTTAAAACTTCCCATTAATTTTAAAGAGCTTTATAATGATTCAAAGAATTTTCAAAAATTTTAAATATTTTATGGTATTTTAAAATAACCCAAGGAATTTTTAATATATTTCAATAATTTAAAGTGATTAAAAATATCTTAGGGTATTTAAGAAAAAAAGCTAAAGAATTTAAGTATATTTCAACCATTTGAACTGATTTGAAAGATTTTGGGGTATTTAAATACTTTCAAGGATTTTTCAAGAGCTTTGAAAAAGTTTAATGGATTATAAATATTTTAGGACTTTTAAAAATAATCCAAGGAATTTTTAATTTTTTAAAATAATGTTAAGTGATTTTTAAGATTTTAGAGTACATATTAGTAAAATTTCTAAAGAATTTGCAAGACCTGTAAAAGGTTTTAATGTATTAAAAATATTTTTGTATATTTTAAAACATTTCAAAGAATTTGTATCCAATATAGATAGTTTAAAGTGGTCTTAAAGATTTTAATGTTTTTTTAATCTTCTAAAGAATTTTTAAGAAATTTAAAAACGTTCAAGGAATTTCAACGAATTAAAAATACCTTAGGGTATATGAAAAAAATCCAAGGAATTTTTAATAAATTTTAATAATTTTAAGTGATTAACATTTTTTAGGGTATTCTTAAAAATTCCTAGGAATTTTCACGAGCTTCAACAATTTTAAAGGGATTTCAAGGAAATTGAAATAATTTAGGGTATTAAAAAAATAACCAAGGATTTTTAATTCATTTGATTAATTGGAAGTGATTGAGAAGATTTTTTTTCAATCACCCAAAGAATTTTCGAGAACTTGAAATTGGTTTAAGGGTATTTTAACCCTTAAAGTGCATACATGGCAAAAATCACGGTAAAGTGCATCGTGGGTACTTATCACCCGAGCGTATTTAATCATGTATTGTTCAACCCCTATTGAATATTTTTTTCACAATAAAATTATCCGACATAGTTTAAGGTATCTTTTATAAGGTAGAGTTTATTTTATAGCCATTTATTTATTTTAAATTTGTAAAAAAAAATATTGAAAAAAATGAAAAAATAGGTTCTTTTACTTAAAAATTCATAACTCACGCAATTTTAATTATTTTAACCTGAAAATGTATGACTATACTTTTGAAATATTGTCCTTTCATAAAAAAGATACTGCAACATGGGTGCTTCCAAAAAAGATATTTATTTGCACAGTTGAAGAGTCAATTTTATGGTAAAATTATGAATCAGATTTTTTGATTTAAATCGATTTATTATCATAAAAATTAAAGAACTTTGACATGTAATCCTATAAAAATACAAGAAATTGAAAAAAGAGACATATATACCTGTTTTTAACAATTATATTTTATTCAAGAACATCCACAGTCTGCTCTCGCATGACGTGCTGATGTAAGTTATAAGCCATCTACAAAGAAAAAAAGTATGAAATATTCGAAAAAAAATTATTTCACTCCATATGATATACTTACGTTAGAAAGTAATCAAAAATCTATAAAATTTCAACAACAAAATTTGCTCTAAAATTACTTTTTCATTCACTAAGTGCACACTGGGTGTTATATACCCCACGATTTTTTACCTCCACTTTCAGCATTTGCTGCTAGTAGACTGACGGTGACTGACGTTTGACGCAGTATGCGAAACGACTTTACTTACAGTTAGTGTCTCCAACTAAAGCTGGATGGCGACACTTACTCAATTTTTTTCTAATTAAGTATGGTTTATAAGAGTTTGAAAATGGCTTGGGGTATCCGACACCCACAATGCACTTTAAATGTTAAGATATTCCAACGCATTTTTAATACATTTTAATAATTTAAAGTGATTTAAAAACTTTTTTTCAATCTTCCAAGAAATTTGCGAGAATTTTAAAAAGGTTCAAAGGAAATCAAAGAATTTGAAATATTTTAGGGCATGTTAAAATAATCAAAGGATTTTTAAATATATTTAAATAATTTGAATTAATTTGAAACATTTCTATGGTATTTTTAAAGTTTCAAGGAAGTTTTAAGAGCTTTAAAAAAATCAAGGGATTTCAAAAAGTTTTAAATATTTTGGGCAATTTACCAAGGAAATTTTAATATATTTCAGTAATAAATAATATTAATATAAAGAATTAAAGGGCTTTAAACAGTTTCAAGAACTTTCAAGGCTTTAAAATATGTTAGGGTGTTTAAAAATATTTCAAGGTATTTTCAATAGATTTCAATAATTTGAAATGATTCCAAAGGATTTGAAAGATCTTAGGGTATTTTAAAACTTCCCACGAATTTTCAAGACCTTCCGAAAGTTTAAAAGGATTAAAAATATTCTAGAGTATTCAGAAACATTCCTAGAAATTTCAGTACGTGAATAATACCAATGTAATGTTAATAAATATGATTCGAAATTTCACAATTATATATAAATCCCCGTTTTTATGGGTCTCCAAGATTTTATGGGTCATTTGAAAACATTTTATTTATAAATCTAAATTTTTTATCTAAATAAATTGCTTTTGTTAATAATTTGCATAAATTTCTGTGAGAGTGTGTATTACTAAATAAGAAATAAGATAAATATTATTATTAAATAAAATTATTAAATATAATAAACCTCGATTCCTGAAGTTCGTGTGAATTTTTCCAAGATTTTTATTAACGTCCTCTGGTAACTAAAATTAATACTGATTTATACTAAAAACTTAACCGGAGAATTACAAATCAAAGGATAAATAAAATGTAAACTGATTATGCGTGATTATTGCAAATGAATTTTTTTCACTGAAAATTTAAATATTCGATTTTTGGTTTAAAAGTGATGTTTTAGTTGAAAATTTAACTATTTGTTCAAAAATATATGTTTTTTTTTAATTCGTCTTTTATGCTAAAAAATCATTTTTTCTTTTTTAAAAAGAAAATTTCTGTTATTGAAAATTAATCTAATTCAGTTAAAAATTTTATTTATAAATCTAAATTTTTTATTTAAACAAATTACTTTTGTTAATAATTCGCGTAGATTTCTGTGAGAGTGTGTATAAATAAATAATAAATTAAATAAATATTATTAAATATTATTATTAAATAAAATTATTTATTATAATAAACCTTGATTCCTAAAATTCGTGTATTCTATTTCCTATAAATTGATTAAAAAATTTCCTTTATAGTTTGGTTAAAGAAAATAAACAAAATTGCATTTTTCCAAGATTTTTATTAACGTCCTCTGGTAACTAAAATTAATACTGATTTATACTAAAAACTTAACCGGAGAATTACAAATCAAAGGATAAATAAAATGTAAACTGATTATGCGTGATTATTGCAAATGAATTTTTTTCACTGAAAATTTAAATATTCGATTTTTGGTTTAAAAGTGATGTTTTAGTTGAAAATTTAACTATTTGTTAAGAAATATATGTTTTTTTTTAATTCGTCTTTTATGCTAAAAAATAATTTTTTCTTTTTTAAAAAGAAAATTTCTGTTATTGAAAATTAATCTAATTCAGTTAAAAATTGCAGTATTTTGTTAAAATTTCATCATTTTTGGTTATATTAAATTGTTTTTTATTTGATATTAAAATATTTTTTGGTGTAAAGACCAAATATTACATTTTTTTGTTAAAAATTAGTATTTTCAGGTTAAAAATTTTATTTATAAATCTAAATTTTTTATTTAAATAAATTACTTTTGTTAATAATTTGCGTAAATTTCTGTGAGAGTGTGTATAAATAAATAATAAATTAAATAAATATTATTAAATATTATTATTAAATAAAATTATTTAATATAATAAACCTTGATTCCTAAAATTCGTGTATTCTATTTCCTATAAAATTGATAAAAAATTTCCTATATAGTTTGGTTAAAGAAAATAAACAAAATTGTATTTTTCCAAGATTTTTATTAACGTCCTCTGGTAACTAAAATTAATACTGATTTATACTAAAAACTTAACCGCAGTATTACAAATGAAAGGATAAATAAAATGTAAAATGATTATGCGAACAGATGAGCAATACCAATTGCGGAATGTTTATAAATAACAGGATATACAATAAAATATAACTAAATGCTACTCATGAATATGAAAAATATGAGATGAGTCAGTTTTGCACCAAATTATTGCACTTTTTGCGAATTATTCTCAATTGTTTCATGATTTTTCAATTATTTTTAATATTTATACACTTTAACTACACTAAATCGCTTTGTCATTGAATTAAATAGACTATATCTTTCCATTTTTAACACTTACTGTAGAACACGTGTACGACAGAAATTAAAAAGCCTAAGTACAACGCGTTTGTACGTGATTGAGCTCAATTAAAATTAAAATTAAGAAAAGGGAAGAGTTTTAAATTAATTTTTAATACGTCCACTCTTTCACCTATCTCATTTTTTTGTTTTTTTGATTTGCTTTGATTTTTTTTTCTTCTCATCAAGCTCGGTAATCATGTCCGATATGATTAAAATATTATTTTAAGAGTACTAATTACTGAAGCGGAATCAATAAAAACTAAAAATTACGTAGACAAATTTTTACTGCAATAAAATTATCAGGCCTCGGACTCACTCTAGGGATAAAAAAATAGTGTAAATAGTGTCACGAATTTAAAAAAATAGTGGAAAAATAGTGTCCTAAAATTTGTCAAGTATTAAAAACAAAGTGCAAAGTTTATTTAAAATTGTATTCTTTATTCTTCCGTTTTTCTCGCTTTTTCTACTTAAATTAGAACTGAATTAATAGAACTGAATACAAAAAATCAACTATTTTTGGTTGAAAGTTCATTTTTCTCGATTGAATAAGTCTCCTATTAAATTTTTCGTTAAGAATTCATCTTTTTTATTTAAGAATTTGATTAATTTCATTCAAAATTTAATTATTTTTTTGAAAAATCATTCTTTTTGGCTCAAATTCAACTGGTTTGTTGAAAAATTTCATATTCTTCGGTTAAAAATGCAACTTCCCGTTTATAAATTACGTTTTTCGATGAAAATCATCATTTCCGGTTTGAAAATTCTACTGTTTTGTAGAAAATTCTTATTTTCGACTTAAAATTGAAACAATTTGGCTAAAAGTTTAATTATTTGGTTTCGAATTTATGTATTTTCTTTAAAATTCGTCTTTCTTGATTAAATTCAACTGTTTTTTAGTTAAAATTAAAATCTTCTTTGTTGAAATATCAACTATTACATTTTTCGTTGAATTATTTTTTTTTTATCTGGAAATTTAATTATTTTGCTAAAAATTCAACTGTTTTGTAGAAAAATTATATTTTCAGCTCGGAAATTAAACAATGCGGTATAAAATTCTACTACAAGGTACAAAATTATACTATTTTGCAGAAAATATATCCTTTTATTTTAAATTTTTATTTAAATTCAACTATTTAGAGAAAAATTAATAAAATAAAATGTAAACTAACATCACAAACATTTTTCAAAATATTTAGTTGAAAAATTAAGACATTTTTTTGGAAAAGTCGTGTTTTCTGATAGAAAATTCAACTATTTGGTTAAAAATTTATGAATTTTGTTGAAAGTTCATCTCTTGTGGTAAGAAAATCAATTTTTTGGGTTAAAAATGCAAATTTACTGTTAAAAATTAATCTGGTTAATTTGAAGATTCAGGTATTTTGTTGAAAATTCATTATGTTTGGTTAAATTCAACTGCTTTTTATTTAACATTAAAATATTTTTTTGTTTAAACATTAACACATTTTTTAAAATAAGTATTTCCAGGTTGAAAATTCCACTTTTTATAAAAAGAGAATTCCTCGTTTTATCTTGAAATTTAAAAGACCTGTAGAAAAATCGTTTCCTTTTTATTGCAAATGAATTTTTTTACTGAAAATTTAAATATTCGATTTTTGATTTAATAGTGACGTTTTAGTTGAAAATGTAACTATTTGTTAGAAAATATATGTATTTTTTTTAAATTCGTTTTTTATGCTAGAAAATAATTTTTTGTTGTTGAAAATAAAACTTCTGTTATTGAAAATTAATCTAATTCAGTTAAAAATTGCAGTATTTTGTTGAAATTTCATCATTTTTGGTTATATTAAACTGTTTTTTATTTGATATTAAAATCTTTTTTGGTGTAAAGACCAAATATTACATTTTTTGTGAAAAATTAGTATTTTCAGGTTAAAAATGCCACTGTTTTGTAAAGAATTCTTCTTCTTAGTTTGAAAATTCAACAGTACTGTAGAAAATTCATTTTCTTTTTATTGAAGATGAATTTTTTAAACAGTAAATTTAAATATTCGATTTATGGTTTTTAATTGATCTGTTTTAGCTGAAAATTCATGTATTTTTTTCTAAGTCATCTTTTTTTTATACAAAATTAATCATCTTGGTTTAAAATTGAACTATTTGTTAAAAAATATATGCAGTTTGTTAACAATTCGTCTTTTTTGCTAGAAAATCATTTTTTAAAAGAAAAATGTAAAATTTATTATTAAAAAATAATCGGTTTCAGTTCAAGAATCAAGTATTTTGTCGAAAATTCATTCTGCTTAATTATATTCAACTGTTTTTTATTTAATATTAAAATGTTTTTTGGTTTAAAAATGAACTGTTACATTTTTTGTTTAAAATTAATATTTCAAGATTGAAAATGTCACTTTTTTCTAGAGAATTCTTCTCTTTGGCTTGAAAATTCGACAGGCTTGTAGAAAATTTGTTTTCTTTTTATTAAAAATGGATTTTTTTTAACTAGAAAATTAATTATTTGATTTTTGGTTCAAAATTAACGTTTCAGCTGAAAATTCCTTAATTTTTTTAAAACCTTTTTTTAATATAAATTTCATCCTTCTAGATTGAAAGTTTACTATTCAAAAAATATATATATTTTTTGTTAACAATATGTCTTTTTTTGGTAGAATTTTTTTTTAATGCAAATTTATTATTGAAAATTAATCAGTTTCAGTTTAATGTTGAATTTTTTTGAAAATTCATTCTGTTTAATTATATTCAACTGTTTCTTGTTTGATATTAAAATATTTTTTCTTTTAAATTCTACAGTCCTGTAGAAAATTTATTTCCTTTTTATTAAAAATGGATTTTTTAAACTAGAAATTTAATTATTTGATTTTTAATTTAATATTAAAATATTTTTTCGCTTAAATATCAACTATTACATTTTTTGTTGAAAATTACTATTTCCAGGTTGAAAATGTCACTTTTTTGTAAATAATTATTTTCTTTGTCTTGAAAATTCAACAGTTCTGTAGAAAATTCTTTTTCTTGAAACTGAATTTTTTTAACTAGAAATTTAATTATTTGATTTTTGGTTAAAAATTTGTTGGTTGTTGAAAATAAAACTTGTATTGTTGAAAATCTGGTTCAGTTAAAGATTCAAATATTTTGTCGAAATTTCATCCTTTTTGGTAGTATTTAACTGTTTTTATTTAATATTAAAATCTTTTTTGGTTTAAAGATTAACCGTTAAAATTGTTTGTTGAAAATTATTATTTCCAGATTGAAAATGCCACTGTTTTCTAGAGTTTCTCTTTTTAGCTTTAAAATTCCACAGTTCTGTAGAAAATTCGTTTTCTTTTTATTGAACATTAATTTTTTTAACTGAAAATTTAAAAATTCGATTCATGGTTTTTAATTGATCTGTTTTAGCTGAAAATTCATTAATTTTTGTTTAAAAATCGTCTTTTTTATATAAAAATTTATCTTCTTGGTTTGAAATTTAAATATCTGTTCTAAAATATATATTTTTTGTTAACAATTCGTTTTTTGCTAGAAAATCAGTTTTTTAAGTTAAAACTCTATTTTTGAAAATTATTTTAATTAAAGATTCAAGCATTCAGAGAAAAATTGGTATTTTTTGGTCATAGTCAACTGTTTTTTATTTAGAATTAAAACCTTTTTCAAATACCAAGGATTACTTTTGGTGAAAAATAGTATTTTCCGCTCGGAAAATCAACTCTTTTGTACAAAATTTGTCCATTTGGTTTCAAAATTCAACAAATTGGTAGAAAATTGAACTTCTTTATGGACAATTTATGTAATTTGTTGAAAATTTATCTGCTGGGTAAAAATTCAACTATTTCGTTGAAAATTCAGTTCTTTTGTCAAAATCCCATATTTTTATCTCGAAAATTCTAAATTTTAAACAATATGGAGCCAATTAACGAAGAAGTTCACAAGTATTTTTCATTTTTTTCTCTCGAAATAGTAGCAATATATTGTAATCCCTAAAAAAAAAAAAGTTTAAAATAAATCCAAATGTGTATTGAGTCCGAGGTCTGAATGATCTATTCTCGATGAAAATCAAAGTCTTAGAATTACTAATTGCTAAATTAATGAAAAAGAAAATACTAGAATTTTAATCAAGTCTCATTTTTTGAATAATGTCGTGAAAGAGTAGAAAGCAATCAGGTGCCTACAAGTACGCTTCTTAGAATTAAGTCGACTCAGTTTTTCTTTAAACTCTGGTGAACTTTTACCAGTAGTAAATATTTTCTGTATGTAAAATATAACACCGAATGCGCTCTGATAGTGGCACATCTTATTTTATCGACTCTCTGATTTCTGTTGATAAAAATAAGCATTGTCTCACTGAAGTCTAGATTTCTGGCATTACTTTCAAAAAACATTCTGATATCTCTACAATCACAGAAGTCATTGGCTTTCCTACGAAGAAAAATTTGCATGGCTCGTTGCTTCATATTTCGCAGAATTTTCAAACTTGAAATTCTTTCGTCTCATTCATTTGTCATCTTTTCGTGGAGTATATAATGATAGGATCCCTGTAATTATTTATATTTTTAATCTAGTCAATTTAACCCACAAAGTGCATACATGGTAAAAATTACGGTAAAGTGCATCGTGGGTGTTTTAGACCCCCAGCTTATTTAATCAAGTATTGTTTAACCCCTGTGGAATCTTTTGTCACAATAAAATTATCCGATATAGTTTAAGGTATATTTTATAAGATAGAGTTGATTTTATAGCCATTTATTTATTTTAAGTTTGTTAAAAAAAAATATTGAAAAAAAGTGAAAAATGGGTTTTTTACTTAAAAATTCATAACTCACGCAATTTTAATGATTTTAACCTGAAAATTTATTACTATACTTTTGAAATAGTACACTTTCATAAAAAATTTGCAATATGGGTGCTTTCAAAAAAGATATTCATTTGCACCCCACCTTGACGCAGTATGCTAAATGACTTTACTTGCAGTTAGTGTCTTCAACTAAAGCTAGATGGCGACACTCAATTTTTTCGAATTAAGTATGCTTCATAAGAGTTTAAAAATTTCTTGGGGTCTCATATACCCACAATGCACTTTAAGGGTTAATGTTCGCTCAGGATTTTATTTCGAATTTGGATTTTAAAATTTTGATAGTACTTTCAAAACACTTTATTATTAAGGACTCTGGAGATCATCGATAAATCGGTTTTTCGTTTTTTTAGTTTCTACCAGATGCTAAATTTCAAAGAATTCCTTTTTTTATATATTTTTATGAAAGAAAAAAAAACGTTTCGCCTCTTTTTTTTAAGTTTCGCTTGAATGCGAACTAAATTAATAGAAAAATTAAAACAAAAATCAATTACTTTTGCTCGAAAAGTCTAGTAATATAATTTTTGGTTCGCAGTTCATCCCGTTTGGTTAAAAATTCTAGTATTTGGTTGAAATTTAGATTACTTTCTTGAAAACGAAACTATTTTGTAAAAATAAGTCATATTTTTTGTTCATAAATACAGCTACTTTGTTAAAGTTGAACTACATTGTTAGACATACATTTTTTGGGATGTATTTTTTATTAATTACAAATTAGTTAGTTAAAAAATCATATTGTTCGGTTGAAAATTCATACTTTTTTTATTAAAAATGCAAATATTTGGCATAAATTAATCTGGTTTGTTTAACAATTTAATATTTTGGTAAAAAATTAAACTATTTGGTTGAAAATTAACTTTTTTGTTAAAAATTTAATTACCTTTAAGAAAATGTAGCTCTTTTGAAGAACAATATTTTCGGATTGAAAATTCAAACGTTTCGTAAATAAATCGTCTTTCTGGCTTTAAAATAAAAAAATTTTGTCAAAAATTAATGTTTTCTGACAGAAAATTTGTTTGTTAAAAACTCATATTTGTTAAGATTCATCTCCTTGGTTGAAAATTTAACTATTTTATTTTTAGAAAATTAATCTGTCGGATTAAAAAATCATCTTTTGGGATGAAGTCTTTAGTTGAAAATTCATTTTTTTTTATGATTCATAACTGCAGTTGGAACTGCAACTATTTTGTTGTAAATTTGTTTTTTTTTCGCTGAGAATTAATTTTTTTAATAACAATATAACTATTACATTTCTGGTTAACAATTGATATATTTTATTGAAATTTTATCTTTTCTAGTTGAAAATATAAAGTATTTTGTTAGAAATTCGTCTTTTTTCGTTGAAAATTCATGCTTTTTAATTAAAAATGCAAATATTTGGTTTTAAATTAATTTAGTTTCTTGGAGGATTGAAGAATTTGTTATAAAATTAAACTATTTGGTTGAAAATTAACTTTTTTGTTAAAAATTAAATTACCTTTACGAAAACGTAGCTCTTTTGAAGAGCCATATTTTCGGATTGAAAATTCAACCGTTTTGAAGATAATTCATATTTTTTACTTTAAAATTGAAAAATGTTGTTAAAGATTTATGTTTTCTGGTATAAAATTAATCTTTTTACTGGAAAATTCATTTATTTCGTTGAAAATTTAACTATCTGATAAGAAAATTATCTTTCTAGTTAAAAAATTTATATTCATATCATTCCATTTTTGGTTAATAATCTAGATTTTTATTTAAAATTGACCTTTTTTAGTTGAAAACATAAATGTATTTGGTTGAAAATTCATCTTTTTTATTAAAAATACAACTGGTTAGTTGTAAATTAATCTGATTTGTTTGAGGATTTCAAAATTTGGTCAAAAATTAAACTATTTGGCTGAAAATTAACTTTTTTTTAATAAAAATTAAATTATTTTACAGAAAATTTAACTTTTTGGAAAAATTCATATTTTTGGGTTAAAAAGTCCAACGTTTTGTAGATAATTCGTCTTTCTGGCTTTAAAATTCAACAATTCTCTTAAAAATTTGTGTTTTTTGGTAGAACATTATTCCTTTTGCTGAAAAATTAATCTTTTTCGTAAAAAATGTAACCATCTGGTAAAAAATCATCTATTTAGTTGAAAATTTAACTAGTTGGTTGAAAGGGGAAATATTTTGTTAAAAATTCATATTTTTTAAGATTCACTCCTTGGTTACAAATTTAATTATTTCATTTTTAGAAAATTAATCATCCGGGTTTAAAAAAATCTTTTTGGTTTAAAAATTTTTTTCTAATGAATTTTTTTTAGATTCATAATAAATAATAATTTTTGTAGTTGAAAATTCATCTCTTTTTCTGAAAATTTAACTGTTTTTATAAATTAGTTGTTTTTTTATTATTGAGAATTAATTTTTTTAACTAGCAATATAAAGATTCCATTTTTCGTTAATAATTTACATTTTTTATTAAAAATTGATTTTTTTCTAGTTGAAATTATAAAGTATTTTGTTGAAAACTCTTCTTTTTGGTTGAAAATTCATCTTTTTTTATTAAAACTTCAACTGTTTGGTTACCAATTAATCTGATTTATTTTAGGATTCAACAATCTGATAGAAAATTAAACTATAAGGTTAAGAATCAACTTTTTTGTTAAAAATAAAATTATCTTTAAGAAAGTTTAGCTGTTTGGAAAAATCATATTTTCGGATTGAAAATTTAACCGTTTTGTCGATAATTCATATTTTTTACTTAAAAATTCAACAATTTTGTTGAATTTTTTTTTCAAGATTCATAATTGTAATTAAAAATGTAACTATTTTGTTGTAAACTCGTATTTTTTGTTGAAAATTCATCCTTTTTATTAAAAATGCCACTGTTTGGTTTTAAATTAATCTGGTTTGTTAGAGGATTCAACAATTTGGTAAAAAGGTAAATTATAGAATTATATAGAAAATTCAACTTTTTGGAAAAAATAATATTTTTGGTTAGAAATTTCAAACGTTTTGTAGACAAATCGATTTTTTCTAGCTTTAAAATTTAACAATTTTCTTAAAAATTTGTGTTTTTTGTGTGTAGAACATTAATCTTTTTGCTGGAAAATTAATCTTTTTCGTTACAAATTTAACTATCTGATAAGAAAATCATCTTTTTGATTGGACACGTTTTTTTTAAATTAATTTTTTTAAAGATTCACAATAAATAATAATTATTGTACTTGAAAATTCATCTCTTTTGTTGTAAATTCGTTTTTTTTCTTTTTTTTGGTTGAATATTAATATTTTTAACTAACAATATAACTATTCCATTTTTGGTTAATAATTGATATTTTTATCAAAAATTGATCTTTTCTAGTTGAAAATTTAAAGTTTTTTGTTAAAAATTCGTCTTTTATGGTTGAAAATTCATACTTTTTTATTAAAAAATCAACTGTTTGGTAAATTAATCAGGTTTGTTTAAAAATTGCACAATTTGGTAAAAAATTAAACTATTCGGTTGAAAATTAACTTTTTGTGTTAAAAATTAAATTGTTTCAATGAAACTTTAACTGTTTGGAAAAAATAATATTTTGGGTTAAAAATTTAAACATTTTGTGGATAATTCATATTTTTTACTTAAAAATTCAAAAATCTTCTTACTGAAAAACACATTTTTTTCGTGGAAAATTTAACCATTCAGTGAAAAATCATATTTTTAGTTGAAAATTTAACCACTTGGTTGAAAGCGGAACTAGTTTATTAAAAATTCATATTTTTGAGATTCAGTCCTTGGTTAAAAATCTTACTATTTCATTTTTAGAAAATTAATCTTGCGGGTTGAAAAAAAATCTTTTTGATTGAAACTTTTTTTTAAGATTTGAAATAAATAATAATTGTTGTAGTTGAAAATTCATCTCTTTTGTTGAAAATGTAACTATTGTTGTAAATTAGTAGTTTTGTTTTCGATTGAGAATTAATTTTTTAAACTATAAATATAACTATTCCATTTTTGGTTAATAATTAATATTTTTTATTGAAAATTCATATTTTCTAGTTGAAAATTTAAAGTATTTTGTTAGAAATTCGTTTTTTTGTTCCTGAAAATTCATCCCTTTTTTATTAAAAAATCAACTGTTTGTTAAATTAAACTGATTTGTTTAAAAATTGCAAAATTTGGTAGAAAATTAAACTATTCGGTTGAAAATTAACTTTATAGTTAAAAATTAAATTGTTTCAAAGAAACTTTCACTGTTTGGAAAAATTAATATTTTGGGTTGAAAATTCAAACATTTTGTAGATAATTCATATTTTTGACTTAAAAGTTCAACAATTTTGTTCGAATATTTTTTATGAATTATAACGGTAGTTAAAAATGTAGCTATTTTGTTATAAATTCGTTTTTATTTGGTTGTGGATGAATTTTTTTAACGAACTATACAACTATTCCATTTTTGGTTAATAATTTATATTTTTTATTGAAAATTGATCTTTTATAATTGAAAATTTAAAGTATTTTGTTAGAAATTCGTTTTTTTTTGTTTTTGAAAATTCATCCTTTTTTATTAAAAATTCAACTGTTTGGTTAATTATTCTGGTTTGTTTAAGAATTCCACAATTTGGTAGAAAATTTAAATATTCGGTTGAAAATTAACTTTTTTTTATAAATTAAATTATTTCAAAGAAAATGTACATTTTTGGAAAAAATAATATTTTGGGTTGAAAATTGAAACGTTTTGTAGATAATTCATATTTTTGATTTAAAAATTCCACAATTTTGTTGGAATTTTTTTGCAGGATTAATAACTGTAGTTGAAAATGTAACTATTTTGTTCCAAACTAGTTTTTTTTTTGTGGTTGAGAATTAAATTTTTTAACTGAAAATATAACCATTCGATTTTTGGTGGAGAATTTATATTTTTTATTGAAAATTGATTTTTTCTAATTGAAAATATAAAGTATTTTGTTGAAAATTCATTCTTTTTTATTAAAAATGCAACTGTTTGGTTACAAATTAATCTGGTTTGTTGGAGGATCCAACAATTTCGTAAAAAATTAAATTATTCGATTGAAAAGGAACTTTTTTTGTTAAAAATTAAATTATTTAAATAAAAATTAAACCTTTTGGAAAAAATTATATTTTTAGATTGAAAATTCAAACGTTTCGTAGATAATTAGTCTTTCTGGCTTTAAATTCAACAATTCTCTCAAGAATTTGTGTTTTTTGGTAGAACATTAATCTTTTTGCTGGAAAATTTATCTTTTTCGTTGAAAATTTAACTATCTTGTCAGAAAATAATTTTTTTAGTCAAAAATTCAACTATTTTGATGAAAGTTGAGCCCGTTTGTTAAAAAATCATATTTGTTAAGATTGACCTCCTAGGTTGAAAATTTAACTATTTCATTTTCAGAAAATTATTCTTCCTGGTTGAAAAAACATCTTTTTGATTGAACACATTCTTTTTAAATTATTTTTTTTAGGATTCACAAAAAATAATCATTGTTGTAGTTGAAAATTCATCTCTTTTGATGAAAATGTAACTATTGTTGTAAATTAGTTGTTTTGTTTTCGGTTGAAAATTAATTTTTTTAACTAAAAATATAACGATTCCATTTTTGGTTAATAATTAATATTTTTTATTGAAAATTTAGATTATATAGTTGAAACTATTTGGTTTAAAATGAACTTTTTATGTTAAAAATTAAATTATTTCAAAGAAAGTTTAACTTTGTGAAAAAAATCACATTTTTAGTTGAAGATTTAACCACTTGGTTGAAATCGGAACTAGTTTGTTAAAAATTCATATTTTTAAATTTTACTCCTTGGTTACAAATTTAAAAATTCCATTTTTATAAAATTAATCTTCCCGGTTGAAAAAGAATCTTTTTAGTTTGACACTTTTTTTTTAATTCATAATAAATAATAATTATTGTAGTTGTAAATTCGTTTTTTTTATTAATTTTTTTATCTAACAATATTAATATTTCATTTTTGGTTGACAACTGATACTTTTTATAAAAAATTGATCTTTTCTAGTTGAAAATATAAAGTACGTTGTTGAAAACTTTTTTTTGTTGAAAATTCATTCCTTTTTTATTAAAAATGCAACTGCTTGGTTGTAAATTAATCTTATTTCTTTTATTTTATTTCTTTAAATCATCTTTATTTCTTTATCTTATTTCTTTAAAAACCAAACTGTATTTAAGAAAATTTAGCATTTTCAAAAAAATCTTATTTTTGGGTTGAAAATTCAACCGGTTTTGTAAATAATTCGATTTTTTTGCTTCGAATTCAACAATTGAGTTGAAAATTCCTGTTTTATCTTAGAACATTAATCCTCCTGCTGGAAAATTCATCTTTTTTGCGGAGAATTTAAGTATATGGTAAAAAAAATCATGTTTTTAGTTGAAAATTCAACTACTTGGTTAACAGTTGAACTAGTTTGTTAAAAATTTATATTTTTTAAGATATACGTCTTTTGTTAAAAATGTAACTATTTAATTTTTAGGATATTAATCTTTCGGATTAAAAATCATCTTTTGGGATGACCTCTTTTGTTAAAATTTCATATTTTTGGTTCTAATTGAACTATTTGGTTAATAATTAAACTACTTTTATAAAAATGTATATTTTGGTACAAAATGAACTTTTTGTTAAAAAATCATGCTTTTCGGTTGAAAATCCTGTAGATAATTTGTCCTTTTGGCTTTAAAATTCAATAATTTTGTTGAAAATAATCTTTTTAATCTAAAATTTAACTTTTTGGTAGAAATTTTATATTTTTTAGTTAAAAATTCAACTACTTGGTTGAAAGTTGAACTAGTTTGTTAAAAATTCGTATTTTATTAAGATTCACCTTCTTGGTTGAAAATTCAAATATTCCATTTTCAGAAAATTAATCTTCTGCGTTCAAAAATCATATTTTGGATTTAATTCAATTGTTGAAAATTCATTTGATTTATTCATCGTTTTATTTGAAAATTCATCTCTTGATGAAAATATAACTAATTTGTTGAAAATTCTCTTATTTTTTTGGTTGAGAATTAATGTTTTTAACCAACAATGTAACTATTCCATTAATAGTTAAAATTGAATATTTAAAAAATTTTAAATTGACCTTTTCCAGCAGAAAATTCATGTATTACATTAAAAATTCGTCTTTTTTGGTCCAAAATTAATCTTTCTGATTAACTATTTTTTTTCTTTTCTCTTCCGATTATTACATAAAAAATATAATTTTCTCCCCTAAAAAAACGGTATTTAACCTAAGTTTTTCTACTCTTTAGATTACTTGTATAAAAAAAAAAGTCGAAAAAATGGATTCTCCTTTTTTTCTCAATTTATAAAGTCCGATTTACCAATGAATACCCGAGGCCTTAACAATTAAATTCCTTAAGTTTTTTTTAGTTTTTTTTTTCGATTTAAAACGCTTTTAAAAATATATTAAAATACTAGATTTCTGAATTTAAATGGTTCGGAAAATAGAATAGATTTTGTAAATGACTTACAGTGAGCGTAGTGAAGGCGAAATCAAATTTGCCGTGTTCCAGGCGCGAATCCTGGATGAAATCCTTGATGAAATTAATTTCACTTCCCAGTTGTAAGACACTAGCTCTCACTACCACATAAATAAAAGCTGGAAGTAAGTCATCCATTATGAGATTATATGAAGCTCCCACTTTTCTTTTTGCCACCTAAAAGGACAATATTGATAAATTATTAGAGAAAAAGATTCAAGTTTTTAAACATTTTTTCGGCCATCGAAAATTGGTTGGTCAATTTTGAAATCTAGTATACAGGACTTCGTGAAATCCTTGAAATTTTTGAAATGATTGTGTAATATTTTGAAATATTTGAAATCGCTGTGATATATTTTGAAACCTTTGTGAGATTATTGAAATTTTTGTGAAACAATTGAAATAATTGGGAAATATTTTGAAATATTTGTAAAATCTTTCGAAATATTTGAAAAATCTTTTCATATATTTGTGAAATCTTTTACATCTTTGCGAAATCATTAAAATATTTGGGATCATTGTGAAATCTTTTTTTAAATTTTTTTAAATTTTGGAAATATTTGAAATCATTGTAAAAGCTTTTAAATATTTGAAAAATCATTTAAATCTTTATGAAATCTTTTGCTCTATTTCAAATCGTTGTAAAAATTTTTAAATATTTGTGAGATCATGGGAATCTTGGCAAATAATTGAATTCTTTGCAATTTTTTAAGATATTTGAAATTTTTTAATTAAAATATTAAAATTTTTTGTAATCATTGAAACCTTTGAAAGCGATGTGAAATCTTTTGAAATCTTTTTGAAAACATTAAATTTTTGTGAAATAATAGAAATCTTTTCAACCTTTTGAAATCTTCGAAATAATTCTGAAATCTTTTAAAATGTTAAAAATCATTGTGAAGTCTTTAAAATTTTGGTGAAACCTTTGTGTAATAATTGAAATTTTTTAAATCGGTGTGAAGTCTATTAAATCTTTGAAATTATTGTGAAATCACTGAAATCACTAAAATGATTGTGAAATAATTTAAAAAATCATGAAAATCATTGTGAAATCTTTAAAAGTTTTGTAAAATAATCTTCTAACATATTTTAAAATCTATGTGAAATCTTTCAAAATATTGTTAAATCATTTAAATCTTCGAATTCTTTTACAATATTTGAAATGGTTACGAAACTTTTTGAAATCTTTAAATCTTTGAAAAATCATTTAAATATTTGTGAAATCTTTGATATTTTGTGAAATAATTTTAATCTGTCTAAAGTTGTGGAATTTTTGAAAAATCTTTAAAATGTTTATGAAATCTTTAAAATCTTTGACATCTTTGTGAAATCTTTGAAAAATCATTGAAATCTTTGAAAGTTTTGTAAAATAATTGAAATATGTCTAAAATCATGGAATTTTTGCAAAATCATTCAAATGTTTATGAAATCTTTAAACCCCCATTGAAATCATTTAAATATTTGTGAAATCTTTAAAATATTTGTGAAATAATTTAAATTTTTTAAATCATTGTGAAATCATTGAAAGCATTGTGAAATCTTTTGAAGTACTTGAAATCGTTATAAAACCTTTGAAATATTTTTGAAATCTTTGAAAAATTTGTAAAATAATGGTATGAAATATTTTTAAATCTTTCTGAAATCTTTGAAAATATTGATATCTTTGAAATCATTTGAAATATTTGTGAAATAATTGAAATCGCTGTGAAATCATTATGCAATCTTTTGAAATCGTTGTGAAATGATTTGAAATCGTTGTGAAAACTTTTGAATTGTTTGACATAATTGAAACCTTAGTGAAATATTTTTAATCTTTGAAATCTTTTGAGATACTTGAAACTTTTTAATTAGAATATTAAAAATATTTGTAAAATTATTGCAACCTTTGAAATTACTGTAAAATTTTTTGAAATCTTTTTGAAATCTTTACATTTTTGTGAAATCACAAAAATCTTTTGAATAATTGTGATATGATTGAAATCGCTGTGAAATCTATATAATCTTTGAAATTATTGTGAAATCTTTTAAAATATAAAAAATCATTGTAAAATCTCTAATATGCTGGTGAAACCTTTGTGTAATAATTGTAATGTTTGTGAAATATTTGAAATCGATGTGAAATGTTTTGAAATCGTTGTGAAATCTTTTAAATTGTTTGATATTTTTGAAACCTTAGTGAAATATTTTCAATCTTTGAAATCTTTTGAGATACTTGAAATTGTTTAATTAAATTATTTGAAATATTTGTAAAATCATTGCAACCTTTGAAATTACTGTGAAATCTTTTGAAATCTTTTTGAAATCATTACATTTTTGTAAAATCACAAAAATCTTTTGGAAAATTGTGAAATGATTGAAATCGCTGTGAAAGCTATATAATCTTTGAAATTATTGTGAAATCTTTTGAAATAATTGTGAAATCTTTTGAAATATTAAAAATCATTGTGAAATCTTTCATGTTTTGGAGAAAACCTTTGTGTAATAATTGTAATGTTTATGAAGTATTTGAAATCGATGTGAAATGTTTTGAAATCGTTGTGAAATCTTTTAAATTGTTTGACATATTTGAAACCTTAGTGAAATATTTGTAATCTTTAAAATCTTTTGAGATACTTGAAACTTTTTAATTAAAATATTTGAAATATTTGTAAAATCATTGCAACCTTTGAAATTACTGTGAAATCTTTTGAAATCTTTTTGAAATCATTACATTTTTGTGAAATCACAAAAATCTTTTGGAAAATTGTGAAATGATTGAAATCGCTGTGAAATCTATATAATCTTTGAAATTATTGTGAAATCTTTTGAAATAATTGTGAAATCTTTTGAAATATTAAAAATCATTGTGAAATCTTTCATATTTTGGTGAAACCTGTGTGTAATAATTGTAATGTTTATGAAATATTTGAAATCGATGTGAAATGTTTTGATATCGTTGTGAAATCTTTTAAATTGTTTGACATATTTGAATTCTTTGTGAAATATTTTCAATCTTTTGAAATTTTTGAAATAATTGAAATCTTTGGGATCACTGTGAAATCTTTTAAATATTTGTAAAATCATTAGAACATTGTGAAATCTTTGTGAAATCATTGTACAATCTTTTAAAATATTTCTAATTGTTTCACATATTTGAAATCCTTGTAAAATAATTAAAATCTTTGTGAAGCCATTGCAATTTTCGCGAAATCTTTTA
>NC_046665.1:96199947-96229876 GCF_010883055.1 Belonocnema kinseyi | reverse complement strand
ATCTTTTAAATATTTGTAAAATCATTAGAACATTGTGAAATCTTTGTGAAATCATGGTACAATCTTTTAAAATATTTCTAATTGTTTCACATATTTGAAATCTTTGTAAAATAATTAAAATCTTTGTGAAGCCATTGCAATTTTCGTGAAATCTTTTAAATTTCTAAAAAAATTTTGAAATATTGGCAATCTTTATGAAATATTTTGGAATATTTAAAATCGTTGTGAAATATTTTAAATCTTTGAAATGATTGTGTAATATTTTGAAATATTTGAAATCATTGTGAAATATTTTAAATCTTTTGAAATTTTTGAAATGATTGAAATCTTTTAAATATTTGAAAAATCATTAAAATCTTTATGAAATATTTTGGAATATTAAAAATCGTTGTAAAATATTTTAAATCTTTGTGAGACCATGGAAATCTTTGTCAAATAATTGAATTATTTCAAATATTTTAAGATATTTGAAATTGCTTAATTAAAATATTTGAAATCTTTGTAAAATCATTGCAACATTTAAAAGCACTGTGAAATCTTTTGAAATCCTTATTACATTTTTGTGAAATCATAGAAATCTCTTCAATGTTTTGAAATCTTTGAAATCATTCTAAAATATTTTAAACTATTTGTGAAATAATTGAAATCGCTGTGAAATATATTAAATCTTTGAAATTATTCTGAAATCATTATGCAATCTTTTGAAATGTTTTGGACTATTTGAATCGTTGTGAAATCTTTTAAATTGTTTGACATATTTGAAATCCTTGTGAAATATTTTTAATCGTTTGAAATAATTGAAATAATTGAAATCTTTGGAGTTATTTTGAAATTTTTTAAATGATTGCAACCTAATTTAAAAAATGGTGAAATCTTTGTAAAATATGTTGAGCATTTTGAAATCATTGAAATCTTTGGGATCATTGTAAAATCTTTTAAATATTGATAAAATCATTGAAAATATTGTGAAATCTTTATGAAATCATCGTACAATCTTTTAAAATATTTTTAATTGTTTGACATATTTGAAATCTTTGTGAAGCCATTGCAATTTTTATGAAATCTTTTAAATTACTAAAAAAAAAAGTGAAATTGTTGAAATTTTTATGAAATATTTTGGAATATTTAAAATCGTTGTGAAATATTTTAAATCTTTATGAAACCATGGAAATCTTTGGCAAATAATTTAATTCTTTGAAATCTTTTGAGATATTTGAACTTATTCAATTAAAATATTGGAAATATTTGTAAAATCATTGCATCCTTTGAAATCACTGTGAAATCTTTTAAATCTTTGTAAAATCATTAAAAACATTGTGAAATCTTTGTGAAGTCATTGTACAACCTTTTAAAATATTTTTAATTGTTTGACAAATTTGAAATCTTGTTGAAACCATTGCAATTTGTAGGAAATGTTTTAAATTTCTAAAAAATTGAAATTATTGAAATCTTTATGAAGCCATGGAAATCTTTGTTAAATAATTGAAATCTTTGAAATGATTGTGTAATATTTGGAAATATTTGGAATCACTGTGCTATCTTTTAAAATCTTTGTCAAATTATTAAAATTTTTGTGAAATAATTGAAAACATTGGGAAACCTTTTGAAATGTTTGTCAAATCTTTCGAGATTTTTTAGAAGTCTTTGATAAATCATTGAAATTTCTGTGAAGTAATTGAAATATTTGATCTCATTGCGAAATATATAAAATCATTGTGGAATCTTTCGCATCTTTTGAAAATTTTGAAATTATTGAAATCTTTGTAATCATTGTAAAATCGTTTACATATTTGAAAATCATTTAAATCTTTACGAAATCTTTTGCAATATTTAAAATCGTTTTAAAATATTTTAAATCTTTGTGAGACAATGGAAATCTTTGTCAAATAATTGAATTCTTTAAAATATTTTAAGATATTTGAAATTGTTTAATTAAAATATTTAAAGGTTTTTTAAATCATTGGAACCTTTGAAAGCAATGTGAAATCTTTTGAAATCATTAAATTTTTGTGAAATCATAGAAATTATTCTGAAATCCTTAAAATATTTGAAAAATCATTAATATCTTTGAAATCATTTGAAATAATTGTAAAATAATTGAAATCGCTGTGAAATCTATTAAATCTTTAAAATTATTGTGAAATCATTATGCAATCTTTTGAAATGATTGAGAAATGGTTTGAAATATTTGAAATCATTGTGGAATCTTATAAATTGTTTGACATTTGAAATCTTTGTGAAATCATTAAAATATTTGGGATCATTGTGAAATCTTTTAAATCTTTTGAAATTTCTAAAATTATTGAAATCTTTTGCAATATTTAAAATCGTTTAAAAATATTTTTAATACTTGTGAGATCATGGAAATCTTTGTCAAATAATTGAATTCTTTCAAATTCAGATATTTGAAATTGTTTAATTAAAATATTTTTTATCTTTTGGAATCTTTTTGAAATCATTAAATTTTTGTGAAATCTTTTAAATCTTTTGAAAACTTTGAAATCATTCTGAAATCTTTTAAAACATTAAAAATCATTGTGAAATCTTTAACATTTTGGTGAAACCTTTGTGTAAGAATTGAAAATTTTTGAAATCTTTTGAAATCTTTTGAAATTCTTGTGAAATTTTTTGAAATATTTGAAATAGTTGTGAAATCTTTTAAATTATTTGACATATTTTAAATCTTTGTAAAATCATTGAAACCTTTGTGAAACCATTGCAATTTTTGCGAAATCTTTTAAATTTGTAAAAAATTTGGAAATTATTGAAATCTTTAGGAAATATTTTGCAATATTTAAAATCGTTGTGAAATATTTTTAATCTTTATGAGACCATGGAAATCTTTGTCAAATCATTTAATTCTTTGACATATTTTGACATACTTGAATTTATTTAATAACATTTTTGAAATATTTCTAAAAATCATTGCCACCTTTGAAATCACTGTGAAATCTTTTGAAATCTTTTTGTGAAATAATTGTGCATTTTCTGAAAACATAGACATCCTTTAGATCTTTTGAAATCTTTGAAATCATTGGGATCTTTGAAATTATTGTGAAAGCTTTTAAATATTTGAAAAATCATTTAAATCTTTAAAAATATTTGAAATCGTTATGAAATCATTGTAATCTGTTTGAAATCATTGAATTATTTTTAATCTTTTGAAATAATTAAAATAATTGTAAAATCATTGTAAAATCGTTTTGAAATCTTTTGAAATATTTGAAATATTTGTAAAATCTTGCAATACACATTGTGAAATATTTTAAATCGCTGAAATATTTGTGAAAACTTTGATTCTATGGTGAAATAATTGAAATCTTTAAAATTATTGTGAAATAATTTGAAATATTCAAAATCGTTGTGAAATCTTTTAAATCTTTGGACATTTATGTGAAACCTTTGTGAAATAATTGAAAGTTTTGTGCAATCTTTTTAAATTAAAAAAAAAATTTTAATAGCTGTGAAATCTTTTCACTCTTTGAAATTATTGTGAAATCTTTAAGAAATCATTTAAATATTTGTGAAATCTTTTAAATCTTTGAAATACCTGTGAAATCTTTTAAAACTTTGAAATCATTATGAAATCATTAAAATCATTGTGGAAACTTTTGAAGTACTTGAAATCGTTATAAAACATTTGAAATATTTGTGATATCTTTGAAAGTTTTGTAAAATAATCTTCTGAACAATTTTGAAATCTTTGTGAAATCCTTGAAAATATTGTGAAATGATTTAAATCTTCGAAATCATTGTGAAATCTTTTGAAATATTTGAAATCGCAATGAAAAGTTTTGAAATCTTCGTGAAATCTTGAAAATTTGTAAAATCTTTTGAAATATTTAAAATCATTGTAAAATCGTTTTGAAATATTTTGAAATATTTGAAATATTTGTGAAATCTTGCAATACACATTGTGAAATATTATAAATCGCTGAAATATTTGTGAAAACTTTTATTTTATAGTGAAATCATTGAAATCTTTAAAATTATTGTAAAATAATTTGAAATATTCAAAATCGTTGTGAAATCTTTCAAATCTTTGGACATTTATGTAAAACCTTTGTGAAATCATTGAAATATTTGTGCAATCTTTTTAAATTAAAAAAATATATTTTAAATCGCTGTGAAATCTTTTCAATCTTTGAAATTATTGTGAAATCTTTGAAATCATTGAAATATTTAAAAAATCTTTAAAAAATCATTTAAATATTTGTGAAATCTTTTAAATCTTTGAAATATTTGTGAAATCTTTGAAATCATTAAAATCATTGTGAAAACTTTTGAAGTACTTGAAATCGTTATAAAACATTTGAAATGTTTGTGAAATCTTTGAAAATATTGTGAAATCATTTAAATCTTCGAAATCATAGTGAAATGTTTTGAAATATTTGAAATCGTAATGAAATGTTTTGAAATCTTCGTGAAATCTTGAAAATTTGTAAAATCTTTTGAAATATTTAAAATTATTGTAAAATCGTTTTGAAATCTTTTGAAATATTTGAAATATTTGTAAAATCTTGCAATACACATTGTGAAATATTTTAAATCGCTGAAATATTTGTGAAAACTTTTATTCTATAGTGAAATCATTGAAATCTTTAAAATTATTGTGAAATAATTTGAAATATTCAAAATCGTTGTGAAATCTTTCAAATGTTTGGACATTTATGTGAAACCTTTGTGAAACAATTGAAATTTTTGTGTAATCTTTTTAAATTAAAAAAATATATTTTAAATCGCTGTAAAAACCTTTCAATCTTTAAAATTATTGTGAAATCTTTGAAATCATTGAAATGTTTAGGAAATCTTTAAAAAATCATTTAAATATTTGTGAAATCTTTTAAATCTTTGAAATGTTTGTGATATCTTTGAAAGTTTTGTAAAATAATCTTCGAAAATATTTTGAAATCTTTGTGAAATCCTTGAAAATATTGTGAAATGATTTAAATCTTCGAAATCATTGTGAAATCCTTTGAAATATTTGAAATCGCAATGAAATATTGGTGAAATCTTGAAAATTTGTAAAATCTTTTGAAATAATTGAAATCATAATGAAATGTTTTGAAATCTTTGTGAAATGTTCAAAATTTTTGAAAAATTTGTGAAATATTTTGAAATATTTGTGAAATCTTTTAAATCATTAAAATCATTGTGAAAACTTTCGAAGTACTTGAAATCGTTATAAAACATTTGAAATATTTGTGAAATCTTTGAAAGTTTTGTAAAATAATCTTCTGAAATATTTTGAAATCTTTGTGAAATCTTTGAAAATATTGTGAAATTATTTAAATTTACGAAATCATTGTGAAATCTTTTGAAATATTTGAAATCGCAATGAAATGTTTTGCAATCTTGGTGAAATCTTGAAAATTTGTAAAATCTTTTTAAATATTTGAAATCATAATGAAATGTTTTGAAATCTTTATGAAATCTTCAAAAAAAATTAAAAATTTGTGAAATATTTTGAAATCTTTGTGAAATCTTCAAAATTTTCGAAAAGTTTGTGAAATATTTTGAAATCTTCGTGAAATTTCTTAAATCTTTTGAAACCATGAAATCTGGTGTACATGGAATGTATATTTAATGAAACTGTACCTGCTCTACTTGTTTCACAGTATTATGGACCACTTTTAATTTTTCTAAGGGCGTGAACGTCGTTTTCAGCTGCTGCAATGTTTCGACTGCTTTGCTAAAAAGAGGTTCCTCGGGACTTTCCTCAACCGAATTACTTTCCCCAAACACTCTGCAATTTATTTCAAATAAAATGCCATAAATTAAATATAAAATTCAGTTTGGGTTGAATTTTAAAATTGGTTAAATTACGCACTGATCGATGCCTAGAAAAGATGTTAGTGTGCTGTCTGGTTGTTTGTTCCATTTTATCAAACGTTTCCAATATGCATCGTCGTCCCTTTTATTGTCCAAAGCGTAGAGAACAAATAGTGCTGAATGAACTCTGGGCAACAAAACTGGATGCAATAATGCTGCATCAATTCTCACTTTTCTGGAATTCACACATTTTTGTATTTTCAATTTTATTTCAGTCAGAAACATGAAATTTCTTTATGAATAAAATAAAATTAGTTACTATTAAGGTTCTTTGAAGTAAAAAAGCTGACAATAAAAAGTTGTTGAATAAAATTTAGGTATTCATTAATTATGTAAGTTTATGTCTGTTTTCTAATTATTTTTTTAAATGTGCTAATTAAACACTTGTTTTGGCTGCTGAAATTACATTTTACACTAATCATGTGGTCTCTGTTGATCAAAGAACAAAAATTCTCGATGAACTCTTGAATTTTAAACTTTTAAAATTAAAGTTTAAAAGTTTTTTAATTCAAAAAATTTGTATCCAAATGCAATTTCAAAATATATGCAGTTAAACTCCCAAATTAACAATTTACAACTTTTATAAATTGTATAGTTCATAAATTCAGATTCAGTTCTACAAATATAAACTAAACAATTTTCAAAATTATATCATTTTATGCAATTTTAAGCTAGAAACGTTAAAAATTAAACGATTACATTTTGTTTATAAACTGAGCACTTCTTAAATTACAAGTTAAATTATTTTAATTTTTATTAGTTTAAAAATTCCTTAAAATGCTTCACATTTTTATTTGAAAATCTTGAAGCATCTAGATGTTTTTTTATATTTTTAAAAAGTTTTATTTATTTTTCAAATTTTTTTCAGAACTTCTAAACATCTTTTCAAATGATTAGAATTTTTCCTAAACTTTTTCCTGACATTTCTTTTCCAATCATGCCAAATTGAAGAAACTTTCTTAAAATCATCCAGATTCATTTTGGATAATTTTGTGAATCTTTCTAAATCTTTCCAAATATTCTCTAAAATTAATTTTTCAAAATAACAAATCGTTTTCAATTTCCCTGGGAAATAAATAGCCGCGGGCAATTTATATCGAAATTTTGGTACAAATAGAAAAAGTATAAATTAATTCCGAATTATTTCAAAACTTCTAAATATCTCTTCAAATTATCAACAATTTTTAAAAGAATAATAGGTGTTCAATTGTTATTTATACATCAAAATTCAAGAATTTGATTTACAAATGAACTTTTTTGTAAATAGAACAATGAAAATTGTAACGTTCAAAGTTGAGTTTTTTTTGTTTAGTTTTTAATATTTAAAATTAATATTTAAAATATCTTAAAATCTGGTAAAATGTTTGCAAATCTTTTGAAATCATCCAAAAAGCTTGTGATTTTTTTCTTTCTCGACTAAAAATCTTCCTTACATGCAAAATCTTTTTGATTTCAAAATTATTTATTTTATTTAAAAGTACAACTATTGGGTTAACCTAAATTTAAGTATTCCATTTTTGATTGAAAATAAATTTTTTTTATTAAAAAGGATGTAATTGGCTGAAAATTCGCTTTTTTCTTAATTGAAAACTAACTATTTTGTTGAAAATTCTTATTTTTTTGGTTAAAAATTCAACTAATTAAAAAAAAATCGTTCTTTTTTTTCCTTTAAAATTCAAAAATTTAATTGAATTTTTTTCATCGGCGACTAAAAAATTTTGTTTGGTTGAAAAAAATGGCCTTTTTGGCTTAAAAGTCTAAATATTTGCTTAAAAATTAAATTTTTGTTGTTGAAAATTCGAAATTTTTGTTGAACATTCATGACTTTTGGTAGAAAATCTTTTTTGTATAAAAATTCAACTATTTCGTTAAAAATGCAATATATTTCAACTTGAAATTTAAGGAATTTAAACTCTTTTATATTGCTTTAGAAATAAATCTTCGTTTTAGCTTCAAAATTCAACAATATTGTTAAAAATTAATAATTTTTTAGTAAAAACTTAAAATTCTTAGTAGAAAATTAATTTTTTTTTTTTAAAAATCGTATTTTTAATATGAAAAATTTACATTTTTTATAGATAATTCGTTTTTTTTGGATTTAAAATGCAAAAAATTTAAACGAGAAATATGAATTTTAAACTAAAATGATGAATCTTTAACTAGAATAATTGAATTTTTGACTAAAACGACGAGTTTGTACCAAGAAAAGACCAATTTTCCACTCAAAAAGATGATTTTTCAACCAAAAATTAAATAATTTAATTTTTAGTCAAAAATTGAATGTTCAACTGATGAGATGAATTTTCAACTGCAATTATGAAATATTTAACGGGCATAATAGTTATATTTTCAGTAAAAAAAATAATTTTCAACCAAAAAAAAAGTTTTCAATCAAATAGATCATATTTCAAACAAAGAAATTAATTTTTAATTAAAATGATGCATTTTTTTAACCAGTAAAATTAGTTTTAACAAATAATTTAAGTTTTAATCAAGTAATTTCCTTTAAAACCCGAATGATGGATTTTAAATTAAAATAATAAATATTTAACTGGAATACTTACATTTTTAACGAAAAGAAATTTTCTACCAAAAGAGATTTGCAACGTTGCAGAATTTTCAAAGAAATAGTTGAATTTTGAATTAAAAAATACAATTTTTCACACAAATTGTTGAATTTTGAACTAGAAAAGATCAATTATCAACTAGAAATGGAACAATTAAATTTTCAGTTAAGGAAATTAATTTTTAAGTCAAACTTTCAACTTAAATTATTAATCTTCAACTGGAGTGGTTGAACTTTTTATAAAAAAGATCAATTTTCAATCATAAATATTAATTTTCTACAAAAAAGACGATTTAAAAAAAAAAGGGTAATTTTCAACCTAACTTATAAATTTTGAACTAAAAATATGGAATATCCAATCGGAATAAGTTAAATTTCCAATTGAAAAGATTACTTTACACAAAAAAAAACTTTCAACAAAAAAGACCTAATATTCCAAAAAATAGTTACATTTTCAAACAAGATGATAGATTTTCAACTAAAATTGTAAATCTTTAACTGGGATTGTTGAAGATTAAACCAGAAAGATAAATTTTCAACTAAAATAATAAATATTTAACTGGAATATTTACATTTTTTAACGAAAAGAAATTTTCTACCAAGAGAAATTTGAAACGTTGCAAGATTTGCAATGAAATTGTTGAATTTTTAGTTGTAAAATACAATTTTTGTAAAAATTTTGAATTTTCAGATAGAAAAGATCTATTATCAACTAAAAATAGAACAGTTAAATTTTTAGTTGAAGAAATTAATTTTTAAACTAAATGATAAACTTTCAACTAAAATTATGAGTCTTCAACTGGAGTAGTTGAACTTAATACAAAAAAAAAGAATTTTCAATCATGAAGATTAATTTTCTACAAAAAGGACCAATTTTTCACAAATTACATAAATTGTCAAAGAAAAAGTTTAATTTTTAAATGCAAAATATAAATTTTCAACCAAATAGCTGAATTGATTTTCAACAAAATGGTTACATTTTCAAACAGATATGAATTTTAAACTAAAATGTTAAATCTTCAACCAAAAGAATTAATTTTTAACAAAAGAGTTTAACTTTTAACCAAGTTGCTGAACTTTAATTGGGAAAAGATGAATTCACAACAAACAATGTAAAAAAAATCCGTTATTGGGAATGGTGGTCTACCATTTCGCCACCTGGTGCCTAAAACTGGAACTATAAAGAGTAGGTACAATTTTAAAGTCGTACATTAATTTTTACATAAAAGTGTTTTTACGATAGTTTTGTAAAGTATAAAACAATGCTTGAATACTAAAAGCAAATCTTCATAAAAAACAAATAGTTTTAAATAGAATTTCCATATTATACAGTGAAAAAACACATTTTTGTCAAATAGGTTAAAAAACATAATTATTTCACTATTTCACGCAAGTTTCAATGAATTTATGTTTAAATAAACTAGAATTAATGTATCTAGCGACCAATTTTATCCAGATTATTCGAAAAATACGAATAATAGACGATTTATGGTGGGCGTTTTAATCCAAGAAAAAAATTCTCGGTCATTTTCCGGTTCGCAAACATTTTTCACGGTCAATAAAATTTAAAAAATCGAATTTTAAAGCTAACAATTTTTGCATTGAAATTAATAAAAACTGAGCAATTTTTAATTAAATGCAATTAAATTGTAAAATAAATTTTTTAACTTTTATAAATTGTAGAGTTTAAAGATTCAGATTCAGTTCTAAATATATAAATCCACGTTATCAGTTTCAATGTTCTAAAATATAAATTGAAGAATCAATCAATAAATTACAAAATTACATTTTTTTTATAAACTGAACACTTCTTAAATAAACTTAAATTATTTATATTTTAAATCGTTAAAAAATCCTTAAAATTATTCCAAATTTTATTTGAAAATCTTGAAACATCTGTATGCGGTTTACATTTGTTTTCTTCCATTTTTTAAAATTATTTTTGAAATTATTTCGGAACTTCTAAACATCCTTTAAAATAATACAGTTTTTTTTCTAAAATTCTTTTTAAATTCTAAATTAATTTTAATAGGAAATGTTTTTTGATATACTGAAGCCATTCCAAATTCTTAAAAATCTTTTAAATTTTTTGTTCGAAATCTGCCAAAATCTATATTTTGGCGGTACACGTTCACACTTAGTTTAAATTAATTCATATCATTTCAAATTGTAAATAGAACAATTAAATTATAACGTTCAAAATTAATTTTTTTAAATATTTAACTTCAATTACAGATTTTAAATAAACAGTCAGATATTTTAAAATATTAAATAAATCTTATTTTTCTTAATTAAAAATTTTCAAATTGAATGGTTTAAAAATGGAATATTTTAGACTGATATAATATTTGAAATTTAATAGAAGCAATTGTTTATGAATATATTATTTTGAAGTTATAATAAAATTAGAAATGTAAAGTTAAGTATTATTCACTTTTTAAAACTTAAAGACCAGTTTAGTTTTAAAACCATGATTAATTTATATTCACAGTTGAACAATTGAAAATGTATTTTAAAAATGGATGAAAATCACAGTTGGACAGATATTTCTCTAAAAAAATATGTTTCTTCACCTTATAAGATGTAAATTCCATCTACATCCCTTTGTTTTCGATAAAGACTTACTTTAAGTATCCAACAAATACTTTAAACTCCACCACAAAAATCGTTAAAACACTTTTATACAAGAATTAATGTACAACTTTAAAATCGTACCTGTTCTTTATAGTTCGGATTTTTGTCCACAGGTGGCGTATCGCAGTTTAACCATTCTCAATAATTCCGAAATATTTCATCTACTCTAAAATCCGAATTAAATTTTTTTCTTAAATTCCCCTTTCATGTAAAAAATTCCATGTTTCAACTGAAATTATATTTCTTTACGGAAACTCCCTGTCCTAAAATAAGAACTATAATTACGTTCTAAAATTCTCTGTTCTAAGTCAGCTAAATAAGGAGTAAGCGAATAAAAACGTGACAAGTCCATTTCTTGAACAAATGGAGAAAATGATGATTAACCCACAAACGGTACACTGGTGCGAATTCGCACCAAAGACAGCTGTAGCGGATTATCCCCATATATATTGATTATATATGTTAAATATGTGTGAAATATGCTAGCTGTTCATTATATTTAATATTTAATATTAACATTAACATTGTTTGAGGGTTAAACATGAATTTTGCTACTGAAAAATCATTCTCACCTTTCCTCCGATTCTTGCGGCTTCAAATGCTGATCATCCTCCTTCTGGCCCGAGTCATCTCCATCCGCAAAACCTTTCGCCTCATCCGGTTTTTCAATTTCCGAAAGACATTCTTCGCCACTGGCTGGCAATGCCGGGAAGAACATAGTAATAACTTGGTAAATTCGGACAGTCAGGCTTCGCAATTCGCTCACCGCGTGACTTTTCAATAAAGGATGGACTCTCACACCTCCATAAGTGGCAGTGTAAACGGCGGTGAGTTCAGTCAACAATTTTCCCAGAGGATGATGTCCGCTTTCGAAGGCTATTGCCAAATACTCACGGATTTGTTCATAAATCAGCAGAGTGAGCTTGTCCCTCCCGAAATACGGAATTTTCGACAATGTGTCTATCGTCTCTCTATCCTTCTCGATTTTAGACGAATCGTTCATATTTTTACTAGACTTTGTTTTCTTGTGAAACGAATTTGAAATTATCACAGCCACATTGTCCCAAAGTTTCTGAGTCTCACTTGCTTTGTCGGCACTTGAATTATTTCTGCTTCCGGGTTCAGGTACGTCGAGTTGTTGATAACACTGGCGAAAAATCGCCTTCCATTTCTGATCGGGAGGCACGCAGAGTTTTCCGAATGATTTCGGCAACTCGGGAGGCGTGAAGAGTTTTCCAAAACAACTGTCAATTTTTAGATTTATTCAATTAGAAAAATAGAGACAGAATTCTCCCTTTTTTCCATTTCTTCGTTTAAATGCGAAATTAATTAATAGAAGCCAATAAGAAAATCCAACTGTTTTTGGATGAAATTTTAATTAAAAAGTATTTTGGTTTAGAATTTATAAGTTTTGGTTAAACACCGGGGTGGCGATTCGGCGGACGATTTCAAATTTGTCTCTAAACGCAAACATTTATTTTAATTCGTGACGTTTATTCCAAACATCCTTTAATAACACGACAGAGCAGAAAATTTCAAAATTAATTGATTTTGAAACAAACATTTCAATTCTCCATTAAAAAATATCAATTTTTAACAAAAAATGGAATAGTTAAACTTTTAGTTTAAAATGATTTATTTTCTACCTAAAATAAAAATTTTGAAACAAAATACATGAATTTTTAACGAAATAGTAGAATTTTTTAATAAAGAAGACAAGTTTTCAACCAAATAGTTGCATTTTTAACTTAAAAAATAATTATTTTCAATCAAAAATTGAATAGTAAAATTTTTAGTTGAAAAAATTAATTTCGAACAAGAGTTTTCAACTAAAACAAACAATCTTAACTGAGGTAGTTGAATTAAAAAAAAATTGTACCAAAAAAAGATAAATTGTCAAAAAAAAAGTAAATAATTCAATTTTAAGCTTAAAAAAATTAATGTTCAACCAAACAAATAATTTTTTAACTAAAACAGGGTGGCCGTTTTAATCGAAGAAAAAAATTCCCGGTTTTTTCCCGGTCCGCAAACATTTTTCACGGCCAATGAAATTTAAAAAATCAAACTATATTCTAAACATTTTTCCATATAAAGTAATAAAAAACAAATTAAAGCATTCAAAGTGAAAACCTTAAATTCCAAACTTGTAAAATTGAAGTTTAAAAGTTTTCAATTTAAAAATTGTGTAGTCAAATGCTAAAAAATGGAAGGTACTAACACTTTTAAATTGAACAGTTTTAAGTGAAATGCAAATAAACTGCAAATTTTAGAACTTTCATAAATTATAGAGTTCAAAGATTCCGATTAAGTTAAAAAAATATAAATCCGCGTTAACATCTTCAATAGTTTAAAAATGAAGAATCAAGTAATAAACTTTTAAAATTTTCGAAATTATATTATTTTAAGTAATTTTAAGCTAGACACATTAAAAATTGCAAAATAATTTTTTTAACTTGACAATTCATAAATTAGAAGTTACATTATTTTAATTTTAAATAGTCTAGGCATTCTGCAAAAGCTTTAAATTTTTATTCGAAATCTTGAAAAATCTAGAAGTGGTTTTAAATTTTTCAAAATAATTTTTGAATTTTTTGTCAGAATTTTTAAATATATTTCAAAATGAATTTAATTTTTTCTATAACTTTGAGAAAATCCTGCAAATTAAAAAAATTAAATTTGAATTTATAGATAACAATAGAACATTTATTATTTGTAAAAATATTAGAATAATATTAAGAGATATTTAGAAGTTTTAAAAAGATTCGAATTGAATTTAGAACTTGAAATCATTTCAAATACTTACAGTCGAATTAAAAATAAAATTTAGATTTTTGCAGATTTTAAACAAAAAATTTAGAATTTTTTTAAGAATTGTAAAAGACTATCTCTTAAAATTAGTCAAATTTTTAATGGAGAAAAAATTAATAGAAATAATATTTTAATAAATTTATTTATTAAATTTAATATAAAAAATAATATAAAGGAAGACTCGAAACCCTAAATTAAAAATATATTACTAATAAACCATGAACATTTTAATTTAATAATAAAATTATCGGTATTGATCCATTTTAAAAACAATTTATTTATTTATATTTACAGTTGATAAAATAAAACTGTTTTTTATAAAAAAATTTCAACTTCAAATGGTTTTAATTTTGAATTGTTTAAATCCTCAAAACTGCAATTTAATTATTTTTAAAACTGTTAAAATCGAACTTGGGCAGATTTTTCTTCTGAAAATTCGTAAAATTCCCGATTTCCCCGGCCACCCTGTTTTTTATTAAAAAATCTTCGATTTTAAAAAATTCTAATTAAAATTTTTTTTAACCTTTAAAACTGCATTTTAAAATTCTTTAAATTAAAATATATGCTTAAAAATTAAAAATCTAAAATGGAAAATTTTTGAAGTGAAAGATTTTCGAATTAAGCATTCTAAAATAATGATATAATAATTGATAAAAATCACAAATTAGGAAATTATTTAAAAACGGTTGAAATCAAAGTTGGATACAATTTTTATTCTAACTATTTTGTAAAATTCCCGATCAAAAAATAAATTCACCGTCATACAAGTTAAACTTTCAGTTAAAAAATTATTTTCCACACAAAAACTGAAAAAAAATCAAAAACATAGTTTTATTTTCCAAAAAAAGTGATGAATTTTCAACTAAAAAATATCATTTTTCAAACAAAAATTGAATAATTAAATTTTTAGGCAAGAAAATAAATGTTCAGCCAAAGAGATGAATTTTTAACTAAAATTCTGAAATATTCAACTCATTTTCATCCAAAGAAAAAATAAGTTTTTTCTAACTAAAGTGATAAATATTTAACTGGAATACCTGATTTTTTAACCACAAAGAACAATTTTTAAACAAGAAGATTAACTTTCAAAGAAAAAGATATTTTTTCACAAAAAAAATCGATTTTTAAACAAATATGTGGATATTGTGTAATTTTTATACAAAAAAGATCAATTTACTTTTTAAAAATATAATAGTTGAATTTTCAATAAAAAAGTTGAATCTTGAACCAAAAAAGATTTTTCTGCCACTACAGAAAAAAATTGCAACTAAACTGTTAATTTTTCAAGTCAAAAATACGATTTTTCTAAGAATAGTTGAATCTGGAAACCAACAATATGAATTTTCAACAAGAAAGTTAATTTACAACGAAAACGTTAATTTTAAACCACGTACTTGAATTCTCTGCCAAACTATTGAGATTTTCAGCCGAAAAGACCAATTTTCTACAAAACAGTTTCATTTTATATTCGAAAATATAAATTTTAATCTAAAAACTAAATTTCAAAGCCAAACATATAAATTTTCTACAAAGCAGTTGAATTTCAAGGCAAAAATATGAAATTTCAACGAAGAAGTTAATTTTAAAAAACTAGTTTTTAACATAATTATTCAATAAAAAAAAAAGAATTAAATTTTCGACAAAAGTTTTTAATTTACAACTGAAAAAGGTGAATTCTCACCTAAAAATAGAAGTCTTATCGAAAGAAAAATAATTAAATTATTGACTAAAAAATATTAGTTTTTATAAAAATTAAAGTTTATTTTTAATACTTTTAAATAATTGATTAAACCTTTAAATATGGAACGTTTTTTGCACCTTTTAAATGCGATAAAATGTTAATAGTGATATTTTAAACTTAAATAATTCATTGACAACAACAAAATTAAATTTTAAGAAAGCAGTTTCATTTTCAACCAAAACATACTTTTATTTTATAACAAAATCAGTCAAATTCATCTAAAAAGTACAACTTTTGAACAAAATAATTGATTTTTTTAATGATTAGATAGATTTTTCTTCTAAAAATGTGTTACAATTAAACTGTAGAAATTTTGAGTCAAAAAGACGAATTTTCTACAAAAACAGTTTCTTTTTTAACCCGAAAATATGAATTTCAATCGGGGGAGTAAATTTCTAAGACAAAAATATGAATTTTTTATAAACAGTTGAATTTCTAACAACAAATTTTCAACCTAAACTATCATTTTTAACGGATTTGTTGAATTTTCAAACAAAAACATTAAAAATGTGAAATCTCAACCAAAAATATAAGAATTATTAACTAAAAAAAATTAAGTTTATACCAATAATAGTTCAATTTTCTTATTCAGGTCTAATTCTGTTCACATTTATATAGAAAAATGAGAAAAGCATGAGATAAATTACAAAATTACTAAGAAATTGTATCCCTTATAGACTAGAAATCAATAGTTTAAATACGAATTAAAGTTTATTTTTGATAATTTAAAAATATTTAACTTTTCAAGAAAAAAATAACGAAGTAAAAAAAAATTGAAAAACCCTGAAATTCTAAGAAACTTACGTTGGTTTAGGTAAATTAAACGAGTTGTCATTTGCTTTTTTGATATGCAAAGTAGCATTCACTTTTATCCCCTCGTTCCAAGCTCCGCTTAAATTTCCTTCTAACTTGTCGCCGCTGAAGAAGGTCAGAGTTCCCTTCCCACAAAAAATACCAGCAGATTTGAACTCTCCTTCATAATTTGTACCATCTTCAAAGACCATCACTCCATGGCCCTGGGAATTAAAAATTACTATAACTATTTTTAAATCAAAATAAAAAAATAATCTTACATTTAGAATAAAGTTACAAAATTACCGTAAGAACATCTTGCATAAATACACCTTCGTAGTAAATACCATCTAAAGTTACGATTAATCCACAGCCATGTTTCGCATTATTACTCCAAGATCCTATATATTTTTCACCTGAAAGAAAATTTATTCAGGCCTCGGACTCACTTTAGAGATCGCCAATAGTGTAAATAGTGTCACCAATTTAAAAAAAATTGTTTCATAAAATTGGTCAAGTATTAAAAACGAATTTCAATGTATAATTTAAAATTCAGGCCTCACAGTCCCAATGAGATAAAATATTAAATATAAAATATTCAAAAACATTGAAGGTATAGTCAAAAGAATTGAAAGGGATTGAAAAAAAAATTTTGGAATAAAAAAGAACTTGATCTCCGTACAATTGGAATGAATAAAAATTTAAGTTTATTTTAAAGAAAAATAATTTGATAAAATGCCTAAGAATTCAAGGTGAGGTTAAAATCATTTGGAATCAATTAGATAAAAACTTTTAAAAATTTCCATTTAGAAGAATTCAAGTGAATTAAATAAATTTAAGAGTTCCCGAGAATTTAAAACAATTTGAAGAAATTTAAGGGAAATTTGAAGAATTCGATTAAATTCATAAAAAATCAAGCTGAATTTAAAAAGAATTTAAGTGAATTGAAAACAATGCAACAATATGAAAAAATTAATGGAATTAAGTATGTTTGAAATGAGATTAGAAAAATAAAGGGAATTTAGAAAAATCGGATAAAATGCCTAAGATTTTAATGTGAGTTTTAAAAACTTTGAGATAAATTGAACAAAAACTTGTAACAAATTAATTGAATTGACTGAATTTAGCAAAATTCAAAAGAATTCAACATAAATTCAAAAGAATTCATGTCGAATTCCAAATAAAATTACAAAAAATATTTTTAAATCTCTTGAAATCTTTTAAGCCCTACGAAATCCCTCACCTCGAAATTGTACAAATATCTTGAAAATGTCTTGGGATCTTTTAAAATAGCCTAAAATATTTCAAATCCTTTGAATTCCCTTAAAAATTTATGTGTAATCTTTTAAATAACTTAAAATATTTAAAATACTTTAAAATCTTAAATTTTTGTAAAGATCTTGAAAATGCCAACGAATTTGAAAAAATGCATTAAAATATTTCAAATCCTTTGATCAATTCATTAATTGATCCTCGACCAGAAACCAAATTTTCATTTTATCTTTTTAATTCGAAATTGATCTATTCTAGTTTAAAATTCAACTATTTGGCTGAAAATTCATGCATTTTTATTGAAAATTCGTATTTTTTGTAGAAAATTAACTTTTTTCTAAAAAAAAGTTTGGGTGAAAAATTAATATTATCTGTAGAAAAATTAACTTTTTGGTTGAAAATTCAATTATTTTGTTAAAAATTCATTTCTTTGTTTGAAAATTCATCTTTTTTAGTAAAAACTATACTTCTTGATTAAAAATTCACCTATTTGATTAAAAATGTATTTATTTTGTGTAGAATTCATCTCTTTTGGTAGAAAATGAATATTCTGTGTCAAAAATTCGTCTTTTCTGATAGAAAATTAATCTTTTTAGTTGAAAATTCAACTGTTTGGTTAAAAATGTACGTATTTATTTAAAAAATCGTCTTTTCTAATAGAAAATTAATCTTCTTGATTAAAAAATAAATTATTTGGTAAAAAAATTTATATACTTTATTGAGAATTCATCTTATTTTGCTAGAAAATTAACATTATGTGTAGAAAATTAATCTTTTGGTTTAAACATTCAATTATTTTGTTAAAAATTCATTTCTTTGTTTGAAAATTCGTATTTTCTAGTAAAAAGTAGTCTGCTTGATTAAAAAACCAACTATTTGGTTAAAAATTCATTTATTTGTCTGAAAATTCATCTTTTCTAGTAAAAACTATACTTCTTGATTGAAAATTCTACTATTTGATTTAAAAAGTATGTATTACGTTTAGAATTCACCTTTTTTGGTAGAAAATGTATTTTGTGTTGAAAATTCGTCTTTTCTGGTAACAAAATTAATCTTTTTAGTTGAAAATTCAACTATTTGGTTAAAAATGTATGTATTTATTTAAAAAATCGTCTTTTCTGTACAAACATTAATTTTCTACACGGCATATTCGAATATTTTGTTAAAAATGTATGTTAATTCATGAGAATTCTTCTTTTTTGTTAGAAAATTAATATTCGGTGTTAAAATTTCCTCCTTTCTGGTGGAAAAAAAGCCTTATTGAATAAAAATCCATTTAGTTGCTTGAAAATTCATTTCTTTGTTTGAAAATTTTTCTTTTCTAGTGAAAAAATAATATTCTTGATTGAAAATTCAACTTTTTGATAAAAAATGTATGTATTTGGTTGAGAATTCATCTTTTTGATAGAAAACTAATATTATGTGTTCAAAATTCAACTATTTGGTTAAAAATGTACGTATTTGTTTGAAAATTCATCTTTTCTGATAAGAAATTAATCTTTTTAGTTAAAAAATAAATTATTTGGTAAAAAATTTATATATTTTGTTGAGAATGCATCGTTTTTTGGTGGAAAATTAATATTATTTGTAGAAAATTCATCTTTTTGTTTGAAAATTCTATTATTTTGTTAAAAATTAATTCTTTGTTTGAAAATTCGTATTTTCTAGTGAAAAGGAGTCTACTTGATTAAAAATCCAACTATTTGGTTGAAAATTTAACTATTCGATTAAAAATGTATGTATTTCGTTGAGAATTCACCTTTTTTGGTAGAAAATTTATATTCTGTGTAGAAAATTCGTCTTTTCTGGTAAAAAAAAATTAATATTTTTAGTTGAAAACTCAACTATTTGATTAAAAATGTATGTAATTATTTAAAACTTCGTCTTTTCTAATAGAAAATTAACCTTCTTGATTGAAAAATCTATTATTTGATTAAAAATGTATATACTATATTGACAATTCATCTTTTTTGTTACAAAATTAATATTCTGTGTTAAAAAATCATCTTTTTGGTTGAAAAAAAATTAATATTCTTTGTTGAAAAATCTTTTGCGTTTTTGTCAAAAATTCAACAATTTGGTTAAAAATAGTGTGGTGACACTGTCCTTTAGCTAGAAAATAAATATTCAGAGTCGAAAATTGTTTTTTTTATGATAAAAATTAATATTCTTTATTGAAAAATCATCTTTTTGGTTAAAATTTTAACTATTTGGTTAAAAATGCATTCATTTCTTTGAAAATTCATATTTTCTAGTTAAAAATGTACTTCTTAATTGAAAATTCAACTAATTAATCAAAAATATATGTATTTGGTTGAGAATTCAACTTTTTTGGTAGAACGATTCATTTTTCTGCTTGAAAATTCATCTTTTCTGTACAAAAATTAATCTTCTTAATTGAAAATTCGACTATTTTGTTAAAAACGTATGTTAATTTATAAGAATTCTTCTTTTTTGTTAAAAAATTAATATTCGGTCTTAAAAATTCCTCCTTTCTGGTAGAAAATAAGCCTTATTGGTTGAAAATCGATCTAGTTGCTTGAAAATTAATTTCTTTGTTGAAAATTGGTCTTTTCTGATAGAAAATTAATCTTTTTTTGGTAGACAATTAATATTATGTGTAAAAAAATCATCTTTTTGGTTGAAAATTCAATTAGTTTGTTAAAAATGCATTTCTTTCTTTGAAAATTCGTCTCTTCTAGTAAAAAGTAGTCTGCTTGATTAAAAAACAGACAATTTGTTTAAAACTGTATGTACTTTGTTGAAAATTCGTCTTTTCTGGTAAAAAATTAATCTTTTCGTCGAAATTTTAAATATTTGGGTGTAAATGTATCTATTTGTTTCAAAATTTCTCTTTTCTGATAGCAAATTAATTTTTATAGTTAAAAAATCCATTATTTTGTAAAAATCTATATAGTTTATTAAATTAATATTATGTGTAGAAAAATCATGTTTTTGATTAAAAATTTAATTATTTTGTTTGAAAATTCGTATTTTCTATTAAAAAGTTGTTTGAGTGATTAAAAAACCAACTATTTGGTTAAAACTGTGTGTACTTTGTGGAAAATTCGTCTTTTCTAGTCAAAAATAATCTTTTTGGTTAAAAATTCAACTATTTGGTTAAAAATTAATTTATTTCTTTGAAAATTCATCTTTTCTAGTAAAAAATATACTTCTTGATTGAAAATTCAACTATTTGATTAAAAATGTACGTATTTCGTTTAGAATTCACCTTTTTTGGGAGAAAATGTATATTATGTGTTGAAAATTCGTCTTTTATGGTAAAAAATTAATCTTTTTAGTTGAAGATTCAACTGTTTGGGTAAAAAATGTATCTATTTCTTTGAAAATTCCTCTTTATAAGAGCAAATTAATGTTCTTAGTTAAAAAATCAATTATTTGGTAAAAAATTTATATAGTTTCTTGAGAATGACTCTTTTTTTGGTAGAAAATTAATACTATGTATGGAAAAACCATCTTTCTGCTTGGAAATTCCATTATTTTGTTAAAAATTCATTTTTTTGTTGAAAAAATTCGTATTTTCTGGTAAAAAGGAGTCTGCTTGATTAAATAACCAACTTTTTGGTTAAAAATCGTTATTTTCTGTTGAAAATTCGTATTTTCTGGTAAAAATTAATATTTTTGTTCAAAAATTCAACTATTTGATTAAAAATTCATTTGTTTCCTTGAAAATTCAACTAATTGATTAAAACTGTACCTATATTTCGTCTGGAATTCACCTCTTGTTGGAAAATTTATATTCTGTATTGAAAATTAGTATTTCGTTAAAAATTCAACTATTTGGTTAAAAACTCATCTTCTCTAGTAAAAAATATATTTCTTGATTGAAAATTCAACTAATTGATTAAAAATTTACCTACATTTCGTCTAGAATTCACCTTTTTTGGTAGAAAATTTAAATATTTGGGTGTAAATGTATCTATTTGTTTGAAAATTCCTCTTTTCTGATAGCAAATTAATTTTCATAGTTAAAAAATCCATTTTTTTGTAAAAATCTATATAGTTTATTGAAAATTCATCTCTTTTTTTTAGAAAATTAATATTATGTGTCGAAAAATCATCTTTTTGGTTAAAAATTCGAATTTTCTAGTAAAAAGAGTAGCCTGAGTGATTAAAAAATCAACTATTTGGTTAAAACTGTGTGTACTTTATTGAAAATTCGTATTTTCTGATCAAAAAATAATCTTTTTGGTTAAAAATTCAACTATTTGGTTAAAAATTAATTTATTTCTTTGAAAATTCATCTTTTCTAGTAAAAAATATACTTCTTGATTGAAAATTCATCTATTTGATTAAAAATGTATGTATTTCGTTTAGAATTCACGTTTTTTCGCAGAAAATTTAAATTCTGTGTTGAAAATTCGTCTTTTCTGGTAAAAAAATTACTCTTTTTAGTTGAAAATTTAACTATTTTGGTCAAAAATGAATATTCTATGTCAAAAATTCGTCTTTTCTGATAGAAAATTAATCTTTTTAGTTGAAAATTCAACTATTTGGTTAAAAATGTACGTATTTATTTAAAAAATCGTCTTTTCTAATAGAAAATTAATCTTCTTGATTAAAAAATCAATTATTTGGTAAAAAATTCATATAGTTTCTTGAGAATTCCTCTTTTTTAGGAGAAAATTAATATTATGTATAGAAGAATCATCTTTTTGCTTGAAAATTCCATTATTTTTTTAAAAATTCATTTTTTTGTTGAAAAAATGCGTATTTTTGGTAAAAAGGAGTCTGCTTGATTAAAAACCAACTTTTTGGTTAAAAATCTTTATTTTATGTTGAAAATTCGTCTTTTCTGGTAAAAATTAATATTTTTGATAAAAAATTCAACTATTTGGTTAAAAATTCATTTATTTCCTTGAAAATTCAACTAATTGATTAAAAATGTACCTATATTTCGTCTGGAATTCACCTCTTTTGTTAGAAAATTTATATTCTGTGTTGAAAATTAGTCTTTTCTGGTAAAAAAATTAATCTTTTTAGTTGAAAATTCAACTACTTGGTTAAAAATGTATGTATTTATTTAAAAAATCGTCTTTTCTAATAGAAAATTAATCATCTTGATTGAAAAATCAATTATTTGGTTAAAAATGTATATACTATATTGACAATTCTTCTTTTTTGATACAAAAATTAATATTCTGTGTTGAAAAATCATCTTTTTGGTTGAAAATGTAATTATTTAGTTATCAATAGAGTAGTTAATCCGTGCTTTACCTGGAAAATAAATATTCTGAGTTGAAATATTGTTGTTTTTTCTGATAGAAAATTAATATGCATGGTTGAAAAATCATTTTTTTTAAACTAAAAATTCAACTACTTGGTTAAAAATTAATTTATTTCTTTGAAAATTCATCTTTTCTAGTAAAAAAATATACTTCTTGACTGAACATTCACCTATTTGATTAAAAATGTATATGTTTCGTTTAGAATTCACCTTTTTTGGTAGAAAATTTATATTCTGTGTTGAAAATTCGTCTTTTATGATAAAAAAATTAATCTTTTTAGTTGAAAATTCCTCTTTTATAAGAGCAAATTAATGTTCTTAGTTAAAAAATCAATTATTTAGTAAACAATTTATATAGTTTATTAAGAATTTCTATTTTTTGATAGAAAATTCATATTATGTGTAGAAAAATAATTTTTTTTTAGTTGAAAATTCAATTATTTTGTTAAAAATTCATTTGTGTATTTGAAAAATCGTATTTTCGAGTAAAAAGTAGTCTGCTTGATTAAAAATCCAACTATTTGGTTAAAAATTAATTTAATTCTTTGAAAATTCACCTTTTTTGGTAGAAAATGTATATTCTGCGTTGAAAATTCGTCTTTTTATGGTAAAAAATTAATCTTTTTAGTTCAAAATTCAACTATTTGGTTAAAAATGTATGTATTTATTTTAAAATTCGTCATTTCTAATAGAAAATTAATCTTCTTGATTGAAAAATCAATTATTTGGTTAAAAATGTATATACTTTGTTGACAATTCATCTTTTTTTGTGCAAAATTAATTAAAACTCTTTAAAAAATATCAAGAAAATGGTTTATTTTGTATTAGTGTTTTAAGACCATTTTTTTTAATTTTTCAAGATTTAGAAATTTTTTAGGCAAACTGAATTTTGTCAGAGTGTGAAAAAAAGTTCTAAAAATTCATGGAAAATTTTTAAATTATTGTTTTGTAAGGAATTTCAAGAGAAAATCGAAAAAAAATCACAAAAAATTTTGAGTTATTTCCTAAAATCTTTAAAAAGTGTGAAAGATTTTAAAACAAAATTTTGCCATATTACATAATTTTAGAACAAATGTGAGTAAGTTGAAGCTATATTCAAAAGTTTTGAAAAGATTCAAAAATAATTAAGACTTGTAAAGATTTTTTAAGAATTTTGTAAAGTTTCACGAAAATGAAAGACATTTTTTCAGGTTCCTCAGAAAAGATAAAATAATTTTTTATTTCAAAAAATTAATTTGAAGAAATTATTTAAAAAGATTTTGGAAAATGTCAAAAATAGTCAACGACGAATAGGAAAGATTTAAAGGCATTTTTTTTTAATTTTGCAGAATAAATCAAAAATGCAGGAAAAATTTGAATAATTTTTGGAAATTAGAAGGTTTGACATGATTAAAAAATAAATTTTCTTATATTCGTGTGCAAATTTTAAATAATTTTTTATTTTGTAAAATGAACTTTAAAAGAAAATTGTAAAAGGTTTTTAAACATAACAAACGACTTTCTAAAATTTCTAAAAATACTTTAGAAGATTATAAAGCAAAACGTTTCAATTTGGTAAGATTGCAAAATAAAAGCGAACAAAAATTGGGTAATGCCAAGAAATATTTAGTAGAAATTAAAAGAATTTCGAAAGTTTTCAAGAGAATAAATAAATTTTCTTAAAATTGCTGCGATATTTTAGAAGATTGTAAGGTTTTTTTTTTTAATTTTGAATGACATTTGAACATTTTTAGAAAAATCCGTGTCAGTTGACGTTTTAAATAGATTACAAATATTTGAAAACTAGGAAACATTTTCGAAAATGTATAAAATATTTCTTGATTCTTTTCCAACTTCTAATAGCTCTCAACATCTTTTAAAAAGACTCGAATTTTTCATAATATTTCATAAAATCCTATTTACATAAATTTAAAAACACGATGATAATACTTATTTTCTTGTTCTCAATTCTCAGAATTTAATTTGAACATGGAATTATTACAGCACTTTGAAAAATAATTTTCGATTAATATAAGTGTTTTCAAAGATAAAAAAAATTAGTCAATGATCACTATATTTAAAAAGTGTTTGAATATCCGGGACTAACACAAAATAACGAAAACATGAATAACAAAATCATAAATTAGCGAGAAAAAAAAAATTGCCGAATTATAAGATAAATGAATTGTAAAATTCCCATAAATATTTCTATTTCTGAAATTTGAGTTTGACGAAATTTAAAATTTGCCGAAAATAATTAATGATTAATTAAATTGGTAGCCTTATTTATAATTATATTAATATCTCATAAATTAATAATCAATGAACTATGTTCACCAGTTCTAAATTTCGAGAATTGAAATATTTGTGGGAATTTCTTAATTCGTTTATTTTATAAGTCGGTTTTGAAGTCGGTCAATTTAAGTGTCAGATATTTTTAAATTTGGGATATTATTTTTGTCAATTAAAGATCTTGTTATTTGAAATTTGAAATTTTTAAAAATAATTACCCGTTTTAATGTCATCCATAATTCCGTAGCCCTGCTTTACTCCAGAGACCCACTCTCCAATAAAAACAGAGGCAGCCGAAGCCATAAAATGACCTTCTTTTTTAGTTCCATGACCATGGGGAAGTCCGTCCTTAAAGTATCCTTCATAAACGTCTCCGCACGTGTACCTAAAACAGAAAATTTAATCCTTTCGAAATCTCTTTCTCTTAATTTAAAAAAGCAGTGATTTAGTCTCCTTACTTCATGATTCCATAGCCATTTTGTTGACCATCTTTCCACTGTCCCTGATAAATTCCCTGAGCTAAATTATGCATTGTGCCATATCCATTTATGACTCCTTTCGCAAATTGTCCTTTATACATTCTACCATCGGGCCACTCCATTTGCCCATATGAATCGTCAGTATCGGGTTTTCCATTAAACCAGCGACCTAAAATTTATTTGTATAAAAAAATTTAGAAATAAGAGTATTTTGAGAAAAAAAAACGTTTCTCGGTCAAAAATTACGTTTTTTCTGATTGACCTTTGAATGCTTATAATAATTATTATTTAATACTAATTGTTGTATTATTACGGTGGCGATTTAGCGGGCGATTTTAAATTCCCAGTCATTTATCGGTTAAGTTTTTCCATTTTCCCGGTCAACTAAAATTATCATATTCATATTGTTCGCAAAATGTAAACAATTATTTTAATTCATGATGTTTATTCTAAATATTATTTAACAGACAAAAGCAAAACATTGCTAAATAAATTAATTTTAAAACGAATAGTTCAATTTTCCACTAAAAAATATATATTTTTCTAAAAAATGAAATAGTTAAACTTTTAGTTGAAGAATTAATTTTCAACAACAAAAAAACGGATTTTCAACAAAATAGTTCAATTTTCAACCAAAGTGATGAATTTCAAAACAGTAGTATTATGAATCTTCAACTGGAATACTTAAATTTTAAACGAAAATGATGAATTTTTAAATAAAATGATAAATATTTAACTAGAATAGTTGATTTTTTGACCAGCTAGACGAATTTTCAATTTAAAAATATCGTTTTTCAATCAAACATTGAATAATTAAATTTTTAGTCAGAAAAATTAATGTTCGACCGAAGAAATGAACTTTTAACTAAAATTATGAAAATTTCAACTGGAATAATAGCTATATTTTTAGTTCAAATAAATAATAATTTTCAAGCAAAAAAAGAAACAACTTTTTAAGGAATTAGTTAAATTTTTGTCAAAAAAAACTTATTTTCATCCAAAGAAAAAATAAGTTTTTTCCAACCAAAATGATAAATATTCAACTGGAATACTTGAATTTCTAACCGCAAAGAAGAAGATATTTTTCTACAAAAAAATCGATTTTTAACCAAATATGTGGATTTTTAACGAAAAAGTTGAAGTTTCAATTAAAAAAGAGAAATTTTCATCGAAATTGTTAAATTTTGAACCATCAAGCTGATGAATTTTTAACTAAAATGAAGAATCTTCCAACTGGAATTGAATTCTTTCTTTTTTTGGGAAAAAAGTCTTTTTAAAGGATGTTGAGAACTGTTAGAAGTTGGAAAGGAATCAAGAAATATTTGATACATTTTCGAAAATGTTTCCTAGTTTTAAAATATTTATAATCTATTTAAAACGTCTAAAATTCCTGAAAATATTTTTAACTGACACGGATTTTTCTAATAATTTTCAAATGTCATTCAAAATTTAAAAAAAAAACGCTTACAATCTTCTAAAATTTCGCAGAATTTTAAGAAAATTTGTTTATTCTCTTGAAAACTTTCGAAATTCTTCTAAATTCTACTAAACATTTCATGACATTACTCAATGTTTGTTCGCTTTTATTTTACAATCTCACCAAACTTTTTGCTTTGTAATCTTCTAAACTATTTTTAGATATTTTAGAAAGTCGTTTGTTATGTTTAAAAACCTTTTTCAATTTTATCTTTAAATTTTATTTTACGAAATAAAATTTATTTAAAATTTGCACACGAATATAAGAAAATTTATTTTTTAATCTTGTCAGACCTTCTAAACCTTCTAATTTCTAAAAATTATTCTAATTTTTCCTGCATTTTTGGTTTATTCTGCAAAATTAAAAAAAAGCCTTTAAATCTTTCCTATTCGTCGTTGACTATTTTTGAAATCTTCCAAAATCTTTTTAAGTAATCTCTTAAAATTAATTTTTTCAAATAAAAAATTATTTTATCTTTTTTGAGGAACCTGAAAAAATGTCTTTCATTTTCGTGAAACTTTACAAAATTCTTAAAAAATCTCTACAAGTCTTAATTATTTTTGAATTGTTTCAAAACATTTGAAAATATCTTAAACTTACTCACATTTGTTCTAAAATTATGTAATATGGCAAAATTTTGTTTTAAAATCTTTCACACTTTTTAAAGATTTTAGGAAATAATTCAAAATGTTCTTCCAAAGGTTTTGAAATTCTTCTTCCAAAGGTGAATTTTATATCTACCCAAGGTTGAAATTTTAAACATAAAGGATAATTTTCTACAAAAAATACGAATTTTCCACAAAATATATAAATTTTCAAGCAAACAGTTTACTTTTTTAATAACAAAATATTAATTTTCAACCAAATAGTGGAATTTTTATAAAAAAAATATCAATTTTCGTTAAAAAAATATAATAGTTGAATTTTCCATTAAAAATATAATTCTTAACAAAACCGATTTTCAGCAAAATAGTTCACTTTTGTACTGGAATAGTTGAATTTTTGTTCAAAAAAGGATTTTCAACAAAGTAGTTTCATTTTCAAAAAGAGATGAATTTTCAATTAAAATAATGAATCTTTAACCAAGAAAATTAATTTTCTACCAAGAGATGAATTTTTAAACAAAAAAAAGCCAAGTTTTCAAGAAAATAGTAAAATTTTCAACCAAGCACTTGTTTTTTAACCAAAAATTGATTTCTTCCCAAAAAAATTAATTTTCAATAAAATACATAATTTGTCCACCAAATAGTTGATTTTTCTATCAAATTGTTGAATTTTCAAGCAAAAACTACAAAAGAACTTCAAACAAATAGAATTTTCAACCAAGCAGTTGCATATTTTAGACACAAAAAATGAATTTTCTACCGAGAGATGAATTTTGAAACCAAAAAGATGAATTTTTAACAAAAACGAGATTTTTCAGTTAAAAAGAATAAAAATTCAACCAAAGTATTGAATTCGCAAGAAAAGAAAAAAAGATACTTCTACAAAACAGTTGAATTTTCATTCTAAAAATATGAATGTGCAACAAAAAAGTAATTTTTCAACCAAACAGATAAACATTTAACCAAACAGTTGGATTTTCCCGAAACTGTTGAAATTTTAAGCCAAAAAGAACAAATTTCTGAAAGCAATTCAATTTTTAACCCGATTATATGAATTTAAAAACAAAAAAGTTCTCTTTCAACCAAATAGTTGAATTTTTAACAAAATACTTGAAACTTGCTGATTAATTTTCAATCAAGAAAGATTTGTAAGGCAAGTAAGAAAAATAATTCAACAAAATTATTCTATTTTGAAGATAAAATGACGAATTTTCCAGAATATATCTAAAATTATCAATCTAAGACATAAATTTTAAACTAAAATGATTATTCTTCAAAGCAAAAAAAAATGTTTGTTAACAAAGTATTTCTACTTTCAACTAAGTAGTAAAATTATCAATTTTTAATTGTTAATACTTGACTTTAATTGTTAAGACTTCTTGGTTGAAAGTTTAACTACTATCTTAAAAGTTCATTTAATTTTTAATAGTTGAAAACTTAATTTTAAAATTCTTTATATTGAAAACGTTTTATCAACGCATCATAAACTTAAAAAAATTAATTTATTGTCATTTCCCGGTTTCAGAAAATTCACGGTCCTGCAGCCACTCTGAAAGCGTTGAAAATTAAAGCCAAAAAGACGAGTTTAAAAAACAACATTTAATTTTTAACCCAAACACATGAATTTAAATTTTCAAAAGTTAATTTTCAAATAAATAGTTGAATTTTCAATAAAAAAACTGGATTTGTAATCAAAGAATACGAATTTTCCACCAAATAGTTGTTGAATTTTGAACTAAAAAAAAATTTGACCCAAAAATGGAATAGCAATATTTTTAGTTTAAAAAATTAATTTTTAACCAAACATAAGAGTTTTCAACTAAAACAATGAATCTTCAACTGAAGTAGTTTAATTTTTAACAACAAATTTAATTTGTACTAAAAAGGATAAATTATCAACTAAAACTTAAATAATTAAATTTTAAGTTAAAAAATTATTATTCACCAAACAAATGAAATTCCAAATTAAAATAAAAAATTTTAATCCGAAAAAGTTAAATTTTCAATTTAAGGGCATGTGACACAGCTAAATACCTATATTACCGACCACAGTTTTTCAGTTCGCTGAATGTTTTTTTGAACCTAAGAACTTTTTTTGTAACTAAAATATCGAGCTGAAACTTCGGGAAATATATTAGAGTGCAATAAAGTACGTTTAGGTACTGCATTTTGGTAGAAACTTCATTGAAAATTATTTCATCTTT
>NC_046665.1:96194381-96199847 GCF_010883055.1 Belonocnema kinseyi | reverse complement strand
TAATTTTCAGTGAAGTTTCTACCAAAATGCAGTACCTAAACGTACTTTATTGCACTCTTATACATTTCCCGAAGTTTCAGCTCGATATTTTACTTACAAAAATGTTCTTAGGTTCAAAAAAACATTCAGTGAACTGAAAAACTGTGGTCGGTAATATAGGTATTTAGCTGTGTCACATGCCCTTAAATAATTTCTTTTAACACAAGACAATAGTTACATCTTCAAACAAAGTAATGAATTTTCAAATAAAATTCTAAATATTTAACTGGAAAAATTGAATAATAAAATTTTTAGTCTGTATTTTCAACCAAAGTGATAAATTTTAACTAAAATTATGGACATTTTCAGTTAAAATTTTCGTTAAAAAATCGTAAACCAAAAAACATTAAACCAAAAACATGTTTTCAATAAAACAGCTAATTATTCAACCAAAGAAATAAATTTATCATTAAAACTATGAATCTTCAACAAAAAAATCCATTTTTAATAAGAGTTTAAATTTCAACCAAATAATTTTATTTTTAACCTAAAAAATGAATTTTCCACTAAAATGATAAATATTTAACTAGAATAATTGAATTTTTAAACGAAATAGTTAAATTTTCTAGTGAAATAGTTACATTTTTAGTTAAAAAAAAATTATTTTCAACAAAGTAGTTACATTTTCAAATAAAGATGAATTTTCAATCGAAAATATGAAATAACAAATTCCCTGTTCCAAGTGATGATAAATGAAGAGTGTACCAATAAAACGTGATAAATCGATTTTTTGAAAAATAATTAATTCGATTATTAAACTTTACTCAGCAAAAAAACACCTCACAGATAAAAAAATTGGAAAAGGTTTTTTTTGATAATGAAAAATAATCAACATTTAATAATAAATTCGGATTTTTCAAACATAGAGTTGAATTATCAAGCAAACGAGATCAATTTTTAACACAAACGTTTAATTTTTAACAAAATAATTGAATTTTCCACCTAAAAAGATAAATTTTCAACCAAATAGTTGCATTTTTTATTTAAAAAGATGAATCTTTTAGACAACACTTAAATTTTCAACGAAATAAGTAGAATTTTAAACAAACAAAAAATGAATTTCCAACAAAAATGTTGTTTTCTAGTTAAAAAGTCGAATCTTTTAGAAAACATTTGACTTTTAAATCCGAATAGATGAATTTTTACAAAAAAAGTTCATTCCCAACCGAGAAAATCGAATTTTCAAAAAAATTTGTATTTTCGAAAATAAATATGATTTTTTCACACAATAATTGAATTATAAAAAAAGCAATGAAATTTCCCACAAAAGAAGAGAATTTATATCCAAAAAGATGAATTTTCAGCTTAAAATATTACAGTAGAATTTTCAAGTAAAAAGAATTTACTTTTAAACAAAAGAGATAACTTTTTAACAAAATAGAGGATTTCTCAACAAAATAATTACATTTTCAACCAAATAGTTAAAATTTTTAATAAAAAAAGATGAATCTTTTAGAGGAGAGTTGATTTTTCCAAAAGAAAGTCGAATTTTCAATCAAAAATATGAATTTTCAACAAAAATGTAGAGGTTTATAGCTAATAAGTCGAATTTTTGAGAAAAAATGGGACTTTTAAATCCAAAAAGGTGAATTTTCAATTTTAAAAACTGCATTTTCAACCAAGCAACATGGAATCTTCAACCACATAGTTAAATTTTCAACCACAGTCGTATTTACAATCATATTGTTAAAAAAGTTAAGTTTTTAATCAAATAGCTATATTTTTAACATAAATAGATGAATTTTCAATACAAACTTATGAATCTTTTATAAAACGGTTGAATTATTGACCAAGAAAGTAGAATTTTCAACAAAACCTTTAAATTTTCAATAAAAAAGATGATTTTTCACCAAATAATTGAATTGTCAACAAAATAATGAGTTTTTTTTTACCAAATTACAGAATTTGTATACAAAAGAGATTATTTTTTAGTCTAAAGTATAACTAAAATATAAAAATGGAATTTAAATCCAAAAAGACTAATGCTCTATCTAAAAAGATAAATGTTCAGCCGAAAAAATGAATTTTTAACCAAAAAAAAAACTTTTTAATAAAATAATTGCATTTTTAAACGAGAAACTTGAATTTTAAATAAAAAAAGATTACTTTTTCACAAAATAATTAAATTGTCAACAAAATAATGAAATTTTCCACCAAAAATTAGAATTGTTATCCAACATTGATGAATTCTGAACCTTAGATAAAATAATATAGTTTTCAAATAAAAAAATAAAACTAAAAAAAACACAACTTTTGAAGAAAATCGGTAAATTTTTAACTAATTAATTCAATGTTCAAGTAAAAAGTAAAATTTTTAACCAAAAAAGATGAATTAAAAAAAAAATAGTTGCATTTTCAAGCAAGGAACTAGAATTTCAAACAAAAAGAGATGACTTTTTCATCAAATAGTTGAATCGTCAACAATAAAAAAAGAATTTTGAAGAAAATAATTAAATTTTCAAACACATACTAGTATTTTTAACCAAAAAAGATTAATTTTCTACCAAAAGATGTATTTATAGTATAAAAATACAAATTTCTATCTAAATAAACAAATGTTCAACCAAATAATTTAATTAAAAAATTTTTTAAAATAAAATAATTGATTTTTTAACAAAATAATTAAACTTTCAACAATTTAGCAGAATTTGTAACCAAAAGAGATTAATTATAAAGCAAAAATGTAATATTAGACTTTGCAAATAAAAATTATGAACTTTGACCCAAAATAGATGAATTTTTAACAAAATAGTTGGATTTCAAAGTAAGAAACTGGAATTTAAAATAAAAAAGATGAATTTTTCACAAAATAGTTGAATCGTAAACAATAGAAAATGAATTTTCAACAAAAAAGTAATTAAACTTTCAACAATATAGCAGAATTCCACCCAAAAAAATCAATTTTCAACTGTAAAAGATGACTTTTTATTCAAATAATTGCGATTTTAAGCAAGAAACTAGAATTTTTAATAAAAAAAAGAGTACTTTTTCAGAAAATAGTTGAATTGTCAACAAAATAATGAAATTTTCTGACAAATATTAAAATTTTTATCCAGAAGTGATGAATTCTGAACCTTAAATATAATAATATAGTTTAAAAATTTGTTGAAATAAAACTTTAAAACAAAAAACACGACTTTTGAAGAAAATCTGTAAATTTTTAACTGATTAATTAAATTTTAATGTAAATCGTAAACATTTTAACCAAAAAAGATGAATTTTTAGACAAAAAGATTACTTTTCTATCAAAAAATGGATTATTAATACAAAAAGACAAATTTCTATCTACTGAAACAAATATTAAACCAATTTAATTTTTGAAAAAAAGTGTTTATTAAAATAATTGAATTTTTAACAAAATAATTAAACTTTCAACAATATAGTCAAATTTGTCACCAAAAGAGATTAATTATGAACCAAAAATTTAATAGTAGGCTTTGCAAATAAAAAGTATGAACTTTAAAAAAAATGAATTTTAAACTAAAAAAAGATCACTTTTTCATAAAATAATTGCATTTTTAAACAAGAAACTAAAATTTTTAATAAAAAGATGACTTTTTCACAAAATAGTTGAATTGTCAAAGAAAATAATGAAATTTTCTACAAAATCTTAGAATTTTTATCTAAAAGTGATTAATTCTGAACCTTAAATATAATAATATAGATTTCAAATAAAAAAAATAAAAATAAACTTTAAAACCAAAAACACGACTTTGAAAGAAAACAGATCAATTTTCAATTAATTAATTAAATTTTCAACCGAAAAGTAAAAATTTTTTAACCAAAAGAGTTATACTGTGATCCAAAATTATAATAGTAGATTGAAAATAAAAATTATGAACTTTAAAAAAAAAAGAACTGTTTAACAAAATAGTTGTATTTTTCACAAGATAAAATAAATTCGGGACTTAAAATATAATAGTAGACTTTAGAATTAGAAATGATTCACTTGTCACGAAAAAGCCGACTTTTTTACCAAAAGATAAATTTTCAATCCAGAAGGAGAAAAATTTTCTAATAAAAATGATGAATGTTCAATAAAATATTTGAATTTTCAATTAAAGAGAATGAACTTCCAACCAAAAATAGTTCATTTTTCTTTTTAGATTCTATTAATTCAGTTCTCATTTAAACTATGTAAAACATGAGAAAAAGGGGCATTTTTTTGAAAACAAAAAAAACCACCTAAAAAAAGTTTACGTATTTTTGGGCTCCCAATAAGGATTTAGATTTGAAAAATAATGATACATAAATAATGAAATGATTTTTTACGAACCAGTATATTTAGCGTCCTTGTAAACCGGGTGTTTAGTAAAAGTGAAGGAACTATTGCGAGCCATCGGAGGTTTATGCCCGACGACTCTCGGCAAGCTGCACTTTATCGCAGCATGAAGAGCTTGTAACCATTCGTTTCTTTCAACAGCGGAAGGAGCATAAATTGTTAGATTACACTCTGGCGTCGTGACCGATAATGCATTCTAAAATAAGAAAAATAATAAACATAACAAATATCTGTTTCATTTATTATTTCATATTCTACTACCCTGAGAGTTGATCACTCATCAAATCGGGTCTACAAGCCATTTCTAAAATCTTTTGAAATTTTTTTTAAAATCTTTGAAATAATTGGAAAACTTTGTGCAATCATTGAAATAATTTGAAATCTTTTAAATCGCTTGGAAACCCCTGGAAATCTTTTATGAATCTTTGAAATAATTTGAATTTTTGAATCTTGTGTGAAATTTTTAAAGTCTTTGTAAAATCTTTGAGATCTTTATGAAATATTTAAAATCTTTTTAAACGATTTACAATGTTGAGAAATCTTTTTGAAATAATTAATGTCGATGAAATCCTCTGAAATCTTCGTGAAATCTATTAACTTCTTTCTGAAATCTTGTGAATTTTTTTTAAATCCTTTTAAAGTCATTTATACCTTTGAAATCCTTGTGCCATTTTTCAGAAACCATTGTAGTCTTTATAAAATCTTTGAAATCATTTGAAACCATTGAAATCTTGGAAATAATTGAAACTTTAGAAAATCTTTTTAAAAAATTTAAATGATTTGAAATCTTTAAGTTATCTTATTAAAATTATCAAAATCTTTTCAATCTTTGAAATATTTGTAAGATCTTTTGAAATCGTCGTTCAATATTTTTGAAATCGTTTGAAATATTTAAAATATTTTTAAAATCCCTTGTAATCTTTTGAAATCCTTGTAAATTTGGTGAAATCTTAGAAATAATTGGAAAGCTTTGTGATATCTTAGAAATCATTTGAAGTCTTTAAAATATTTGAAATATTTTTTAAATCCCTTGAAATCTTTTGAAATCCTTGTGAATTTAGTGAAATATTTGAAATATTTATGAAATATTAAAAATAATTGGAAAGCTTTGTGATATCTTAGGAAATCATTTGAAATCTGTGAAA
>NC_046665.1:96173786-96194281 GCF_010883055.1 Belonocnema kinseyi | reverse complement strand
GTGTGAAATATTTGAAATAATTGGAAAGCTTTGTGATATCTTAGAAATCATTTGAAATCTTTAAAATATTTAAAATATTTTTTAAATCCCTTGAAATCTTTTGAAATCCTTGTGAATTTATCGAAATATTTATGAAATATTAAAAATAATTAGAAATCTTTGTGATATCTTAGAAAATAATTTGAAATCTGTGAAATATTTTTGAAATCTCTTGTAATCTTTTGAAATCCTTGTGAATTTGGTGAAATCTTTGAAATAATTGAAAAGCTTTGTGATATCTTAGAAATCATTTGAAATCTTTGAAATATTTTTGAAATCCCTTGTAATCTTTTGAAATCCTTGTGAATTTTGTGAAATCTTTGAAATATTTGTGAAATATTTGAAGTAATTGGAAAGCTTTGTGATTTCTTAAAAATCATTGGAAATTTTAAAAATATTTGAAATATTTATTAAATCCCTTGAAATCTTTTGAAATCCTTGTGAATTTTGTAAAATCTTTTAAATATGTGTGAAATATTTGAAATAATTGGAAAGCTTTGTGATATCTTAGAAATCATTTGAAATCTTTAAAATATTTGAAATATTTATTAAATCCCTTGAAATCTTTTGAAATCCTTGTGAATTTTGTGAAATCTTTGAGATATATGGAACTATTAAAAATAATTGGAAAGCTTTGTGATATCTTAGAAACCATTTGAAATCTTTGAGATCTTTAAATATTTTTAAAATCCCTTGTAATCTTTTGAAATCCTTGTGAAATCTTTGAAATAATTGGAAAGCTTTGTGATATCTTAGAAATCAATTGAAATCTTTAATATATTTGAAATATTTTTTAAATCCATTGTAATCTTTTGAAATATTTGTGAAATATTTGAAATAATTGGAAAGCTTTGTGATATCTTAGAAAGCATTTGAATTCTTTTAAATAATTGGAAAGCTTTGTGATATGTTTGAAATCATTTGAAATCTTTGAAACATTTTCAAAATATTTGAAATAATTGGAAACCTTTGTGCAATATTTGAAATGATTTGAAATCTTTTAAATCGCCTAGAAAACCCTGGAAATATTTTATGAATCTTTGAAATCATTTAAATTTTTGAAAAATGTGTGAAACGTTTCAAGCCTTTGCAAAATCTTTGTGAAATAATTAATTTCGATGAAATCCTCTTAAATCTTCGTGAAATCTATTAACTTCTTTCAGAAATTTTGTGAATTTTTTTGTAATCTTTTTAAAATCATTTAACTAATCTTTATAAAATCTTTGAAACTATTGAAATCTTTGAAATAATTGAAACTTTAGAAAATCTCTAAAAACAAATTAAAATTGTTTGAAATCTTTGAATTATCTTTTTGAAATTATTTAAATCATTTTAAATCATTTTAAATCGTTTGAAATCTTTAAAATATTTCTGAAAACTTAAAAAAAATTGTTTTAATCATTTGAGACTATTCAAATCTTTGTGAAATGTTTCGAAATTGCAATATTTGTAAAATCTTTTGATATATTTTGAATTTTTGTAAAATCGTTGTTCAATATTTTTGAAATCGTTATTAAATATTTTTAAAGTCATTTGAAACCATAAAAACCTTAGAAATTATTTAAAATCTTTTAAATCTTTGCAATCATTTGGAAATTTTTGAAATGTTTGTAAAATCTTCGAAATAATTTGAAACCATTAAAATCTTTTAGAAATCACTCGAAATCGTTGTGAAATCTTTCTCAAGTTTTTTAAATCTTCGTTCATTTTTTTTTAAATTATTGAAATCTTTCTGAAATGTATACAAAAACTTTCAAAATGATTTAAAATCTTTTGAAATCGTTGCAATCATTGTGAAATTAATGAAATTTTTATGAAATATTGGAAGTCATTTTATATCTTCGAAATCTTTATAATCTTTTGGAAATCTTTGAAATGTTTGAAATAATTTTAAATCATTCAAATCTTTTTAAAATCCCCCGAAAACTTTGTGAAATATTTGGCTTTTTTTAATCTTCATAATCTTTCTGAAATCTTTGTGAAGTGATTTAAAATTCATTCAAATTCTCTGCAATCTTTGAATTCATTTGAACCTTTGAAATATTTGTGATATAAATTAAATATTTTTAAATATTTGTTGATAATTTGAAATCTTTATCAAATCATTTAAATATTTTAAATAATTTGAAAACATTCATTCATTTAAACATTTGAAAACTTTGCGAAATCATTTAAATAATTTTTTAAATTCTTAAAATCTTTGGAAAATTTTGAAATATTTTAGATCTTTTTAAAAATTTTAGAAATCTTTGTTCAATCTTTTTGAAATAATTTTAATCTTTGTGAAACGCATAAAAAACGTTCGAAATTATTTAAAATATTTTGAAATTTTTTGGAATCTTTGTGAAATGAATGCAAATATTTAAAAGGTATAAAATTACTTCAAACATTTTAAATCTTTACAATCTTTTGGAAATTTTGGAAATAATTTGAAACCATTTAAACCTTTTTAAAATCCCTCAAAACGTTTTTGAAATCTTTCTGAAGTTTTTTAAAAATCTTTGTCCTTTTTTTTAAATCATTGAAATCTTTTGAAATTTTGTGAAATTAATGAGATTTTTATGAAATCTTCGAAGTTATTTTAAATCTTTGCAATCTATGGAAAATCCTTAAAATCTTTGAAATCTTTCTAAAATATTTGAAATCATTTCAAATCATTGTGAAATATTTGAAATCCTTGTAAAATCTTAGCGAAAATATTGAAATAATTATAACGTCATTTAAATCTTTGGAAAATTTGAAATCTTTTAGAAATCTTTTTAAAAAAATTAGAAATCTTTATTCAATCTTTTTGAAATAATTCAAATCTTTGTGAAATGCAAAAAAAAACGTTCGAAATTATTTGAAATTTTTGTATTCTTTGTAAAATTAATGTAAAGATTTAAAAGATAAAAAATTACTTCAAACATTCTAAATCTTCACAATATTTTGGAAATTTTTGAAAAAAATTTGAAACTATTCAAAATCTTTTAGAAGTCCCTCGAAATGTTTGTGAAATATTTATGAACATTTTTGAAATCTTCACTTCATTTTTTTTCAAATTCTTGAAATTTTTGTCAAGAAACCTTCAAAATTATTTTAAATCTTTTAAATCTTTTGAAATCTCTACAATCTTTGTGAAATTAATGAAATTTTTGTGAAATCTTTAAAATAATTTGAAACCATTAAAATTATTTAAAAATCCCTTGAAATCTTTGTGAAACATTTGGCATTTTTCAAAATCTTTACAATATTTCTGAAATCTTTGCGAAGTGATTCAAAATTCATTAAAATTTTCTGAAATCTTTATATTTATTATAACCTTTGAAATATTTGTGACATTAATTAAATATTTTGAAATATTTGTTAATAATTTGAAATCTTTGTTAAATCATTGTGAAATCATTTAAATAATTTTAAAAATCCTTAAAATATTTGTGAAATATTTGAAATAGTATAAAAATCTTAGCGAAAAGATTGAAATATTTTTAACATCACTTAAATCTTTTGAAAATTTTTAAATTTTTAAAAATTTTATAAATCTTTGTTTAATCTTTTTGAAATAATTTAAATCTTTATGAAATGCATAAATAACGTTCGAAATTATTTAAAATATTTCGAAATTTTTTGCAGTCTTTGTGAAATTAATGCAAAAATTTAAAAGATAAAAAATTACTTCAAACATTTTAAATCTTTACAATCTTTTGGAAATTTTGGAAATAATTTGAAACGATTCAAATCTTTTAAAAATCCCTCGAAACGTTTGTGAAATATTTCACATTTTTTTTAATCTTTCTGAAATCTTTGTGAAGTGATTCAAAATTCATTAAAATTCTCTGAGATCTCTGAATTCATTAGAACCTTTGAAATATTTGTGACATTAATTAAATATTTTGAAATATTTCTTAATAATTTGAAATCTTTTGAATTTTTTGAAATCGTTGTTAAATCATTGTGAAATCATTTAAATAATTTTAAAAATCCTTAAAATATTTGTGAAATATTTGAAATAGTATAAAAATCTTAGCGAAAAGATTGAAATATTTTTAACATCATTTAAATCTTTTGAAAATTTTTAAATTTAAAAAAAATTTTATAAATCTTTGTTCAATCTTTTTGAAATAATTTAAATCTTTATGAAATGCATAAAAAACGTTCGAAATTATTTTAAATCTTTTGAAATTTTATGCAGTCTTTGTGAAATTAATGCAAAGATTTAAAACATATAAAATTACTTCAAACATTTTAAATCTTTACAATCTTTTGTCAATTTTTGAAATAATTTCAAATCCTTTTAAAATCCCTGGAAACGTTTGTGAAATATTTCACATTTTCTTTAATCTTTCTGAAATCTTTGTGAAGTGATTCAAAATTCATTAACCTTCTCTGAAATTCTTAAATTCATTAGAACCTTTGAAATATTTGTGAAACAAATTAAATCTTTTGAAACAACTAAGAATAGTTGCAAATCATTAAATTCATTTGAACCTTTGAAGAGTTTGTGTAAGCATTCAAATAAATGTTAAAATCCCTAAAATCTTTCTGAAATTATTGAAATCTTTCTCAAATCTTTGAAAACTCTAAGAAAATCTTTCAGAAAAAATTGAAATATTCATAAAACAATTAAAATCTTTTCTAACACTTGAAAACCTAAAAATCTTTCGGAATTTTTAAAATCATAAAATCTAGCATACCCTCAAAAATCGAGTGCTCAACTCCTCAATTCTGCCAAAACAATTTTAAAAAAAAAGTCATCTCTGAATCAAAAATTTACCTGAAGAGTGTCAGAATCCTGGAGAAGTTCCACCCAAAGAGTCGGCAAGGGATAAACAACATAAGAGCTTCCAGTGATATGAATAAAAATATCCGTAAGCAGAACAAACCAATGAGTCGTAAATCTGCCCGAATTCAAAACCGAAATCGGATGAGACCTCGACTCCCTGATTAATCTTCGCTCCGGGGATCTCAAAAGTTCAATCAACTTTCCAGAGCCCTCCCAAAATTGTTTCGTCGCCTCAGCCTCCCTCTGTCGTTTATCCTGCTCGTCAATGACGCGCTCCCACTTGCTCAAACCTTCCTTAAGTCTCTCGATGCCCATTTTCGATCCATTGCATCTGATTAAATTATTGATCATCGTCTTGTACCTGCCGAGACTTCGCAGAGGATTCTGCAAAGCGGCAGCTATCCTATTTTCGTTATTGTGCTTCCGCGCTTCAATTGCTTTCGCATCCTGACACTTTTTGGCCACCTGGGGCAGTTCGACAATCCTCGCGATATGAGTGAATCCGCCGAGCGATATAACGTCGCAAATTGCATTCAGATAATATTTGTAAATTGCGATGCACTCTTCGATATTTGCAATTATCGTCACGTCGTAAGCTTTCCCGATATGATTGTGGTAGTCCGCGAGACTCTGGACATTTAGAGCTGTGATGTTCATCAGTTCAGTGTAACATCGAGACAAAGTTTCATAAACGTTCGACTCCTGGGTTGCTGCGCCTTTCTTTTGAAAGGGGCGAATTAAATTTTGGTAGAAGGATATTATTTCCTCGAGAAAAACCTGCTCGTTTATCAAGTCCTCGGATATTTCATTTGCTGATGGACACACTGCTGTGCAACAACTGTACGGACCTGAACAGAGAACTCGGCCTATGGAACTCAGGGAAAAGTCGACCATCTTCGAAACATCGAAAAATCCGCATGATTCTGTCGATGAATTGGATTTGCTGAAAAGAGGAATGAGTTTAAACTATTTTTAAACCGATAGTCTAGCGTTCCTTAAAAAAAAATCCTTAAAATCTGATTTTATGGATAAAAATATTTTTTCCCGATTTCTTCAACTTTAAGAACTATTTAATTCGTTTTTTTTTTTAATCCAACTATTTTTGTTGTTGATATTATCAAAGTGCGTTCAATTCCCTGAACAATTGTTCATTTTTCTTGACATTTTATATTTAACCCTTACTTGACACACTCGGGTACAGAATACCCCAGCATATTTCCAAGTTAATTTTGTGTACTCAAACTCGATAGAATCGGGTATACAACGCCATCTGGCATTAGTTGTAGAGTACTACTGTGCCCTACAGCTGTTGGAGTCACATTTATAACGTCAGTACGTTCTCAGTGCTTGTCTGAAATCGGCTGGGGTAGCCTGTACCCCAGTGTGTCAAGTAAGATGGAGCATATTGGTATAATTGTAATTGTTCGTTTGCCAGTTTCAATGTTTTTTTTTTATAATTTTCAGATCGAATTTATAACATTTTAGCCAATAGAAATAAAGATTTGATGTTTTTCAATTGAAATAAAACAAAGTTTTGTCCCGCAAAATTCCTCCATTCAATTTCCAAAATAAATACCTTTTTTGGAAGGACCACTAATTTTGCATTTTTTTTCTTATAGAACAACATCCTAAGCAAACTCACTTAAATTTTTAGCGATTTTGATCAAAAATCGGAGAATTTATGATTTTTTTAAACAAAAAACGCAATTTTGCCAACTTTTTTTTAAAATAATTTTTTTGGTATACTTACATTAATTTTTTTATGAGACCAATATTTGATTGGAAAGTGATATCCAAAGAAGTTATGATAAAATGGACAGGTTAAAATACACAACCGTTAAGTTTTTATAACAGTTTTTCGGCTTGGGTACAAAAAACCCCAGTGGGTAAAGTAAGGGTTAAAGATCGGAATTTTAATCTTGTAACTTTTTTACATAGAATCTTTCATAAATAGAATAGAACAATTTTTAATTTAAATAAAAAGGCTTGAATTAATTTAATTTAATAAAAAATGTAGGACCATTAATTCTGTTTCTTTTTCTTATAGTACAAAAACCTAAGCAAACTCACTCAAATTGTTTGCGATTTTGATCAAAAATCGGGGTTGTGATTTTTTTCGCAAAAAACCAATTACCATACACAACCCTTAAGTTTTTATAAAAATGTTTTTTGGGGTTCAAAAAACCTCAGTCTGTAAAGTAAGGGTTAAAGATCAGAATTTTAATCTTGTAACCATTTTTTACATAGAATCTTCCATAAATAGAATAAAACAATTTTAAATTTAAATATAAAAGCTTAAATTAATTAATTTAAATAAAAAATGTACTTCAATGTATTTTCCAACAAAACAGTTGAATTTTTGACCAAAAAAGGCGACGACTTTCTAACAAAATAGTTTAGTTTTCAACAATGTACTTAAAATTTTCAAAAAATAGTTCATTTTTAACCAAATTGTTGAATTATGAACTTACACAGATAAATTTTCAACCAATCGAATTTTCAAATAAAAGAGATTAAACTTCAACCAAACTTTATTTATAAGAGGGCTGAATTTTTATTGAGAAAAGATTAATTTTTAATTCAAAAGAATGATGTCCAAATAGATGAATTTTCCACAAAACAGTTGAGTTTGCAACCCAAAAGGATGATTTTTTTTAAATACTTAAATTTTCAACCAAATAGTTGAATTTTTAGTCGGACTTCGAAACAAAAAATGTTTAACTGAAAAAAAATATTAAACCAAAAAAGTTGAATTTTCATAACGAATAGTTTAATTTTCAACAAAAAGACGAATCCTTGACGAAAAATATAATATTTAACTGATATTAAAAAAACGAATCTTAACAAAATAGTTTTCAATCAAAGATTGGATTTTCCGGCAACATAATTGAATTTTGAACAAAATCTTTGCATCTTCAACCTAAAAAAATAAATTATCGAGCTAAACGATGAATTTTCTACCGAGAAGAATAATTTTTAATCAAAAAAGACGAATTTTTGACTGAAAAAGATCAAGTTTCACTAAAAAAAAATCCAACTAAAAAAGATCAATTATCCTCCAAACAGGTGCAGTTTTAACCAAAAAGATTAGATTTATAATAATTAAGATGAATTTTGAACTAAGCAAATACCAATTTTCAACAAATACTGGAATTTTCATTACTGAAAAAATTAATTTTAAATAAAAAGAACGAATCCCCACGAAACATTAATTTTTTAACCAGAAAAATTATCCTTAAACTAAAAAATTCAATTTTCAATTAATAAAAATAATTTTTCAACTAAATAAGATCAATTTTCACCGAAAAAGTTGCAATTTTAACCAAAAACATTTGTTTTCTAGCAGTAAGGACGAATTTTCAAATAAAAATATCCATTTTTAACAAAAAATCGAAGTTTCATTAACAAAAAATTATATTGATTAAAAAAAAACGAATCTTCAACAAAATAGTTGAATTTTTAACTAGAAAGATGAACCTTCAACTAAAAATTTTAACTTTTAAGGAAATAGTTAAAATTTTTCACTAGTAGTTGAATTTTTAATTTAAAAAAAATCAATTTTCAACCTACTAACATGAATTCTTCAGCTAAACGACAAATTTTCGAACAAGAAGAATAATTTTCTATAAAAAAGAGGAATTTTTAACTGAATAAGATCAATTTTCACTTAAAAAAAAAATTTCAATTAAGTAAGATTAATTTTCAAGAAAAACTTAAGGTTTAAATTTAAAAAATTAATTTTAAACAAAAAGAACGAATCTTTAACAAAATAATTGAATTTTTTAACCAGAAAGATGAAACTTCAACTAAAAAGTTAAACTTTTAAGAAAATAGTTCAAGTTTTACACAAGCAGTTAAATTTTAAATTAAAAAAAATCAATTTTCAACCAACAAACATAAATTTGTTAGCTAAAACGACAAATTTTCAACCTAGAAGAATAATTTTCTATCATAAAAGAGGAATTTTTAACTGAATATGATAAATTTTCACTGAACTGAAAAAATGTAAAACTAAATAAGATCAAATTTTCAACCAAACAGTTGCAGTTTTAAATAAAACCACTAGTTTTTTTTAGCAATAAAAGAGAAATTTCAACTAAAAAAATATAAAAATTCAACAAAAACTAGAAAAGTTTCATTTTTGAAAAAATTAATTTTAGACAAAGTAATGAATCTCCGACTAAATATTTAAATTTTTAACCAGAAAGATAAAACTTCAGTTAAAAAATTACATTTTTAACAAAATGTGTTAAGTTTTATACAAAAAATTCAATTAAAAATTTAAAAAAATCAATTTTCAAAAAAATGAGTTTAAAAAAAAAGTTAATTTTTAAACAAACAGTTAAATCTTCAACAAAAGAGATAATGTTTTTTAACAAAAAAAGAACAGTTTTTAACAAATTAGTTTAGTTTTTAGGCTGAAAGATGAACTTTCAACTGGAATAGTTAAATTTTTAATAAAAAAATATTAATTTTCAATATGAAAAAACGAATTTTTCACTAAAAATATGGATCTTCAACAAAAATTATGATTTTTTAACAAAGTGGTTCATTTTTTTAATAGTTTAATTCTTAGCCAAATACTGGAATTTTCTAGCTACAAAGCTAAATTTTCAACCAATTAGACCAATTTTAAAAGAAAGAATATTTAGCTTTTTAAATAAATAAATATTAAACCAAAAAAGTTGAGTTTTCAAAATGAAAATTTTAATTTTCAACAAAAAGATGATTCATTAACAAAAAATATAATATCTAATAAAATGATATTTCTAAAAAAAGGAATCTCAACAAAATAGTTTTCAACCAAAGAGTGGATTTTTCGGCACAATAATTCAATTTTGAAAAAAATTGTATAGAATTAAAAAAAAAATTTCATTTTTTAACCAGAAATATGAACCTTAAATTTAAAAAAAAATCAATTTTTTACTAAAAATGATGAGTTTTTAATAAAAAGGTAATTTTTAACCAATTAGTTGAATCTTCAAAAAAAGAATTTATTTTCTTTTTTTAAAGTTGAATTTTTTACCAAACTATTAGAATTTTCAATCAACAGAACTCAATTCTCCAGCTAAACGACTTATTTTCAAACAAAAATAATTTTCTATAAAAAAAAGTAAATTTTCAACTAACAAAAATAAATTTTGAAACAAAATTGGAAAAGTTACATTTTCGAGTAAAAAATAAATTTTAAACAAATAGAACGAATTTTCAACAAAATTGTTAATTTCTTAACCTGAAAGATGAACCTTAAATTAAAAAAAAATTTAACAAAATGGTTTAACTTTGATATAAAACAGTTGAATTTTAAATTTAAAAAAATAAATAAATTCCCAACAAAAAATTATGCGTTTTTAACAAAAGTTAATTTTTAACCAATCAGTTGAATATTCAACAAAAGAATATATTAAAAAAAAAAGTTTAATTTTTAACCAATCTGTTCTATTTTACAACCTACAAAAATTAATTTAAATCTAAAAAATATCAATTTTCAATATTATTAGGCCACAAGGTTAATTTTTTAACATAAAAAAAAGTTTTCAAGAAAGTAGTAGTTAAACTTTTTAAACGACGAGATGAATTTTCAGTAAAAATGATGAATCTTAAAATTGAATAGATTAATTTTCAAATTAAAAAATTAATTTTCAACAAAAAAAAAACAACGAATTTTTAAATGAAATGATAAATCTTAAAAAAAAAACATGATTTTTAAAAAATAGTTCATCCTTCAACCAAGCAATTGATTTTTTTTTTACAAAAATCGTATAAAAATATTTAAAAAGCGTGGCCGCAAAATTTCATTTTCAACATTTTTTAACATTTCCCTGTTACGTTTTTCATTTTCTCTGACCATTAATATTCAAATACCAGAATTTTAGTAAAAATTGTTATTTTTTACAATAAAAGATGAATTTTTAATCCAAAAGGACAAATTTTCCACAAAACCGTTGCATTTACGACGAGAAAGATTGACTTTTTGAAAATAAATTAATTTTGAAAAAAATAGTTCAATTTTTAGCCAAATAATGTAATTTTCTAGACTGGAATTTTCTAGAAGAATTTTGAAACAAGAAATATTTAATTTTTGAAATAAATAGTAAACCAAAAACAGCTGAATTTTCAAAATGAAAATGTTAATTTTCAACTAAAAGATGCATTCTTAACGAAAAATATAATATGTAATTGATATTTCTAAAAAAAAAGGAATCTTAACAAAATAGTTTTTAACCAGAGTGAATTTTTCACAAAATAATTCAATTTTGAAAAAAATTTGACAATTTTGTACAAAATAGTTGCGTTTTCAACCTAAAAACATTAATTCTTAAGAAAAACGACGAATTTTGAAACAAATAGTTAATTTTCTAACCTGAAAGATGAAACCTCAAATAAAAAAAGAAGTTTTTAATACAGTGGTTTTTTCCATACAAAAAAAATCAATTTTTATCAAAAAAGTTAATTTTTCAACCAAAAAGTTGCAGTTTTAAACAAAAGTGTAAGTTTTTTAAAGGCAAAGCCGAATTTTCAACTAAAGAATATTAATTTTGAACTAAAATTGGAAAAGTTACATTTTTGAGTAAAAAATTAATTTTAGACAAATAGACCGAATTTTCAACAAAATAGTTAATTTCTTAATCAGAAAGTTGAACCATAAATTTAAAAAATAAGTTTTTAATACAGCGGCTTAACTTTTACACAAGTAGTATAATTTTCCATTCAAAAAAATCAGTTTTCAACAAAATCTCAATTATCCATTTAACCTACTAATTTCCAAACAAGAATAATTTTCTATAAAAAGGCGAATTTTGAACTGAATGAGATTAATTTGCATTAAAATAATAAATTTTACATTAAATGCAATTAATTTTGACTATGAAAAAAGTAAATTTTCGAAAAAATAATTAAATCTTTTAAAAAACTTCATTTCCAACCAAAAAATTGCAATTTTAACCAAAAAGATTAGTTATTCACCAAAAAAACAAATTTTCAAATAATAAGTATAAATTTTGAACAAAGATTGGAAAAATTACATTTTCGCGTAAAAAATAAATTTTAAACAAATAGAATGAATTTTCAACCAAATAGTTAATTTTTTAAACAGAAAGATGAAACTTCAAATAAAAAAATAAAATGTTAAGAAAATGTTTTAACTTTTACACAATTTGTTGAATTTTAAATTATAAAAAAAACAAACAATTTTCAACTAAAAGTAATGAGTTTTTAATAAAAAGTTAATTTTTAACCAATCAGTTAAGTCTTCAACAAAAAAATTTCTTTTCTTTTTTTAAAGTTGAATTTCCAACCAACCTATTCGATTTTACAACCTAGAAAAATTAATTATTCAGCTTAGAAAGGAATTATTAACCAAGAAGATTGACTTCTACCAACAAATATTAATTTTCATCTAAAAAATATCAATTTTCAACATTATTAGATCAGAAAGTTCATTTTTTAAAATAAAAAAAAAGTTTTCAAGAAAGTATTAGTTAAACTTTTTAAACAACGAGATGAATTTTCAGTAAAAATGATAAATCTTAAAATGAAATAGATTAATTTTCAAATTAAAAACTTAATTTTCAACCAAAAAAACAATGAATTTTTAACTAAAAAGATAAATCTTCAAAAAAAACATAATTTTTTAAAAAGTAGTTCATCCTGCAACTAAGCAATTGATTTTTTTAAAACCAAAAATCGTATAAAAATGTTTAAACAGCGTAGCCGCAAAATATCATTTAAAAAATTTTTTAACTCTTCCCTAATAAGTTTTTCCTTTTCTCTGACCATTAATATTCAAAGACTAGAATTTTAGTAAAAAATGTAATTTTTTACAATAAAGGATGAATTTTTAATCCAAAAGGACAAATTTTCAACAAAACTGTTACATTTACGACCAAAAATGTTGACTTTTTGAAAATTATTTAATTTTGAAAAAAATAGTTCAATTTTTAGCCAAATACTGGAATTTTCTAGCTGCAAAACTGAATTTTCAACCAAATAGACGAATTTTGAAACAAAAAATATTAAAGTTCATAAATAAATATTAAACAAAAAACAGTTGAATTTTCAGAAATAAAATTTTAATGTTCAACAAAAAGACGAATCCTTAACGAGAAATATAATATGTAATTAATATCTAAAAAAAAGGAATCTGAACAAAATATTTTTTAACCAAAGAGCGCGTTTTTCCGCAAAATAATTCAATTTTGAACAAAATTTTTGAATTTTGTACAAAATAGCTGTATTTTCAACCTGATAACATGAATTCTTAAGCAAAATGATGAATTTTCAATCAAGAGTATTAGTTTTCTATCCATAATGCCGAATTTTCATCTAAAAAATTAATTTTAAACAAAAAGAACGCATTTTGAAACAAATAGTTAATTTTCTAAACAGAAAGATGAAACTTCGAATAAAAAAATAAGTTTTTAATGCAGTGGTTCAACTTTTACACAGGTAGTAAAACTTTCCATAAAAAAAAGCAATTTTCAACAAAAAAGTTAATTTTCAAACAAACAGTTTAATCTTTAAGCAAACTGTTTGAATTTTCAACCTACAAAACGCAGTTCTCCAGCTAAATAACTAATTTTCAAACAAGAATAATTTTCTATAAAAAAATCGAATTTTCCACTGAAGAAAATCAATTTTCACTAAAAAAAAATAAATTTCAAACTAAATACACTCACTTTTCACTATAAAAAAGGTAAATTTTCAACAAAACAATGAAATTTGTAAAAATAGTTCATTTTCAAGCTTAAAGTTGCAATTTTAACCAAAAAGATTATTTTTTAAATTGAATTAAAACCTGAAATTGAAAAAATAAATTTTTAACCAAATGTTTTAACTTTTACATAAACAGTTGAATTTGAAAAAAAAATCAATTTTCAACCAAAAATAACGAGGTTTTAACAAAAATTTAATTTTTAATCAATCAGTTGAATCTTCAACAAAACTTTTTAACAAAACAGTTGATTTTCTAACCAAACTGTTCGATTTTAGAACCTACGAAAATTAATGATCCAGCTAAGAGAGGGATTTTTAATTAAAAAGATTAATTTCTACCAAGAAAAATTACTTTTCTACGAAAAAAATATCAATTTTTGACATTTATAGGTCAGAAAGTTCATTTTTTTAAGCAAAAATGATCATTACTATTTAAAGACCGGAATTTTAAACTTGTAACATTTTTAAGATACAATCAGCATACGTGAAAATTGAACTTACTTTCAAAATATTAACAACGTCCAAATATTATATTTCACAAAATGTTATTCAATTCTATTTAAAGTTGAAAAAAATCAAGAATAAATAAGAAAACTTAAAAATATTTTCGTTTGTATCTTCGTGATTATTCACCGTGATAAAATGAACAATCTATTGTCAAAAATGTGAATTTTCAACTTATAAACAAAAGAAAACAAAATTAAAAACCAAATAAAAAATGACAGAATTGTGAATTATTATATACATGAACCCTACAAAAAAAACATTTAACAACAAAAGAATTAATTTCTTAATAAACAGTTGAATATTTAACCAAATTGTTTAACATAAAAAAAAGTTTTTAACAAAGTAGTAGTTAACATTTTTAAGTAAGATGAATCTTCAGTAAAAATGATGAATCTTTAAATTGAATAGATTAATTTACAAATTAAAAAATTAATTTTAAACGAAAAAAACGAATTTTTAACTAAAAAGATAAATCTTCAGAAAAAATATGATTTTTCAATAAAGTGGTTCATCTTTCGATCAAGTAATTAATTTTTTTAAAACAAAAATCGTATAAAAACGTTTAAAGAGGATGGCCGTTAAACTTAGCATACGCGAAACTGAACTTACTTGCAATATATTAAAAACAAACAATATTATATTTCACAAAATGTTATTCAATTCTACTTAAAGTTTGAAAAAAATCGAGAATAAATAAGAAATTTTAAAATATTTTCGTTTGTATCTTCGTGATTATTCACAGTGGTAAAATGAACAATCTATCGTTAAGAATCTGAATTTTCAACTTATAAACCAAACAAAAAATAAAAAACCAAATAAAAAATGACAGAATTATGAATTATTATATACATAAACCCTACAAAAAAACATTTAATAACAAAAGAATTAATTTCTTAATAAACAGTTGAATCTTTAACCAAATTGTTTAACATAAAAAATAGTTTTTAACAAAGTAGTAGTTAAACTTTTTAAGTAAGATGAACCTTCAGTAAAAATGATGAATCTTTAAATTGAATAGATTAATTTACAAATTAAAAAATTAATTTTAAACGAAAAAAAAAACGAATTTTTAGCTAAAAAGATAAATCTTCAGAAAAACATGATTTTTCAATAAAGTGGTTCATCTTTCGACCAAGTAATTGATTTTTTTTTACCAAAAATCGTATAAACAGTTGAAAAAAATCGAGAATAAGAAATTTAAAAATATTTTCGTTTGTATCTTCGTGATTATTCACCGTGATAAAATGAACAATCTATTGTTAAAAATGTGAATTTTCAACTTATAAACAAAAGAAAACCACATAAAAAATGACAGAATTGTGAATTATTATATACATGAACCCTACTAAAAAATATTTAACAACAAAAGAATTAATTTCTTAACAAAACAGTTGAATTTTTAACCAAACTGCTTGATTTGACAACATACAATAATAAATAATTTAATTAAGACATACATTTTTAACCAAGAAAATTAATTTTTACCAAGAAAAATTATTTATCTACTAAAAAATATTAATTTTCAACATGTTCAGGTCAGAAAGTTTATTTTTTAGCATAAAAAAAAGTTTTCAACAAAGTAGTAGTTAAACTTTTTAACTGAGATGAATTTTCAGTAAAAATGATGAATCTTCAAATTGAATAGATTAATTTACAAATTAAAAAATTAATTTTAAACGAAAAAAAAAAATTTTAGCTAAAAAGATAAATCTTCAGAAAAAACATGATTTTTCAATAACGTGGTTCATCTTTCGATCAAGTAATTAATTTTTTTAAACCAAAAATCGTATAAAAACGTTTAAAGAGGATGGCCGTTAAACTTAGCATACGCGAAACTGAACTTACTTGCAATATATTAAAAACAAAAAATATTATATTTCACAAAATGTTGTTCAATTCTACTTAAAGTTTGAAAAATATCGAGAATAAAGAAGAAAATTAAAAATATTTTCGTTTGTATCTTCGTGATTATTCACAGTGATAAAATGAATAATCTATCGTTAAGAATCTGAATTTTCAACTTATAAACCAAACAAAAAATAGAAAACCAAAAAAAAAAATGGAAGAGTTATGAATTATTATATACATTAACCCTACAAAAAACATTTAACAACAAAAGAATTAATTTCTTAACAAAACAGTTGAATTTTTAACCAAATTGTTTAACATAAAAAAGAGTTTTTTACAAAGTAGTAGTTAAACTTTTTAACCGAGATGAATTTCCAGTAAAAATAATGAATCTTCAAATTGAATAGATTAATTTACAAATAAAAAAATTAATTTTTCCAACAAGTAATTCATTTTTTTACCAAAAATCGTAGAAAAATGTTTAAAGAGGATGGCCGTTAAACTCAGTATACGCGAAATTGAACTTACTTGCAATATATTAACAACAACCAATATTATATTTCACAAAATGTTATTCAATTCTACTTAAAGTTTGAAAAAAATCGAGAATAAATAAGAAAATTACAAATATTTTCGTTTGTATCTTTGTGATTATTCACAGTGATAAAATGAACAATCTATTGTTAAAAATGTGAATTTTCAACTTATAAAAAAAAATTAAAAACCAAATAAAAAATGACAGAATTATGAATTATTATATACATGAACCTTACCAGAAAACATTTTAGCAGAGAAAAATTTTACAACCCTATTTTTTTCAAGGGAATCAAAATACCAGGATCATGAGCAAAATTCAAAGACTTTTTCAGGTTTTCAAATATTTCCTGGACCCTAGACGCCCTATTTAAATCCTTAAATTATTTTTAAAAAAATGCAAATTTCACAATACTCACTTGTTCCCATCAAAAGCGTAATTAAACCTCCCCATAAAAAGAGGCAGAGCAGGTTGCATCAAAATAAAAGTGTGTTCATTCCCAGCAGCCGTGTCCTTGGCCCTCTCATTTCCTCTGTAATTCCCCGCTCTCAAAACCTTCGCCGTGGACATCATCTTCGGAGCGCTCTGACAAGAATTCCATTCATCAGTCGCTTGCTTGCAATTATTCCTACCCCAGGTGAAAACCCTCCCATCCAGGGTCAACCCAACCGTGTGAAACAATCCACAAGACACTCTCTGAACTCCAACCTGGGATAATTTCGTCACCAAAACCGGCCTCGGCCTCTTGACAGTATCACCAGTTCCCAACTGTCCATGTTTCACATCGCCCCAGGTCCAGAGTTCCGTCGACAATAAATTATTCCCCTCCCGAACGAGCAGATTAATCCTCTCATTCAATCCTTGCTGCGAGAGTTCATGTTCTGAAGATCCTGCACTGGAAGACCAGGGAAACTCTTCGCACCGCAAACTATGAATCAGGCTACCCTGGGTTCGTTTGTTCTCCTCGACCTTCGCCTGATCATGATCACTGCCCTCCTGATGATCATTAACGTCCGAGCTTCCACTCACGTGTCTAGACAATGTCGCTACTTTATCTCCCACTGTTTTAACACCCTCGTAGACTAAATTCGCCATATTCGAGACATTTTGCTTGATCATATTTGTCGGATTGTCAGTGGCATCGACCTGCAACTCGTCCTTTCCACTCCCGTATGATGAAACCCAGGACAATTGTCGAGTCAGAAATTGCTTCGCGGCTTCGGTGTTGATGAACATGACGTTCTTTTTTTCGGACTCGGAAATCTCGCCCGCGGATCCCTGGCCGTTGACGAGAGTTGTGTGGGAATTCAGAGCGTTCTCGTTGTTTAGACTGCAGATTAAAACATCGTCTCGACTGGTGCTGGAGAGGGCGCTGAGGGAATTTGATGAGCGATCGCTGAATTGTTGAACGTGGAGACCCATGGGGTAGGTGTCCGAAGATGCTAGACTGACGGGACTCGCCATGACGTTGTTCAGACATTGTGGACATGATTTCACGAAGACCTCTTCGTCGAGATCGTTTTCACTGTCTGTGTCTTCCTTTAGGACTCGGCTGATCTTTCTCACTATGGCTGCGTAGAAATTGAAACCACAGGCTAAGTTGTAAACGACGCGACCTTCGAAAAATATTACTTTCTTTGGTTCCGTGGAGTTGATGTCAATCTCAGGGTGGTTTCCACTCGCCCAGAGTTGACCACTTTCTGTGATGAAAAGAGCTGCGTCGTCGTTCACTTCGATTGACTTTACTTTTGTTATTTCATTATCCTGCTTGCATCTGCAAACGGGCAACAATGATTGTAAAGTGATTTGATGAAACAAATCAATCCTTTCTTCGACCATTGATATTTATTGATTTCAAATCGTAGATTTCAATTATTTATGTCTTACGTTCCGATCGTAAATCAAAAATAAATGACTAAATTTTAATTAATTTTTTTAAACAATTGATTTAAATGTTTTTTTTTTTTACTGAAATTTGATCTGTTTGACTATTTTGAACTATCATCAACTCAGGTAACGTTGTATTTTAATCTACGTAATTATTCATCATATTTTTTCAGACTAAAATTACTAATCTTTAATATAATTAATTAGGTTAAGAACCTTTGAAAAGGGTACGCATGTGTACCGAAACGTAAGGCGGATTAAAAGGAGTTTTTCTATTAAATAGATATCTGAGTTTCGAAGAAAATGTTTTTTTGACTCATAATTTATTTTTGATTTACGATTGGACCGTAAGACATAAATAATTGAAATCTACGATTTGAAATCAATAGGCAAGAGTGAGTTTAAAAAATGAGTAATTCTCATCCTTTTCCAAAAATTGATATTTATTTTTTTTTCGAAATCTACATAATATGCGAAATTTTCAAAAGTACTGTAAAATTTAAATATTTCCGATTGTTCTAAATTAAAATATCATTTTTACGCTAGCCAGAGTAGCCGTTTCAACCCTTTCAGAGGCCAATTTTTCTGTCAAACTAATTTTTGTCGCCAATGGTTACTTATAGGTCAAAAAGAAAATGAGCGAATTTGGTCTAATTTTTCGCCATTTTTGGATCCGCCATCATGAATTTTTTTTTGCATCAGAATTGTAATTAGCGGCCCTAGAAAACTATACTCCATCACAAGAAAAAATTAATTACACATGCGTTACAATTTATATTTTTTTCAAAAAAAATATCCATTCTTGACATATTTCAAAATTTTTTCGAAAAAATTAGCCTGCCGAAAATTTGGAAAAAAATTTCAAATCTTTACGACCTTTGGTTTGAGTATAGCCGAATTAATGTTTAAAAAACCCGTATTTTGGATTTCAATTATTTATAAATATGTATTAATAAACAATTTTACACACTTTATAAAAATAATTAAAACGCATGGATGTATAAGTGTCTAAGAATGAAGGTGAACATGCTGAAAACTGTAAACAGTAATTAGCATTTTAAAAAATCAAGAAAACAGATGGTACGTGCATGCACCACTGCTCCTGAAAGGGTTAATCAAAGAAAAAAATTCCCGATCCTTTCCCGACTCGCAAAAATTTTTCACTGTCAATGAAATAAAGAAAATTACACTCTAAAACCAAAAATGTTTCCACTTGAAGTCATAAAAAAACTCTAGAAAAAAAGCTTTTAAAAACTTTTCAACTAAACAATTTCTCTAAATTAAGAACCAATCAATGCATTTCCAATTTTTCAAAATTATATCATTTATTGTAAATGAAACACAACTTAAATTAAAATTTATTTTTATTTTAAATATTTAAAAAATCCTTAAAATGATTCAAAATTTTATTTCAAAATCTTAAAACATTTACATGTTGTTTGACCTTTCTTAAAATTTTAAATTATTTTTAAAATCTTTTCAGAACTTCTAAACATCATTTAAAATGATTCGAATTTTTCCTAAAACTTTTTTTTTAATCCAGAAAAATAAAAAAAATTCTTTAAAAACTTCAAAATCTGGGACAACTGAAAAATCCCGAAAATTAAAATTCCCGACACAGTAAAATTCCCGAATAATGAGATTCGCGAATAATAAAATTGGCGAAAAATAAAAATACCGATTTGGAAAATTCCTAAATAATAAAATACACGAATAATAAAATTACCGAAAAATAAAAATACCGAATTGGAAAATTGCCGAAAAATAAAATTCGCTAATAATAAAATTGCCGAAAAATAAAAATATCGAATTGGAAAATTCCCGAATAATAAAATTCTCGAATAATAAAATTTTAGAATGATAAAATTCCCGAATTGGAATATTCCCGAGTAATAAAATTTACAACAGTTTATAACATTACCGAATTAGGAAATTCCCGAATATTAAAGTTCCCGACAGTTTATAATATTACGGAATTGGAAAATCCCCGAATAATTAAATTCCCGACAGAAAATTGCCGATTCATAAAATATCCGAATTGGAAAATTCCCGAATTTTAACAATTAGAATTTTTTATAAATACATTTTATTGATTACAAGTACAACAATAAAATATTAGTTTCAAAAATTATTTTTAACATTTAAAATTTCGAAGCTTATTTTTTGAATTAAAAATAGCAATAATTTTAAATAAAATATTTC
>NC_046665.1:96091084-96173686 GCF_010883055.1 Belonocnema kinseyi | reverse complement strand
TTTACTTACAAAAAAAGTTCTTAGGTTCAAAAAAACATTCAGTGAACTGAAAAACTGTGGTCGGTAATATAGGTATTTAGCTGTGTCACATGCCCTTAAAAGTTCTAAAAAAATTTTAACACACTTCGTTTAAATTACTTGAAATAATTTCAAGTTTTTAATTAATTTTGAATCTTTTCAAAACTTCTAAATATCTCTTTAAAATTACTCATATTTTTTCTATAAATAATAAGTGTTCAATTGTAATTTACGCGTCAAAAGTTAATAATTTCACTTATAAATTAAATACTTTTTAAATAGAACAATTCAAATTTTAACGCTAAAAGATTAAATATTCTTCGAAAATCTAAAGATTTAAAGCTTTTTATGTAAAAATATAACAAATTTTCAGTTAAAACGTAATTTTCAATATAAAAACACTGATATTCTACCAATGAACTGAATATTCAAATCCAAAAGATTAATTTTTCAACCAAAAAAAATAACTTTCAACAAAATAATTCAAGTTTGAACAAAGAAAACAGGATTTTCAACTAAAATTATGAATTATCATAAAAAAATGAAATTTTAACACAGAAATTCAGTTGTAAAAATGATTTTTTCAAACATAAAAATTATTTTTAACCAAATAGTTCAATTTTGGATCAAATAGTTGAATTTGCGAACAGAAAGACAAATTTTCAACCGTAAATGTAAAAGTTATATTTTCAGTCAAAAAAATTAATTTTAAACACAAAAGAGACGAATTAACTTTTAACGAAAGAAATTAATTTTTAACAAAATACAGGAATTTTCAAATCGAAAAGAAAATGATAAATTATCAAGCAAAAAAATAAATTTGAAAGAAGACGAATTTCATCAAAAATCAAAAATGTGAAATTTTTATGCCAAAAAAATCATTTTTTTTTTTAATTAGAATTTTCTAATCGAAAATATGAATTTTCAACAACATTTTTATTTAAAAAATTATTTTTAATGTTTAAAGTTTCTAACATTATGGTTTAAATTGAAAATAGCAATAATGGGAAGAATGTATTTCTCAACGAAAACTTTTTTTCACTTATTGTTATTTTATATTCAAACAATAATTTTAGAATCTTTAAACATTAAAACTAATTTTTTGATACAAGTATTCGATAATTGTTTTAAAAACTTTTTGATAATATACATTTATTAAAAAAAAATGAATTGTCTAAGTTCAGGAAATTCAAAATTCGGTAATTTTAATATTAGAAAATTTTATTATTCGGGTACTTTATAATTTGGGAATTTTCTAATTAGGATATATTATTTTTCGGGATTTTTCATTTGTCCCACTGAACCGTTTAGAAATGGTCAAACTTTCATTATCGGACAGAAAAAAAACAAGACATAGAACAAAAAATCAGAAAATCTTTAAAGCGTTAAAAAATCTAGAAATGTCCTGATACATCTGAGTAGAGACATTAGAATATATCTGTATTTTGTGATAAGAAAATGTAAAAAATGAGAAATACGAACCCATGACTGCAAAACTTAACGTCGTCCTTAAGAATGATGGTTTGTACAACACTCAGATCCTGCGGGTTTACTTTCAGGACATGCCCTTCGGCATTCACTACAAATAAATATTCACTATTAGCTGCTATATCGACCGCATGAAATTGAGCCCTTTTAAGCGTGACCGCGTACGAAACCAATGAATTTGATGATGAATTTTCCTCGCAAGACACTCTTCCATGGTATAAGTCGAAGGTCGTCGTGGCCAGAAAAATGTCGTCCTTGACATTGCTCAGTTTCGAAATGCATCCATTCAAAGGATCCTCAAAGTTGAAAAATACCCTGTCAATTCCTCGCCACAGGCACATACATTTTTCAATGTTTTGACACATATTTTGACAGTTGACAGGTTCCAACATAACCTCCAAAGTCTCCTTTCAAGGTTTCAACAGACTGAGCTTTTATGTTGCAATGTTTCTTCGTCATGTTATCAATGATATCGTCCACTTCCTAATTGTATTCTGATAAATTTGTTTTCTACAAATGCACTCTGACATCGCGACAGCAGTTTTTCCAGAGACCCAGGTTCGAATTTCGAACTCTTTTCAGTTCTTCTATTTACTTTTACTGCGTGATAAAACTGTCACTTTTGTAACTTGTCAAGTTTAAAATCAAAATAATCGAAAAATGGCCGAAGGACGCGAACAGGTGGATTGTGAATTTACGGAATTAACGAAAGGAGGTGAAAGTGGGTGGATGGGCAAATCCAGGAAAGTACGAGTCTAGAAAATGGTGAAAATTCCAAACAAAAAGAAAAATAGGTTAGAATTCTTTTGTATTTTATCTTCTCTACTCCACCAAAGATATTACGCAAATTTCTTATTTTATTGTCTGCTCATTTCTTTCTTTTTTGTTCGAGAATTTGTAGAAAAAAATTATTTTTTCTTTAGTTATTTTAAAATATCTTTCTTCAAGTCAGGGACGTGCAAATATAAATTTTTTGTTACAATAAATAAAACTTCTTTTACAAGAAATATCATGAATATTTTTGTTGTAGGCTCTAATATAATTTAGATGAATTTGGAAATATTTTGTTTAGTTATTTGTACTTTCTTTTAGTTAGTGATAATTTCAAATCGAATTATTTACGCCCAGTTCCCTTTTTAGATACATGTCTGTCGTCGACAAGGGATAATTTACGACCACCAGGTGTCAGTAAAAACGGCGGGGTAATTTGAACTTTTTTTAACAAAGACACTAGTTTGCTACTTTTTCGAAAAAAATACACTAAAGAGCCTTAATTCTCATAAACTTCCACTAATGCCACTATTTCTTTACTTTTCCTCGAAAAATATTTTTCATTTTGTTCGCTGATTTGCATGAATTAGGTAAAGTTTTTTTTCCTGAAATTTCGTGAATTCATTTAGAGGAGTTATAAAAAACAAAAGTTTTTTTCAACAAGTTTTTTTCAAATAAAGGAATAAGATTTTGAACAAACTGATAAATTTTGAACAAATAAAATAAATTTCTAAACAAATATTTGAATCATTAATAAAAAAGATGAGTGTTGTATCAAAAAAGACAAATTTTTAACAAAATACATGATTTTTCATCCAAACATAATAAATTTATAAAATAATATAAAAGTTGCATTTTCAGTTTAAAAAATTTCCAAACAAAAAGTATGAACTTCCAGCTAAATATTTGAATTTGCACCTAAAACATTTAAATTCCCCACAAAAATGGAATAGTTAAATTTTCAGTTTATAAAAATGAATTTTTAACTGAAATTCAGAATTAAAAAAAAAATTTAACCAATTAGTTGAATTTTCAACGCAAAAGATGAATTTTCTACTGAAAACACAAATTTTCAACCAAACAGTTGTATTTTTACCCAAAAAATGTGATCTTTCTGAATACCAAAAAAGATGATAATGATAAGTATGATAATAGTTTATATTTCAACAAATAAATATTTTAATTTAAAATAAAAAAAGTTGGATTTAACCAGCAACAACAAATGTTTAACAAAATATTTGAATCAACTGAAACAGATTGGTTTTTAACCTTTATTAATTTAGTTTCATTTTTAATAACAACATTTTTCTACCGGAAACAGATGAAATTTGCAACTGAATAGATAAATTTTCAACGAAATAATTTTCTTCTACCGATTTGTTGAACTTTTTGATAAAAATAAAAAGTTGTCTACAAAACAATCGAATTCTTAACTTGAAAATATGAATTTTTAACAAAAAGGTTCATTTTAAACCGAAATAAATTAATTTTTAACCAGGAAGTGGCACATTTAACTAAAAAAGATTGAATTTCTACAGAAAGAGATGAATTTTTAAGCCAAAAAGATAAATTTTCAACAAAATAGTTGCACTTTTAAAGCAAATAATTTTTAAAAATCAAAATTAAATAATGAAACCCAATAAGAAAATCAAACTTTTTTTAGTTAATTTTTTTTTAATAAGGGAGTTTCAAAAGATTTTAATTTTCTTATAACGGAAACTAAAAACACTCATTTTTTCAAATTGAAAAACCAACTGTTTTCAGGGAAAATCGTTTTTGTTTCTTTGGGTGAAATCAATTGTTTTTTATTAGATTTTTATATTTTTATCAATTAAAGTTTGTTCTCTTTGGTTGCAAATTTCTCTTTTACTTTTTTTAAATTTTTAGTTAAAAACTGATCTTCTTTGTTTAAAACATTATATGTGTTGAAAATGTGTTCTTTTCGATTGAATTCGAAGGTTTTTAGTTTAAAATATTTTTTGGTTGAAATATCAACTATTAAATTTTACGTTGCTTGTTGAAGATATTTTTCATTAAAAATTATTTAACTGAAAATTCAACTTATCCGTTTTTGGTTAAAAATTAGATACAAATTTATGTATTTTATTGAAAATTTGCCTCTTTTGATTGAACATTAATCTTAATGCTTAACAATTCATCTTTTTGGTTGAAAAATCATTTTTCGGTTAAAAATTTAACTAATTTACAAAAAAATTATTTTTCTTGTTTTGAAAATTGATCTTTTTAGTTGAAACTTCAACTATTTGTTTGAAAATTAACTTTTTTTTATAAAATAATTCTTCCTGTTTGCAAATTCATTTATTTTTGTTGACAATTCATTTCTTTGGTTAAAAATGTAACTACTTTGTTAAAAATTAATTTTATTGATTGAAGATTTTATCATTTTGTTGAAAAATCGTTTTTTTGGTTTGTTAACAATTAATTTTTTTTAACTGAAAAGTTAAATTATTCCAATTTTGGTTTAAAGTGGATTGTTTTTAGTTGAAAATTTTGTTATTACATTTTTCTTTAAGAATTCATCTTTTTGATTTTGGTTGACCAGCCATCTTTTTGATTGAATATTCGACTACTTTGTAAAAAATTCATTTTTTATTATTTTTAAAATTGTGCGTATTTTATTTAAAATTTTTGTTTAGTAGAAAATTAATTTTATTAGTTGAATATATTTGGTTGAAAATTTAACTATTTTGTTTAAAATTCGTCTTTTTTGTAGAAAATTAATTTGTTGAACATTTTTGTTTCAAACTTGATTGTTTTTAGTTAAAAATTCTATTATTTTGTTAAAAATTGGCTTTTTTGTTAAAAACTCAACTAATTCGTTGAAAGTGGAACTACTTTGTTAAACATTCGTTGTATTGGTTAAAGATATAAAAAAAATTTAATTAGTTTTTTCTGCTTGAAAATAAACTTTTTAACTGAAATATATTCCATTTTTAGTTGAAAATTTGTCGTGATTGGTAGAAAATTAATCTTTATTGCTTGAAAATTAAACTACTTGACTGAAAGTTGAACTACTTTGTTGAAATTTAATTTTTTATTGAAGATTGAACTATTTTGTTGAAAATAAGTTTTTTTTAATAATTGAATATATGAAATATTAAACTATTCCGTCTTTTGTTAAAAATTGATAGTTTTTAGTTGAAAATTCTATTATTTTGGTAGAAAATTCAAAAATTGATTTAAAATGTTTTTCCTCCCTGAACTGAAAAATTTTTCTTGCTTAAAAATTCAACTCTGGTTGCAAATATTCGTCCTCTTAGTTGATAAATTCATTTCTCTTAGCAGAATTTTGATTTTGGTTACTAAAAATAAAATACTAAAAAAATTAAATTTTACTTTGTTTGAGATATCAATTATTACATTTTTTGTTGATAATTAATTTTATTTGGTAGAACTCAACTGTTTTTTTAATGAGAAAAAATTATTTTGTTGTTGAAGATTTATCATTTTTATCATTTTCTTCGTTTTAAAATTGAACTATTTTGTTGAAAACTCGTTTTTTTAGTTGAAAATTAATAGTTTCAACTAAAAATATTACTATTCCATTTTTTTAAAAAAAATATAACTACTTTGTTAAAAGTACATTTTATTTGTTGAAAGATTCATCTTTATGGTTTAAACTTGAACTATTTTGGTGAGTATTCTTTTTTTTGTTTATTGAATATTAATTTTTTGGACTGAAAATTTAACTAGTCCATTTTTGTTTCAAAATCTATCTACGCTGGAAAATCTATCTTGCTTGAAAATTCCTCATTTTGGATAAAGTCAACTGTTTTTTACATACAATTGCATTTTTTTAAAGATACTATAATCTAATATACTAATATACTATTTTTCATCAATTAAAAAATTTTTGTTTGTTGAAGATTTATCATTTTAATTGAAAATTAATTTTTTTAAATAGAAATTTAACTATTTATTTCATTTGATGGAAAATTTTATCTTTTCTTTTGTTTAAAAATATAACTGTGTGAAAAATATATTCCCCTATCATTCCCCCATTTTCGTGAAAAATCACACTATTTTCCCTCTTTTGAGAGTATTTTGACAGAAGTATTTATTTGACAAGCGAAAAAAGATAATAAAATTTGATTTAAAACAATAAAAAAATCTTTTATTCACCTTTCAAAAACACTTAACGTAAGTCTTCGCAATTTAGCTGCAATTGATAGTTTAATATTGTTCTTCAAATCATAATCCTCTTCAGTTATTTCAATTACATCTTTTCAATTTCAATTACATCAATTACAATTATATCTTGATTAATCCGAATTTTCTATTTTTAATAAATATTTCAATATTTAATTAACTTATTAAAATAATGATCTTGTTAGTAAAAAATCAAGAGGTTAATTACTCCTTCAATCTAGTGTACAGATTTTCTGTAATTTTATGCAATGTTATGCAATCCCATGCAATTCTTCGCAATCCAATGGAATCTAACAGTCTTTTACTATTGGGTCAAAATATCTCAAGTGTGCCACTTTTAAATCGATAGTTCTATTTTCATTCAATTTATACAGCATTCGATTTGTTTTTACATCAAAACAACTTCCTTAAAATATTTTTGCAACATTTTTATTTTTTTTAAATTATTAACAATCAAAGTTCTTGATCATTTTTTTCAAAAATGGATTACTAGCGAACTGTTCATTGAAATTCAATAATTGAGTAATGAAAATTTTTTGCACGAAGTATACTATACGCTAAAAAATTATTTGGTGGTAAAAAACATTTTTTATTGTTTAAATAATCGTTTGTTTAAATAATTGACAATTAATTAAACTTCTCCGCCTGTGAAAGAATTCTTCCACATGCCAATAGATTCTACAATCTCTTCCGAAAATTTTGGTGCAAAAAAAGTTTGTATTTTGCAGTAGTTCAAAAATTGTAAAATGATAAAAAAAATAAAATAATAAAATAAATAAAAACTAAAATGATAAATGTTCGTAAAAAATTTTAATTAAGTGGTTCAACTCTCTACCGGATATAGTTAATTTTTTAATCAAAAAGATGAATTTTCAACCAAGAAGATTAATTTTCTACTAAAAAAGATGAATTTTCAACAAAATAGATCCATTATCAACTAAAAAAATCGATTTTCAACCAACAGATGAATGTTTAAGTTTTCAGATAGAAAAATTAAATTAAAAAATAATGATATTATCAAAATAGTTCACTTTTCCACAAAAAAGATTAATTTCTAGTTGATAGAATGAAGCATCATTTAAAACAAATGAATTTTGTAATAAAGTGGATTAACTTTAAGCCAAGAAATAGTGGAACAATTGGGTAATAAATTATTTCGAATAAAATTATTGTGGGTATCATTTTACGTCTAATATGAAATGAATTTTATTCTGAAATGATAAATGTTCATAAAAAAAGCATTTTTAATCAAGCGGTTCAAGTTTCTACCAGATATAGGTATTTTTGTTCAAAACAAGATTAATTTTCTACCAAAAAAGTATTTTTTTCAACAAATCGGTTCAAACATTCAACCTAGTAGTTTAATTTTAAACCAAAAAATATTAATTTTCAATTAAAAAATTTAGTAGTTGGTATTTAAATTAAAAAACTCCATTATTTTAAATATCAATTACTAATTTTTTTAATTAAAATTTATCTTTTTTGGTATAAAATTCACCTACTGGTTGAAAGCTTGAACCGATTTGTTAAAAAAATATTTTTTTGGTAGAAAATTAATCTTCTTGGTTGAAAATTTCACTATGCTTTGTTGAAGATTAAACTATTTGATTAAAAAATCAGTTTTTGTGTTAAAGCTTCATTAATTCAGTTAAAAATTCATCTTTTTGTTGAAAAAATTAATTTATTAGTTGAAAATTATTTTTTTTTATCAAAAACTAATATTTTCAATGATAATTTGACCACTTGATTGAATACATAACCACTATCTTAAAAAACAATATTTTTGGTTGAAGATTCATTTCTTTGGTTGAAAATTAATCTTTTTGAACAAAAATACCTATATTTGGTTGAAATTTGAACCGCTTGATTAAAAATGCCGTTTTTATGAACATTTATCATTTCAGATTAAAATTCATTTCATATTAGACTTAAAATGATACCCACAATAATTTTATTCGAAATAATTTATTACCCAATCTATTGGCATGTGGAAGAATTCTTTCACAGGCGGAGAAGATTAATTAATTGTCAATTGTTTAAACAAACGATTATTTAAACACTAAAAAAATTTTACTACTGAACAATTTTTACCGTAAAGTATACTTCGTATCAAAAATGTTCATAACTCAATTATTGAATTTCGATCAACCGTTCACGAGTAATCTATTTTTGAAAAAAATTATTAAGAACTTTGATTGTTAATAACTTTGGAAAAAAATGTTAAAAAAATATTTTAGGGGAGTTATTTTGATATAAAAAAAGAATGGAAAACTGTATAAATTAATTGAAAATAGAACTATCGATTTAAAAGTGGCACACTTGAGATATTTTTATCCTATTTCTAAAAATATATATACTATAGATACTATTTTTTCACAACTGTCCGCTAATGGCACTATTTCTTTTTTTCCCTTAAAAAATATTTGTCAATTTCTACACTGAATTGTTAGAAATTGTCTCAATGGCTGATTTTTCAAATAGTTAAATTTTTAAACAGAAAAATGAATATTCAATAAATTACTTAAATTTCCAACCAAAAAGTTGGATTTTAAAATAAATAGTTTAATTTTCAAGCCAAACAGACGAATTCACTCTAAAAAGTTACATTTTCAAGTCGACAATATGAATTTTTTACAAAAAAGTTAATTTACAACCAATCAGTTGTATTTTTAACAAATTGTTAAATGTTCAGTTAAAAAAAAAAAAACACTGAAAAATCGATTATGAATCTTAAATGAAAAAATTGACTTTCAAGAAAGTGGCTCCAGTTTCAACTAAGAAGTTAAATTTTCAAAATAAAATTATGAATTTTCAACGAAAAATGTAATAGTTGATATTTCAACAAAAAAGATTTTAATTTGAAGTAAGAAACAGATTTAATCTAAGAAGACAAAATTTTCAACAATATTCTTAAATCCTCATCTAGAACATATTAATTTTCAATCAAGCAGTTGCATTTTCAACAAAACAAAATTTACTTTCTACCGAAAAAGACGAATTTTCAAGAAAATACATCAATTTACAACCAAATAGTTCAGTTTTCTACCAAATTGTTTAATTTTCGAGCCGAAAATATGATTGTTCTATAAATTATTTGGATTTTCAACAATAAAAGTTAAATATTTGAATTTGCACCTTAAAGAGATCAATTCTCCACAAAAATGGAATAGTTAAATTTTCAGTTTAAAGAAATGAATTTTTTAACTGAAATTGTGAATCTTAAATTTTTTTTTTCACCAATTAGTTGAATTTTCAACTAATAATAATATTATATAATACAATAATGATAAGTATGATAATAGTTCATATTTCAACAAATAAATATTTTAATTTAAAATTTAAAACAAGTTTTAGTCAATCAGTTGAATTTTCAACAAAAAAGTCAAATTTTCAGATTAAAAAAATCATTTTTGTTCACATAAAATACGAATTTTTAATTTAAATTATGAATGTTTAACCCTAAAATTAAGGTTCAAGAAATTACTTCAATTTTCAACCGAGAATTTGATATTTAAATAAAAAAAGAATTTGATTAAAATTTAAAAATATTTATAATTAACAAAGAAGAAATTTTCTTCCAAACATTTGCATTTTTAGCTTAAGAATGTGAATTTTCAATACAAAAAGTTTATTTTCTACCGAAACCGATTAATCTTCAACCTGGTCGTTGTATTTTTAACAAAAAAAGATTAAATTTCTACAGAAAATATTTTAGTTAAGACAAAAACAAAATTTAGATTAAAATGTTGAAATTAAAACAAAAAACTGAATTTTCTACCAAGAAATATGACTCTTTTACCACATAAAACTCGAATTTTCAACCCGAAAATTAACTTTTAAGAAAGTCGTTCAATTTCCAACCGAGGAATTGATATTTTAATAAAAAAGATTTTAATTTAAATTTAAAAAGTTTTAACAAACAAAGATGAATTTTCTATAAAGCATTTGAATTTTCCAACCGAGAATGTGAATTTTCAATAAAAAAGTTTATTTTAAACCTAAACCGATTAATTTTTAACCAGAAAATTGTATTTTTAATCAAAAAAGATGAAATTTCTACAGAAACAGATTTTAAATTTAGAAAATAGAAAGAAGTAAAATTTGAATTATAAATTGTTGAAATTAAACTAAAAAGTCGAATTTTCAACAATAGTTTAATCCAAAAATGAACTTTTAAGAATGTAGTTCAACTTCCAACCCAGTAGTTGGTATTTTAATAAAAATGATTTAAATTTAAAAACAATTTTAATCTACTAAGACGAATTTTTTACAAAACATTTGAATTTTTAACTCAAGAATGTGAATTTTTAATAAAAAAGTTTATTGTCTACCGAAACCGAATAATCTTTAACTAGAAATTTATATTTGTTAACCAAAAAATTACAATTAATATAGAAGGAAATTTTGAATTTAAAAAATATGTTAGTCAAGAAAGAAGCAAAAATTAAGTTGTTAAAATCAAATCAAAGTTGATTTGTTTTTTCTCCAAAATTCAGCAATTTGGATGAAAATTTGTCTTTTTTATTCGAAAAATCAACTAGTTCGTTGAAAATTTGGTTGAAAGTCGATTTTTCTTGTACAAAATTATCTTTTTCTTCGCAAGTTTTCGGTTGAAAAGTCAAGGATTAAAATGAAATATTTACCATTTTTCTGGAAAATCCATCTTTTAATTTGGAAATAAAATTACTTGGTTGAAAGTTAAATTCTTTCTTTGGATGAAAACAAATTTTTTTCCAAAATTGCCGAAATTTAACTATTTTGTTAAAAATTTAATTTTTCTTTAGTGGAAAACTATTTTGTTTTTCAAACTGAAAATGTAACTGTTATTGCAGTTTAATATTCCATAATTTTAGATAAAAATTCATCTCTCTTTGGGTGAACATTAATTTTTTGAATACAAATTTAATTATTCAATTTTTGGTTATGAAATGACCTTTTTTATTTGAAAATTCATATTTCTTGTTAGAAATTAATCGTAAAAATTCTTCTATTCGGTTAAAAATTCAAGAAAAGTATCAAAATTAAAGATTTAAAATTTCAATTGAAAATTCAGCTATTAGGTTGGAAATAAAATTACTTGGTTTAAAGTTAAACTTTTTTGTGGAAATTTTTTGTTTTGTTTTAAAGTCCATCATTTAAATAAAAAATTCATTCCTTCGATTGAAATATGAGCTATTGGATTAAAAACTTGTTTTTTGTTTTAGATAACATGGAAATTTTTTCCAAACAATTAACTTTTTTTTAAATTTGTTTCTTTTTTGGTTAAAAATTATTTTCTTTTTAAATTGAAAATGTAACTATTATTCCAGTTGAAAATTCCATAATTTTAAATAACAATTCATCTCTTTGGTTGAACTATATTTTTTTAAAGCGAAAATCAATTATTCCATTTTTGGTTGAAAAGTTATCTTTTTAGTTGAAATTTCATCTTTTTTGTCAAAAATTCAATTATTCTAGTTAATGATTCACCATTTTAGTTGAAAATTCATCCTTCTGGTTTAAAATTCAACTATTTCAGTTATAGATTCACAATTTTCGTTGGAAATTCATGACTTTGTTTGAAAATGTTACTATTTTATTGAATGTTAGTTTTTCTGTGGAAATTCTTCTTTGAGTCTAAAATTAATTTTTGAACTTAAAATGTAATTAATTTTGTCTTAACCCTCAAAGTGCATAGATGGTAAAAATCACGGTAAAGTGCATCGTGGGTGTTCAGCACCCCAGCGTATTTAATAATGTATTGTTTAACCGCTATTGAATATTTTGTCATCATAAATTTATCCGATATAATTTAAGGTATTTTTCATAAGGTAGAGTTGATTTTATAGCCATTTATTCATTTTAAATTTGTTAAAAAAATGATTGAAAAAAAGTAAAAAAAAATGGGTTTTTTAATTAAAAATTCATAACTCACGGAATTTTAATTATTTTAACGTGAACATTTATGACTATACTTTTGAAATAGTGTACTTTCATAAAAAAATATTGCAACATGGGTGCTTTCAAAAAAGATATTTAATTACACAGTGAAAAAGTCAACTTTATGATAAAATGATGAATCAGATTTTTTGCTTTTAAATAGATTTATTATTATAAAAATTGAGGAACTTTGACATGTAATACTATAAAAATACAAGAAATTAAAAAACGAGGCATATATAACTGTATTTTAACAATTATATTTTATTCAATACATTCACAGTCTGCTCGCGCATGTCGCGCTGCCGTAAGTTATAAGCCATCTACAAAGAAAAAAAGTATGAAATAATCGAAAAAAATCATTATTTTACTTCATGTGATATACTTACGTTATAAAGTAAATAAAAATCAATACAATTTTTAAAAAAATCTGCTCAAAAATTACTTTTTTACTCATCAAGTGCACACTGGGTGTTTCATACCCCACGATTTTTTTACCTTTGCTTTCAGAAGTTGCAGCTAGTAGACTGACGCTTGACGCAGTATGCTAAACGACTTTACTTAGTTAGTTAGTGTCTCCAACTAAAGATAGATGGCGACACTTACTCAATTTTTTCAAATTAAGTATGGTTTATAAGAGTTTGAAAATTGCTTAGGGTCTCTGACACCCAGAATGCACTTTAAGGGCTAATTAACAATTTACCTTTTCCATTTTATTTTTTAATAGAAAATTTAACTATTTGTTTGAAAATTCATTTGTTTTGCAATTGATTGCTCTGCTGTGTTAAAGGATTTTTATAATGAAGGTCATGAGTCAAAATAAATGTTTGCGTTTAGCGGCAAGTATGAATATTTTACTTTTAATTGGCCGGGAAATTTGAAAAACTTTACCGGAAAAAAACCGGGAATTTTAAATCGTCCGCCGAATCGCCAGCCGGATTAATTCTTTCAATATTTTTGTATTATTTATTCTACTTCGGATTATCCTATATTTTTTCATATAATAATTTTCTATAATAAATTTCCTATAATTCATGGACACTTTGGCAATCCCATGTAATTTTGCAATCTAGTGTAAACGAAAAATCCGAGTAATTAACCCCTCGAAATTTAGTTTTTTAATTACTTGATGCCAGTCTTTTTCAGCTGGATGTCTTAAATCCATGTCCTTTTTTCTCTAGCACCATTAGAATTCTGCAATAAATATTCAATGGAGGAACTTTCTCGCACCAAAATGTTATCGTTGCTTAAAAATTACCTTTTTTTCGAAATCTCCTATCGTTGCCAGCAAAATATTTATCTAAAACCTCTTCCGATAAATTTTTGGTCAACATTTCCAGTAAATCCTCTTTTATTAATAAACTCGCTTTCTTTTTATAGCTTCGATAACTTTTTTTTAGAAAAAGAAAATAAAAAAGCAAAACAAATAATGAAATTAAAAAATAAATTGTTTAATTTTTAACCAAATCCTTAAATTTTCTACGAAAATAATTAAATTTTCAACAAAATGGTTGAATTTTTAACCAAATTATTGAATTTTCGAACAAAATGTTGATTATTCAATAAAAAATATAAATTTTCAACAAAAAAGATAATTTTTAACCAAATAGTAAACTTTTCTCCAAAATTGTTGAAGTTTTCAATTTATTAAGTTTAAAATTGCACCAAAAATAAAATAGTTAAAGTTTGAGATGAAAAATTATTTTTTAACACAAAAAAAAAGACGTTTCAACAAAACAGATGACTTTTTAACACAATAATTATATTCTTAATGTTTAACAAAAGAGTTTAAATTTCAACCAAGTAGTTTCATTTTCATCCAAAAAGATGAATTTTCAATTAAAATGATAAATCTTTAACCAAAAAAATTATTTTTCAACAAAAAAGTAACTGTCTAATGATAGTATTTGAATTTTCGATAGAAAATATAAATTGACAATAAGCTGAATTTTCAAACCAGAAGATTAATTTTCTAGTAACAAATTCAATAGTTAAATTTCCAGTTCAAAAATAATTCAAATCAATTAATTTTCAAAATGGAATCTTCAACTGAACTAGAGCAATATTTATTTTAAAAAAATTCTAACCAAAAACCCGAACTTTCAACAAAATTATTAAATTTTTATTTAAAAAAATTAATTTTCAATATAAAAAGAAAACGAATGGTTAAAACTATAGATATGAATTTTCAATTAAAATGATAAATCTTCAATCAGAAAAAAATGTTTTAATCAAATAGTTGAATATTATCAACCCAAAAGTTATATTTCCTATTAAAGAAGGCAAATTTTCAACAAAATACATGAATTTTCATGTCCAAAAGATAAATTTTCAACGTAAAATATAGTAGATTAATTTTTAGTTTAGAAACAAATAAATTTTCAACAACAAAAAAAAAATAAACAATTAATTTTAAAGAAATAAGTTAATTTTTTGACCAAAGAAATAGATTTTTAACCCACTATCAACGGAAAAACTTAATTTTCAACCCAATAAAATTCAAATTTACAATAAAATACATAAATTTTAAACTTAAAAATATAACTTTTGAACTAGAAATTAAATAGTTAAATTTTCAGCTCAAAAAATCAGTTTTAACCAAAGCGATGAATTTTCAACTAAAATTATAAATTATTCGACTAAATTAGTTAAATATTTAGTTAAAAAAACATTTCAAACGGAAAACCCGATCTTTTAACAAAATAGTTTAATTGTCAATTAATAAAAATTAGGTTTCAATAAAAAAACAACTAATTTTCAACAAAATAAATGAATTTCAACTAGTAAACATACATTCTGAACCCAAAATTAAATAATTAAATTTTGAGTTGAAAAAATTAACTTTCAACCGAAAAGATGAATTTTCAACGAAAATTATAAATTATTTAAATGAATTAGTTAAAAATTTAGTTCAAAAAAAATGGTTAACAATTAAACTCGAAATCGTTAAATTTTCAATTAATATAAATGAAGTTGCAATATAAGAAACGAATTTTTTACCAAAAATAGTTTAATTTTCATTCCAAAAAAAAAGAAAAATGAAAAAAGTGGAATTTACAATACAAATGTTATTTTTTAATATTTAATTATTAAACAATATTCATATTTCATTTAAAACATTTTTATTTTTATAAAATATTACATAAATAATTTATTATCAGCAAGATCTTGGTATGATTTCATATTTACCAATATTTCTTGAAGAATTTGTATTTATTATTCCGTTTTATCTAAAAAAATGTGTATTTTATTAATTTTTAAAAAATTTTAATTAATTTCCATCTTATGCACATAAATTAATTTCAATTTCGATTATATTCTTTATAGAGTTTTAATGGTGTAATGACTGCAAACGCTTAATTAATTGTTATTAACCACAGCATAAAAAAATTTAGATAATAAAATAAAAACATCAAAAACATATGCGACCCGAATAACGTGGTAAACTGTCAGCTGTCACAACATAACCTCAATTTCGCACGTGTCGTTGTCATGGCAACCAGATGAAAACAAGACACATTACGTGCATTTTAAGCAGCGTATTAGATTTGTTTTAATTTTTTTCTATTTGCCCTTAGTTGAAAAAATAACTCGCTAAATATGAAAGCAATCGAATTATTTTCAAGTTCTATAGAATATAGATATAAAACTACAATTTGTTCTTTGAGTACATTTTTTGTGTCGGTAGTATTTTTAATAATAGTTCTCGCCCCAGTGTATTTTGTTCACCATGCAGGAGGTATTTATAAATTTATTTTATTAACGAATACATATTTTTATTATTTTCAGTTATTAATTATTATTTTATTGTTTTATAATAAGTGTAGTAAACACTTTTTTTAAATTTATATGTAGTAATTAATTTATCACGTGTCGACTAAAATCCTGGGAAAAAAATTCTGAAAATTCCAGGCTTTTCTAGGCATAAAATTTTGTTCCAGGCATAAATTTTCAGTACAGTTTTGCGAGATTATAATAAATAATTTTTTTCAGTTTCTAGGAATACAATTAATATGTGAAATTAATTAAATGTATTAGCATAATCGATTAATTAAATAATAAAAAATGCTCCAAACTTAAACATGCTTTCAGTATTTTTATTAATTATTTCTTGAATTTGTCCCTAATTTCCATGAATTTGAATTATAACTCAAATTTTTGTTTTGCATACTTATGATTAAAATTTGTTGCATATTTCGGTAAAATAAATGTGATTGCTATATATGAAATTCAATATTTCTAACTTTTCAAAAAGTTTTTTGAACACTTTCGAAAAGGTTAATTTTGACCGAGAAATACGATTTTTCAATAAAAAAAAAAGAATGATCAACTTAGTAGTTCACTTTTCAAATATAAAAGATGAATCAAATTCATTTTTTTGAAAAAATTAATTTTCAAAAAAAAAAATAAAATAAAAAACAATCAAGCTTTCAACCAAGGTGATGAATTTTCTAATAAAATTATGAATCTTCAACTGAAATAGATAACTAAAAAAAAAGAGTAAAATTAAACCAATTAGTTTTATTTTAAAAAAATTCAACTAAAATTATAAATATTTAACTGGAATACTTCAATTTTTTAACCAATAAGATTTATTGCTGCTAAAAATTAATGTTTAACTAAACTGATGCATTTTCAACTATAATGATGAATATTTAACTAATATAATTGAATTTTTAATCAAAAAGATAAATCATTAACCAAGAAGATTAAATTCCACAACAAATATGAATTATCATAAAAAAAAGATATGGCTTCAACCAAAATTTGAATAGTACAATTTCTAGTTAAAAAATTGATGTTCAATCAAAGTGATAAATTTTTACATAAAGAATATATATTAATAGTAAAAAATATTTAAATAATAAAAATAGTAAAACAAGAAATTTAATTTTCTGCAAAAAAAATCGTTTTTTAACCAAAAATATCAAATTTGAGCGCAATAGTTAAATTTTCAATAAAAAAATTAATTTTTCAACCAAGAAGATGCATTTTTATCAAAAACACTAAATTTCAACGTAATACATGAATTTTCAACTGAAAAAGATCAATTTTGAACTAAAAATGGAATAGTTGAATTTTAAACAAAAAATATGAATTTTCAATCAAGAAAATTAATTTCTACCAAAAAGACGAATTTTCAACAAAATACATGAATTGTCAACTTAGTAGTTCACTTTTCAATTATAAAAGATCAATAAAATGCATTTTTTTCAGTTGAAAACATTAATTTTCCAAAAAAAAAAAAAGACAATCAAGTGTTCAACCAAGGTGATGAATTTTCTAATCAAATTATGAATCTTCAACTGAAATAGATAAATTAAAAAAAAGTAACTTTAAACAAATTAGTTTTATTTTTTTATAATTCAATTAAAATTATAAATATTTAACTGGAATACTTCAATTTTTTAACCAAGAACATTTATTGCTTCTAAAAAAGACAAATTTTCAACAAAGTACATGAATTTTCAACCAAAAAAGATCAATCTTCAACCAAAAATGGAATAGTTCAATTATTAGTTAAAAAAATTAATGTTTAACTAAGCTGATGCATTTTCAACTATAATGATGAATATTTAATTAGAATAATTGAATTTTCAATCAAAAAGATAAATCTTTAACCAAGAAGATTGGTTTCTACAAAAAAATATGAATTATCACAAAAAAAGATAATGCTTCAACCAAAAATTGAATGGTATAATTTCTAGTTAAAAAACTGATGTTCAACCAAAGTGATAAATTTTCAAATAAAGTAATGACTCTTCAACTGAATAGATACGTTTTTAATAAAAGAGTTTAACTTTTAGCGAAATGAATAATTTTATTTTAAAAGAGTAAGATGGATATTCAAATAAAAATTTGAATATTTAACTAGAATACTTGGATTTTTAACCAAAAAGAAGAATTTTCAAACAAAAAAATTATATCTCTGCAAAAAAAATCGTTTTTTAACAAAATAGATCAAATTTGAGCGTAATAGTCTTTAATGGTATTTTAACAGTAAAAAATATATATTAATAGTAAAAAATATTTTAATAGTAAAAATAGTAAAACAAGAAAATAAATTTTCTGCCAAAAAAACATCGTTTTTTAACAAAATAGATCAAATTTGAGCGTAATAGTTAAATTTTCAATAAAAAAATTAATTTTCAACGAAGAAGATGCATTTTTACCTCGCTTTTTACCAAAAACACGAAGTTTCAAAAAAATACGTGAAGTTTGAACTTAAAAAGATCAATTTTCAACCAAAAATGGAATAGTTGCATTTCAAACAAAAAATATGACTTTTCAATAAAGAAAATTAATTTGAACCAAAAAAGATTTTTTTAAATACATTAATTTTCAACTAAAAAAGATAATTTTTAAAGAAAAATTGAATAGTTAAATTTTTAGTTAAAAGAAAATTGTTGTCAAGAAACAAAAAAACTAATTTTCAAGAAAATAGTTACATGTGGATTGTATAAATTTTCAGTTAAAACAATTCATTTTCATCCAAACTAATGAATTTTCAATTAAAATTATGAATTTCAAACTGGGCTGGTTTAATTTTAAACAAAAAAGATACATTTTCAACCAAAAATTTAATAGTGAAATTTCTAGTTGAAAAATTAATCTTTAACCAAAAAGAAGGATAAGAAAAAAATATATATATCTATATAATATATAATATTCAACTGGTATAGTGACATTTTCAGTTACAAAAAAAATTTTCAACAAAAGAAAAACAACAAATTTTCAATAAAATAGTTAAATTTTTAACTAGAATGGTTCAATTTTCATAAAAAATTACTTTTTATTAAAAAAAAACAAATTTTCAATAAAATATCTTATTTTTTAACGAAAAAAAGTTTTTAATCTTAAATCAAAAACAGTCGAATTTAACAAAAAATACGACTTTTTAAAATGAATTGAATTTTTAAATACAAAAAATTTTCATTAAAGAGAAAAAAAATTTCAAAAAGAAGCACGCATTCGAAAAAATGTCCTGACTTTTAAAAAAATTCCCTGAAATTTGCAGGTTTTTCCAAGTATATGAAAATTCCCTGACAATTTCAGGGTTTTCAGACAGAGTGTACACCCTGCTATCTTTATAAATTGAATTATTTTTTTTATGCGAATTATTGAAATATGTCCTGATTTTTTCACTAACGTAAAGAATAATTTATTCGATTTTTTGAGGATTCTGGTTAAGAAGTCGAACGTATTACGAAAATCCGAAAGTGAATTTTAAGCACAAATATTTCCTCATCGCAGAAAACGAGGACGACGCAAATCCCATTATTTGCTCCTCATTTGTTAGTTACAAGAGCAATAAACTTCCAGATCACTGCTCGTTGATTAAGGTAATAAAAAAATTGTCTTGAATCATTAATGAAAATTTTGTTCTCAAACTTATTTTTAACAAAATTTTTAAATACTAGTTTAAGAGGTTTGTTGAAAATTTAATTAATCATTTTGAATTAAAAGAGTTTCAAATTTTAAAGGAACATATTGAACGATTTGAAATTAAAAAAAAGGAACATTTTGAACGACTTGGAATTTAAAAAAAATAACATATTGGACGATTTAGAAAATTGAAAACGTTCTAAATAAAAAAATTTTGGATTAGGTAAAATTAAAAATGGACAATATTTCGAATGGAATAAAAATGAATTGAACTTGTATCATATCGAAAAAAGGTGTTTAAAATTTAAAGTGCGTTTGAAATTTGAAATTTTTTCATCAGACGCTCTCAAAAATGGAAAATTTCAGACTAAAAGTTTGAAAATTGAACAATTTTATCAGAAATGCGTTGAAATTCTATCATTTATAATTCAAAGCATTTAAAATTGACCATTTTTATTTTAAATTGAAGAATATTCAAATTGAATGATTTAAAATTTCAATTTTGAATATAACAAAATTTCAAAACGTTGAAAAAATTTAATACTTTTAGATTAAAATTTTAAAAAATTGATAATTAAAAATTCAAAGGCATTGAAAGCGATCAAATGTTTAAACATTATTTTACGTTTTTGACTTGTGAAATTGAACTTGTGCAATTTCTAAATAAAAGTGTTTGAAATTGAAATTTTTAATCAGATGCTCTCAAAATCGAAAAATTCCACACTAGAAGATTGAAAATTGTATAATTTTATCAGAAATGCCTTGAAATGTAATCATTTCTAATTCAACGCACTCAACATTGAAAGTTTTTATTTTGAATTGAAGAATCTTGAAATTGAATAATTTTAGATAAAATTTTGAAAACAACAAAATATCAAAACTTTTCAAAGAACTGAATATTATCAGATTATAATTTTCAAAAATGGATTATTTAAAATTCAAAGGAATTAAAATTGTTTAGAATAAAAAAATTATTTTACTTTTTCCAATTGAAAACTTTCTAAATAAAATAATTTTGCACCAGGTGAAATTTAAAAAAATTTAAATATTTCGAATGGAATAAAAAGGAATTGAACTTGTATAATTTCTAAAAGAAAGCGTTTAAAATGAAAGTATTTGAAATTGAAAATTTTTTATTTATAAACTCAAAATTTCAGGCTACGAATAGAAAAATTTCAAAACATAAAAAGAATGGAATATTTTCAAATTACAAATTAAAAAATTAGATAATTTAAAATTCAAAAAAAACTAAAATTGTGTTATTTCCAATTAAAAGCGTTAAAAATTGAGAAATTTTATTTTTAATTGAAGAATATCGAAATTAAATGATTTCAGATTGAAATTTCGAAAATATCCAACTTTCAAAATGTTCACAATATGGAATAATTTTATGATATAATTTTTTTCTAATTATTTAAAATTCAAAGGAATTAAAATGATAATATCTCTAATTAAAATCATTTGAAATTTAATATTTAAAAAATTTTAAATTTTGAATTCAAATAATATTCAATTCAAAGAGATTACAATTTGACAATTGGAAATTGAAAAATTCTAGAACTTCACATTGTTACTAGACTGATTGCATAAAAATTATAATTTAACATTAAAATTGATCAAACAAATTTTTCTAAGTTAATAAAATAAATTGACCGCATGAAAATTTAAAATTAAATTATAAAGAAAATTAAAATTTAAAGTCATTTTACATTGCAAGTATAAAAAATAAAAAAACTTTCCACTACGGAACGTTGAAATATTAACGAATCGGAACCTAATAAATTTAAGATTGAATACATCTTAAGTAATGAAAACTTTATTATGGCCCAACCCTTTTAAATGTTAATTATTAAAAATTTTCAAATGGTAAATTATACTTTTTCAAATTCAATCATTTCTATTTTCAAAAGTCCGAAATTGTAACTATTAAAAATTTAAAAAATTTTTCAATTACTGAATTATCGAAATTTTTGATAGTCCAATTTTGATCAATTTTGATTTTAAACACCATTTTTTCCCCTTCATTTCAAATCGATTAATTACTCATTTTTAAGGCCTAAATTTGCCAAATTATTTTCTTATCTTTTCATAGTTTTGAATTTATTGTGGAGAAATTTAATTGAAAAAGGTTTCTTTAGAAATCATTTAAATTAAAAATTGTTAAACTATGTCAAGTCTTTTAATTCAATATTTTAGAATTTCTAAGAATTTAAGCAAGCAGACGTTTTGCATTTTTTTATTTCAATTTTTTACGTTTAAAAGTGAAACCAAGAGAAATAGAATATTTGAATTCAAAATCAATTAATTTGAAAAATTGAATTCAAACAATTCGCAAAATCATTTAATCCTGCCGCCAAGGCTTTCTATATGAACATTTTCAATTAAAAAAAAAATAATAGCAGAATTGTCTGATATTTCTAATATTTGAATGTAAAACTACAGCATGCAGATAATAATTTTTTTAATACCTCTTTTATGAAAAACTGAATTTTTTAAACCTTATGTTTTCCACAAACAAATTTATTTTCCATAAATTTTATTAATCATTTTCATCGTGTCTACCAATTATATTTAAAATTACAATTATAATAGAGGATTTTTATTTACTACCTTTAGAATCAAAAATTTCTGTAACTAAAAAAAATCGGTTGTGTTTCCCAATAGACAACTTAACAAAAATCTTCTTCTTGTAGAAACTTATGCTCCATCTAAAAAAATATGAGTTTTAAAAAACCTATTGCATATTTATAATTTTAAAGGTAATTAGTAAACATAATGAAAAGAATTAATAATATTTATAGACAATACATTTTTAGCGAAAAATATGATAAAGTTAAGAAATTCAGTTTTTCAATGAAAGAATGAATTCGAAAAATGATAATTAGCATAATTTCAAAACATTATTGAAGTAAATTATATTTATAAATATTTTGATCATTAAAATAATAAAATAAAGACAGCGAGAGTCGAACACGCAAATTTTTGGGTTTGAAGCCGAAGCTTTTTAATGAATTAAAATTTATTATTGATGATTTCAGGTGAGAGAAATAGATTTAAATAAAGATGGACTGAAAGACGTTTTAAAATTCGAAGCACGTTTCTTCAGCAGTCATCCTATACGATCTTTAAAGCTACTCTTGTTTTTCAATCATGAACTCAAGGTCAGAAATTTTCCTTTTCTAAATCAATATTTAATTTAATTTATTTTGTATTATTTTGACTAATTTTTTTATTTTAATTTAATGAACCTGAAATTAAATTCTTTTTTTTTCAGAATTATGTCCAAGTCACGATGGAAACGATGGGTGTTGTGGATCTCTCATTAATTCACGACGTGCAAAAAATATATTTTCTTGGGGATCTAATATTGCGTCAAAAAGGTCTTTTGCGTCACGATGGTTTATATAATTTATATAATTCGAGTACTGAAATTGACATGCTGTCCCTGCCTCAATTGTTGTCAGAAAATGCAAAGAGAATGTGTAAGTTTTTAAAATTAATGTTATTTAGTTTGGGCCCACTAGTCAGATACATTTTCAACAAAATAGTTTAAATTTTCCACCAAAAACTATTTTCTTCCTAAAGAGATGAATTTTCAACACAAAAAGACGAATTGTCGAAAAAACAAATTTTTTTCAACCAAAGAGTTACTTTAGCAACCGAATAGATGAACTTTACAGTAAAAGAGACGAGTTTTCAAAAAAGAGTTGAAGATTTAATCAAATAGTAAGATTTTCACTATTTTTCTAAAAAGTTAATTTTTTCGAATGCAGTTGTATTTTTAACAAAAAAGTTCATTTTCAACCAAGAAAGATCAATTTTCTATCCAAATTAATAAATATTTAACATAATTGTTGAATTTTTAACCAAATAGTTACATTTTCAGCATACACAGATGTATTTTCAATCAAATGATGAAATTTTTCAAAAAAAAAGATTAAAATTCAATCCAATATTTGAATGTTTCAGTCAAAGAACAAATTTTTTAGAAGACAGTTGGATTTTTGTCAAAAATCATAAAGTTGAATGTTTTAGAAAACACTAGACTTTTAAATCAGAAAAGATGAATTTTGTATAAAAAATATCATTTTCAACCAAAAAAGATCAATTTTTTATAATAAAATTAAATTCTCAATCACAAGGTTGAAGTTTCAACACACAATCTTAATTTTTCACCCAAAAAGACAACTTTTCAACAATATAGATCAATTTTTTACCCAATAGTTGAATTCTTATCTTATACAATAATACAGGATACAGTTTGAATCAAAAGTAGAATATGTCATTAAATTTTCAGATAAAAAAATACACTATTTTTAACAAAAAAGTTAATTTTTAATAAAAAGTTGTAAGTTTTCAACCAAATAAAAAAATGTTGACCAAGAAAATCAATTTTTCTACGACAAAGGGCGAATTTTGAACAAATTACATGAGTTTTTGACAAAAATATTTAAATTTAAATAAAATACGAGGAATTATCAACAAAAATTTGATTTTTCTACCAAAAGTTTACTTTTCCAACCAAATAGTTTAATTTTCTTCCAAATTGTGGAATTCCTAGGCCAAAAATATTAATTTTTCACAAAACAGTAGAATTTTTAAACTAAAATTTACTTTAAAAGCTAATAGTTGAATTTTAATTATTATTAGTTATTATTAATTATTTATTCAAAAAATCTAATTTTTAACCAAGTAAATTATTTTTTCTTAGCAGAAATTAAATCTTCTTGGTCAAAAATTATATTTTTGGAATTAATTATTGTTTTAAAAATTGTTTTTTCAACCAAGCATGAAACGAATTTTGATCAAAATAACTAAATTTTGTAACAAATAATAACATTTTTAACCAGGCGAGATGAAATGATTGTAAATTTTGAACGTTACCAGTTTTAATTTTTCTTTTTTAACAAATTTTTAATATGCAAGTATATTTATTAAATTTGTATGCATACTTAAGAATGGACTAATTATCAATTTGGAAAAAATTTGAGTTAGTCTAATAGATATTTACAAGATTTCAGAAGATCTAATACTTAATTTAAAACTGGAAAATATTTCGAAAAATAAATATAGATTTTCAAAGATTTCAAAACAAAGTTTTAAAGCTTTTTAAGAATATTTAAAGGTTTTTAAAAAAAATAAGAAAAATTCTTAAGTTTTCTGGGAAAATTTTAAATGATTTTTTATTTTTTAAAATTAATTTTAAAGTAATATTTTTAAATATTTGTTAAAAAAGATTAATAAATCACAATTGAGCTATTAATTTTTAAAATAATCTAGTAAGTATAAAATATATTTAGAGGTTCTGAAAAGTTTAGAAAACAATTTAAAACGTGAAAATTTTTCAAATCATTTAAAACAAAATGTACTTTTCTGAAGATTTCGAACACAAAATTTATAAGTTTTTGTGCATTTTTTGAAAGGTTTAAATTAATAAAAAATTTGTATCAAAATTACGAGAAAAACTAACAATATTTTATTGTTTAATAATATAAAAAGAATATTTAATAAAATTTCAAAAAATTTCAAAAAAGAACCTTAGATATTATACGGTAATTTTTTTACTTTTGCAAGATTTTCAAAAAATTGTAGAAAAAAAATGAGTTCCAAGATAATAAAATTATCATTAGATTCCTGGAAATTTTCTAAATGATTTTTTTAAACAAATTTTTAAAAGAATATTTAGAAAAATTTCAAAATAAATTTTAATCTATAACTTATTTTGTCAACCTTGAAATTGCTTTAAAAAATGTTTCAGTTTAACGGCTTTTAATTTGTAAATATTTAAATTTGGAAAGTGTTAAAAGCTTTAATTTCTAAAGTTTAAAATGAAAAAGTATTCCATTTTGAGTGTATCAATTCTTTTTAAATTGTTCGATTTTTATTTGTAGTCGAAAAGATGTTCTTTTTCGACCTAGGATGACAAATATTGAGAACTGTGCAATGGCATAATTTTAAATGACTTATATAGTATCCAATCAATTGTTTTATATTTGAAAAAATACTTCAAACCTAAGGATTTTTGTTGTTTATTCACTATTATCATTTCTTGTTCTGTAAATTCTTGTATAAAATTAAAGCTATAAGAAAATACAACAATGCAAAAAAAATATTTTAAAAAGTACGAAATACGGCGAGAGACGGTTCCGACCCTCGCCTCGGAATGTCTCGGTAGGGCCGCAATGTGCGAGTACTCAATCTAGTATATTGCGCAATATTATGCATCCCAACTGGAAACGGTACTTTTCTATAATTTTGGTTGTAATTTATTCTATATATTTTTGGATTCCTGTAAAATTAGTTTTCTGTGCTATTTTGTAAAAAAATTTCATCAGAGAAGGTGTTCACAAGAATCTTATGAATTCATACAATGGGGAAGAGGGGTCTAAAATTTTAAAAATCATTCGTACGTAATTAATGGACGGTCCTTATAATGTTTGCATATTTTTAATTACACGGACAATAATTGATGACATTTTTTTAGTTTCTGCGAGGATTATGAGTCCTCAAATTTCGTGGGAAAGTGGTTTTTCAAAAGAAGAACAGATCGTAGTGGAGGGAGACATTTTTTATACGGAGCAATCGATTCGCTATCTACCTGGGGTTCTGGAGGAACTCAAGTGGGCCTGGATGCAATATTTGTCCTTTTTATTGGTCCTGATTTATTTAGGTAGACGGGGCTTGACTTATTTATTTTCGAGTAGACACTTAAGAAGTTACGTCGTGATTCCGTGGAAAATAAAATAAATTCCGATTTTCGAGATATATTCAAGAATTTGTCTAGTTTCTTATTTAACCCTCTTACCGTACACAGGTGCGAATTGGGATTCCACGATTTCAGCAGCTGATTTAAAGATTAAGAAATGTTCAAAACATATCGAAAGACATGTGAAATTTTCCGTAGAATAAAATTCTGCAATTTAAATTAACAAAAAAAAATGTTTTAAACAAAAAAAAATAAAATAATATAATTATACTAAGTATTTTTCCTATGCCCTCGAAGTTACAATATTTCCAAAGAGAGAATTTCGTGCTTTCCTAGTGGACAAATATGAGTAAATATATTAAATAACAAGAAAATACCATAAAACCATTTATTTATCATGAAAATTATGTCAATACTTAAAAAAAATGTTTTTCTTACCATAAAGAATATTGCAATTTTTCTAACTTTTTTGTTACAACTTCCAGTTTTTACAATGTGATAAGCAATTTTTTTTTAATCCATACTTATAAGCTATTATGATAGGTAGAAAAATAGCTTCAAAATGAGCCCAAGAACATTGAAAAATGTTAATTACTTCGAAAGTTATTGAACATTTCATAAAAATTGAAACTTATACATTTTTGCAATAACTTCTTACAAAATAAACAAATTGGCTTCATCCTAGGCTCACAATATACAGAATTTGGAGAGCAATCAACACCATGAAGCGAAATTTTTTTAGCTCTGGTATAATTGAAGTTATTTAAGAAAATGATCTATTGGATTATTTAATTGGTAATACTTTGTGAAGCTCTTCTCCTGGGGTGATTGCTACTGATTTTTAATTCGATTTGTGTGGTTAGTTGATAAACCTGAATTTCTGGATTTAAGTTAGTTTTAAACGATTTAATGAAATAAGAAGAATTATTTTATTATTATTTGCAACAAAAGTTAATTGATTCATTTTATATCAAGAAGATTAATTTTCTTCCAAAAGAGGATTTTTCTATGAAATACTTAAATTTTTTAACAAAAGAGTTTAGTTTTCATGTTAAAAAGTACAATCTTTTGGAAAACAGTTCACTTTTAAACCCGAAAAGATAAATGATCAAAAAGAAAGTGAATTTTCAAAATAAAGAAGATGAATTTTTAACTAAATTGTAGAATTTTTATTTAAAAAGATAAATTTTTAACTAAATTGTAGAATTTTGATTTAAAAAGATAAATTTTTAACCAAAAATGGAAACATTGGATTTTTAAAGAAGAAGGTAATTCCAAAGAAACCAGTACACCATTTTCAACCAACGGAATTAATTTTGTATCCAAAATATGAATTTTCAACAAAAATAGATAAATTTTAATCAAAATAGTTAAATAAAAAAAGTGGAAGAATTTTCCATCAAGAACATTAATGGTCTGCTAAAAAAGACTTATTTTAACAAAATGCATCAAAGTTCTACCAAATAGTTAAATTAAAAAATTATTATTGAAATTCTTAACCAAATAGTTTCATTTTCAACCAACAATATGAAATTTTTAACCAAAAAGTTAATTTACAAGCAAGTAGTTTAATTTTTGACTAAAATGATGAATATTCAAGAAAAATAAATTAAATTAAAAATATTACTTTTCAGGACGAAAAAGGAATAGTTATGTTTTCAGATAAAAAATTCGTTCTTAATAAAGCAAGCGATTTTTCTAAAAAGTATTTGGATTATTAATAGAAAAAAAATTATTTTTCAATTTAAAATCTAAAATAATCTAAAAATACTTTTTAACAAATCAAAGAATCGCTTACTCGTCAAAATATTTGAATTTTAAACCAGTGATTAATATTGAACTATAAATATAAATCTTATAAAAAAAGAATTTTTAACAAAACAGCTCAACATTCAACCGAAAATTTGAATTTTCAACTAAAACGCGGATTTCTTCAATAAGACAATTAATTTTCTACCCAAAAAGGCGAATTTTCAACCATATAGTTCAATTTTTAACTAAAAATTATAAATTTTGAACCAAATAAATTTTTATCTGAAAAAGAAATAACTGAGAATTTATCATAAAATTATTCAAGCTCAAACGTAAGAAAGAAATTTCTTCGTTTTGGGACTTAATGGGTTAAAAAATTAATTCTAAAAAAAATGAATCTTCAACAAAATCGTTCTCAGCATTCAACCAAATATTTGCATTTTCAATTAAAAAGCTGACTTCTTAACCAAGAAGATTCATTTTCTACCCAAAAAGGCTAAATTTCAACAAAATCCATAAATTATCAACCAAATAGTTCAATTGTCAAATTAAAAATTATACATTTGCAAACATAATAAATTTTCAACCAAGAATTAAATAAAATTATTTTAAAAAACCGAATCTTCAAAATATTATTTCTTAACATTCAACCAAATATTTAAATTTTCAACTAAAAGATGACTTCCTAACCAAGAAGATTCATTTTCTACCCGAAAAGGCGAATTTTCAACAAAATCCATAAATTTTCAAACAAAATCAATTTTTAACCAAGAACGAAATAATTTTATTAAAAAGAAATTATTAAAAAAAACACGAATCTTCAACAAAATAGTTCTCAACATTCAACCAAATAGAACACAAAATTTATAAGTTTTTGTGTTAATTTTTTGAAAGGTTTAAATTAATGAAAAATTTGTATCAAAATTACGAGAAAAACTAACAATATTTTATTGTTTGATAATGTAAAAAGAATATTTAATAAGATTTCCAAAAGTTTCAAAAAAGAACCTTGGATATTATAAGGTAATTTTTTTACTTTTGCAAGCTTTTCAAAAAATTGTAGAAAAGAAAGGAGTTCCAAGATAATAAAATTATCATTAGATTCCTGGAAAATTTCTAAATGATTTTTTTAAACAAATTTTTAAGAGAATATTTAGAAAGATTTCAAAATAAATTTTAATGTAGAACTTATTTTGTCAACCTTGAAATTGCTTTAAAAAATGTTACAGTTTAACGGCTTTTAATTTGTAAATATTTAAATTTGGAAAGTGTTAAAATCTTTAATTTTTAAAGTTTAAAATTAAAAAGCATTCCATTTTGAGTGTATTGATTTGCGGTTTAATTTTTATCACTTCAAAAGAAAAAAATTGTAACCAAATAGTTGAATTTTCGACAAAAAGGTGGATTTTTAAGCAAGAAAATTAATTTTCTATCCGAAAAGGCGAATTTTAAACAAAATCCATCATTTTTCAACTAAATAGTTCAATTTTCAACTATCAATTATACATTTTCAACCAAATAAATTTTTAATCAAGAATTAAATAATTTTATTTTCATTGAACAAAAAAAAAATTCTGAAGAGAACGAATCTTCATCAAAATAGTTCTCAACATTCAACCAAATAGTTAAATTTTCAACTAAAAAGTTGACTTCTTAACCAAGAAGATTCATTTTCTACCCGAAAAGGCGAAATTTCTACAAAATATATAGATTTACAACCAAATAGTTAAATTTTCAACTAAAAATGATAAATTTTCAACCAAATCAATTTTTAGAAAAGAATGAAATAATTATATTTCCCCTTAAAAAGAATAATTCTAAAAAAATGAATCTTCAGAAAAATAACTAAATTTGTAAAGAAAGAAATGAATTTTTAACTTAAATGTTAAATTGAAAAAAGATGATTTTTTGACCAAGAAGATTAATTTTCTACCAAAATACATTTAAATTTCCCTCTATATTTTACAATATTCTTTTTTCTAATATTTTAAAAAATTATATCTCTCTGAAAAAACTCTTCTAACAATCGCTCCACGGGGACTCGAACCACAGAACTTCCGATTGCCGGTCGGATGCCTTCCCAATTAAGCTATTAGAGAGATCGAAAGAAAAATTTATTTTCAGTAATATACGCTATCTCAAGCTAGGTGATACGGGTCATTTTCAATGGAAATCTGTATTATCAGCAAAGTAGTTACTATCGATCAGTATAGATGTCACTCCTATCTTTTATTTATCTACGTCAATCTATCTTTCTCTATTTCTTTGTCATTATAAATTCCTGATTCTCTTTTACAATTCCCTCTTTTCAATCTTATCCTATCCTTTATACAGAAAAATTGCATTTTTGTAGTTATGTACAACTTTTTCAAATCTTTATTTCTGATAGATTGAAAATTTAAACTGAAATATGAAAAATATCCCAGCTGAAAATTCATGTACAGGAACCTCGGAGGGATCTGGTCATGTTTATGGACGCGATCCTGCACAGGTCATCTTGACGGTTTCTGTGCAGGAATTTGGCGAAGGAAACTGTACATGACCCTGCAATATAACCTGCACCGACGAAGAAACCTTTGAATGATCGATTATAGGTTCCTGCATAGAGGTTCCTTTAAAAGGAAATTGAGGCGCGGGTTCCTGTACAGAAAACACGCATGAGGTCCTTTACAGAAAGCTGTCGCAAAAACTCTTGTCACTTAAAGCTATAAAGTTTCTTTCCTTTTATTCCCTTGAAGATAAAATTTACTATCGAGAGAGCCAAGCCACTAGCGAACTCTCGCCAATTAGTTCCTATGCAGGTTCACGTATAGGACCCTGAACAAGTTTCTGTACATGAACCCGCTTTCAAATAATTCTGTAAAGAAACCTCTACAGGATTATTCAAAGGTTATCTTGCGTACAGGATCCTTTGCAGGATCATCTACAGGTTCCTTTGGAGAATCATGTACAGGTAGGGATTCGAACGAAATTAAGGGGCATTTTTGGATATTTGCCAATTATTTCGATAAATTTAAAAGAATTTGGCTAAAAACTAAACTTAGTCCGAAAAATTATAAAAACATGATGTGCTTACGAGGGCACTATGTCAAAATGATGTGTTAGTCATATTTTGTATAAAAAAGAACGAAAAGGAACGTAACGAAACTTTCGTTACGTTCCTTTTTTATATAAAATATGACTAACACATAATTTTGACAATGTACCTCCATAGCTGCCTTATTTTTTAGTGACTTTTCATACTTAGCATTATTTTCAGGTAAATTATATGGAATTTTAAGAAAATATTGCAAAATATCTGAAAATGCCCCTTAATTTCGTTCGAATCCCTGTGTACAGGTTCCTTCCAAGGTGAAAAAGTAATATATAATTTATATATAGTGGACAAAACACTGATACTTTTCATTTGTTTTACATAGAAAATTTCATGAAACAAATGAAAAATATCATTGTCTTATCCAGTATATATATATAAACTATTTATAATTTTTCCACCTGGGTTTGCAGGATCATGTACAGGTTCCTTTCCAGGATTATATACATGTTTCTTTGGAGAATCATGTACAGGTTCCTTTGAGGATCATCCCTGCTGGAAGTAAAAAGATTCAAAAAGATGGAAACGTATGGATAGAGATGGCTAGAAATATTCAATCCTTGCCAAATGCACACTTTGCATCCCACAAACTCTGTCTTTTTCTTTCCACGCCCTATCCGTCGCGTCTACTTAGATCTATCTCTTTGTATCCCTGACTCTATCCCTTAAAGTCACAAATATATCTTTTTCTATCCATGGTGTTCACAGCTGTCTATCTTTCTCTGTCACTGACAAATGCCTTTCTTTATCTCTCCCAGACTACCCACTATGAACGATATAACATTTTAATTTCTATTCATTTGAATCCACTCAAAAATATATTATTCTTATGCGTTTCGAAAATAATATGTTTTGAATTTGAATTTCAAAATCCCGCAAAATAGTATTAAACTAGCAAGGTTTTATATACCTAACAACAAAATTCCCTAGCTTGACGACTTACTAATCGAAGTTCGAACTCTGAAAAGGCAAAAAAAGGGGGTGAGGGGGCCCCCACCATCGCCCCCTCTCGTGATATCCAATGCACGGGAGTGGGCGGCTGGCGCTCCAGTCGCGCACTCGCGAATAATGATCTCCCCGGAGAATGATCGGACTGGAAGAAGTTGTGCGTTACCCGTTTGGGCATTGTTACACAATCTGTGAGAAATTTGACATGCCTTGATTTATGAGTGACGGTTGGCATATGTGGGAAAAAACCACAAAATCTGATGATTTATTTTATGAAAGAAAAGTAATGAAGAAGAGTGGGAAGGGGTAGAGGGGTTGAAAAATGAAATACGTTGTTAGACTTATTTTATCGCGTGCTTGCTTTATTCGCGTGCTTGCGAAGCGGATCAAAATCATATTTCCCGAGAGAGGAGATACAGGGTGGACACGCTGGGACTTACATACATGGCGAGTTAAATGCTACCCGAATTGCACAACAGCAGGGGAGAAGCCATTATACAGGGGTATTTTCATATTTCGCGCCTTTAAAGTTTCGTTCGAATTGGCCATTCGGTGAAGTCCGTGCATCTTCGGATCAAGTTTATGATAGTTTTCATGGTTGCGTTCGAAACTTCAAACGGATATAAGTGTCAAAACAATATAGGTAATGTTATATAGTAATTGCAAATAATAAAAGTGTTAAATTAATAATGAAGTGAGACATGTGAACTGAGAAGTAAACGTCATTTTTTTCTGTGTTAATAACATTGTAGAATGGCTGCTGAGTGACAAATACTATAAAATAGTAAGAATATTCTGCGCTTCCAGTGGGCGAAGAGGGAATGGTGTTTAACGCTTATTTTTTCTGCATAAAAAAGGTATGTTATCAATAGACAGGATAAGTTTCAAATAAAGTGAATGAAGTATTACATGCGTAAACTTTAAATTGACATTGCCTACATTTTCTGACAGCAATTAGGGCAAACAGGTGAATCTGGACATAACCGTTTGAAGTTTCGAACGCAACCATGGAAACTATCATAAACTCCATCCGAAGATGCACGGACTTGGCCGAATGGCCGATCCGAATGCAACTTTAAAGGTGCGAAATATGAAAATACCCCAGTGTAATGGCTTCTCCTCTGCTGTTGTGCAATTCGGGTAGCATTCAACTCGCCATGTATGTAAGCCCCAGCGTGTCCACCCTGTATGTTTGAAAGGTGATGATGATGCTGATTCATAGAATTTAGTCGTGGTTTCTTTGATATACTCTGTAATATAAGGTAAATGATATTCTCTGTGTAGGACAGAGTTCTTGGTTTTTGTGATGCGTCTGAGGAATTTATTTTGTATAATCTGGATCTGATTGATGTTACTTTTTGACGCACCACCCCATATTGTACAGGCGTAGGTTATGATTGGTCAGATAAACATTTTGTAAACTAGGATTCCATATTGAGTTTTTAGACTCGAGTGTCTATTAATAATAGGGCTTAAACGCGAGATAACCCCGAGAGTTTTCCCTTTAGTTTCGTGAATATGCTGCTTCCAATTTAGACGTTTATGAAGTTTACCCCCTAGGTATTTTACGGAATCTATTTTGACAGGTTTTCTGACTGAGAAAAGAATTGATTCTGAATTTGCTATATTAATTTGTATTCTCCAAAGCATAGAGGTGTCGTCTGCATATAAACCAATTGTAACTTCAGGGAACTTAGGGATGTCGTTCACGTAGATAATGAAGAATACCGGACCTAAAATACTGTCTTGGGGCACACCCGCTCGGATGGGTTTCTCTTTTGAAAGTGTCTGGCTTATTTTGACTGAGAATTTTCTGTTACAAAGATAAGAGTTTATAAAGAGGATGAGTCCTCTTGGGAAATTGTAATTTATTAATTTTCTGAGCAATCCTACATGCCAGACACTATCAAAAGCTTTTTCTACATCGAGGAAAACAGCTCCAGTTTGCTTTCTTCGATTGAAATTTAAACTAATGGTTTCGGTGAGCTTAAGCATCATGTGCTGGGTAGAGTGACCTTTTCTAAAACCATATTGTTGTGATTTAAGGATGCTGTTTTCCTTGAGGTGGTAGTTTACGCGCGTGAGTATTATCTTTTCAAAGATTTTGCTCATAGTATTTAGTAGATTAATTGGTCTGTAGCTGGTTGGATGATATGGATACTTACCTTTTTTCTGAAAAAATAGAATATGAGCCATTTTCCAAGTTTCAGGAAAATAGGTTTGTCGAATACAGGCATTGAAGATAAGTGCAAGGTGAATTAGGCACGAGATAGGAAGCTTTTTGAGGACTAAATTTGAAATTGAATCAGGGCCAGGTGCTTTCCTATTTTTAGTGTTTTTAATGTGTTTTGTTAATTCCTTATAGGTTATTTTCTTAAAATTGTCCGTGATTGGGATTTTGAGGAAGTCGGAAACAATTTTTTCACATTCAGTAATGTGTTGCGGGTCAGATGGCTTGGCGTGTGGAGCGAAGTTACTTTCATAATTTGCAGCTAAGAGATTTGCTTTGTCGGTCCCTGATTTAGTACCGACAGGTACTAAATCAGGGATGTACGTCAACTAGCGCGCGCCTCGCGAAAGATACACGTGGATAAGCGGAGAATTCGTTTGGATAGAACGACTAGGATTCAAGCAGATAGGGCCATCTCATATTTAAAAAAAGATAGAAGTGGATTCACTTGGATAGAAAGACTGGGATTTAAGAAGATAGGGCTGTCTTATATTTTTTAAAAAGATACAAATGGGTTCACTTGGCTAGGAAAATATAGATTAAAAAGAAAAACGAAATTTGTTGTTGCTTAATGGATAAAAAAGGATAGAGGTGGATAAGTGGAGGATTCATTTAGATAGAAAGACTGGGCTTCACGAAGATAGGGCTAACTTATATTTCAAAAAAGATATAAATGGATTCACTTGGATCGGAAAATAGGAATTTAAAAAATTAGATGAAATCCTAGATTACCTAACGGATAGAAAAGTATAGAGGTATATAAGCTGTGGATTTATTTAGATAGAACGACTGGGATTCAAGAATAAGGATTGGGAGTGGAAAGAAAAGGATACATGTGGATAAGCGTCGGACAGACATATGGATAGGAAGATTGGGATTCAAAAGAATAGAGGTGATTGTAGATTGGAAGAAATATAGAAAATTGTCGAAGGGATAAACCTGGGATCAAGATGGATACATCGGTTCTTTCCATTTCAGTCTAAAAGATGGAAAATGATTCAAACGGATAGAGAATCTATCAATTTACTTCAGGCAAGGATGTACAGGTTCCTTTGGAGGCTCATGTACAGGTTCCTTCACCAAAATCCCGCGCAGGAACCGTCAAGATTACCCGCACAGGTTCGTGTGAAGGATTGCGTCCAGAAATATGTCCACGAACCTCCGAGGTTCCTATACAGGAATTTTCATCTATAGCCCAATTTCTATCCTTTCATTTTTAGCAGAAGTGCCAAACACTGGGTATACTCATACTCAGTATTTAACAGCCAAATAAAAAAGATTTGGTCAATTTCGCTTTAGGATAAGGTTGAGGACAGAGTTTGTTCCATGTTCGCGAATCGGCTGAGAGTGTCAACATCATTTTATATCAACAATGTGCAGGTGGATCGATAGCATAGAGCTCGGTTGCTATCCACCCTTCCTTTTTCTCTGCTGCTATCGCGACGTTATCCCTCCGGCTTTCGCCACTTCTCTGCTTCTCACTTGCAATCGGTACAGCTAGTATGCTCCCTCACTCAGTTCAATGAGGACGGAGACTGCGCTGTGTCCTTCATTCTCTTTTACTTCTACTTTACCTTATTTATAACGAGATTCTCCTATTTTATGGACGTCAAATTATTTCTGACAGTGGAATAGTGAAGTTTGTGTTTGAGAAATGGGTGAGTTGCACGAACTCTCAGTTTTAAAGAGCTTATTGCTTCCTACCAATAAGTGGAATCAACCCTTCCACGAGGAATCAGATCAACCTTATATTGAGAAACGAGTAAATCCAACTCTTATGCTTTTTAGAGCTCAAAAACTCAATTATTGAACAATTTTCTCTTTTTTATTGAACTATTCATAAAAATTCATATTCTGGGATGTTTTTCTTATTTAAATTTTGGTTAAAACATTTAAGTAAAAATTCGAATTAATAACATATTGTTTATAAAAATCTAGATTTTAAATTAATATGTAAATATTTACTATTTACATTTGTGGAAAATAATTTTGATTGATTTACTAATATTTTATAGTATTATAATAGTTTAAAAATATAATTTATACTAGACAGTTGGTGTAGAATATAATAGTTGTTGTTTTTCTGATTTTAGAGACAGATAAAATATAAATTGATTTTAATCTTTTCTCTTTGTTATTGTTGAATACTCAGTTGAACAAATATAGAAACAAAAATATAATTTGATTTAGAACACTAAAATTTAATATTTGTTAGGATCATTAGAATTACTGCATTTACAAAAAAAAAGATGATTACAATGCCGGAAAAATTTGCGCAGTGTGCAGAATAATTTTTTATGAATGGCGCAGAGAAAGAAATAAAAATAAAATCGATTGTTTTCCGGCCTTGTGTCTGATCAAACATATACTAGTATTCTTCTACTATGCAAAAAAGTTGTCTGCAACAACCAAACTAAGGTCTTTTACCTTCCATTTTTTTAATAATAAGAATTAAATTTACTTATTTACGACAAAATATCAATTTATATTTAAATTCATTTGTTGAATATTCAATTTCCGATGCTTTTGCAATAACATTTTTTATTTAAAATCAAAAGCAATTGAATTCAATCATAAAATACGAATTTGCAACAAAATTATTAGTTTTTCAACCAAAGAGATGAACTTTAAACTAAAATAATAAATTTAAAAAAAAAAAATAATTTTCCACGAAAGCGTTCAGCATTCAACCAAATAGTTGAATTTTCAACCAAAACTATGATTTTTTAAGAGAAAGATGAATTTGCTATCAAACATACTAATTTTCAACAAAATACATGAATTTTCAACTAAAAAAGATGAATTTTCAAGGATAATGTTGTATTTTTAACTAAGACGTTTTCTGTCAAAAAGACACTTTTTTAATACAATACATTTATTTTCAAACAAATATTTGCGACAAAAAGTATTTTATTTCATTAGACCTATTTTCTATTTCGTTGCTACGTTGAATTTACAACCAAATAGATTAATTGTTTACAAAATTAATAAATTTTCAATATGAAAGTATTTTTTACAAAGCAGTTGAATTAACAAAAGTTGTAACAGTTAATATTTTCATCAAAAAATATTCTATTTGAAATAAAAAACAGTTGAATTCAATCAAAAAGGCTAATTTTTAACAAATTATTTGAATTTTCAACTAGAAAAGATCAATTTTCATTCAAAAATGGAATAGTTATATTTTCAGTTAAAAATTTTTTTTTCAAATAACAAATTTTCAACAAAATAGTTGATTTTTAAACTATAAAAGGTCTAGTTTCGAATTAAAAAATCAATTTTCAACCAGAAATTGCATAGTTACATTTTGAAAAAACTTTATTAAAAAAAAAAACGAGTCTTCAACAAAATTGGATATATATTTTTAACCAGAGATTAATTGTCAACTAAAATTATAAATCTTCAATAAAAAATAAATTTACATGAAAACAATTTGTCGTTGAATCAAACAGTTAAATTTTCAACCAAAATAAAATTAATTTTCTACCATAAAAAAGGAGAATTTTCTAAAAAACATACGAATTTTCAACTAAAAAAGATCATTTTTTAACCGAATAGTTGCATAAATATTAATTTTTCTAATGTACTTAATATTGTTTAAATAATTTGTATTTGTTAATTTCGTATTTTTTCAGTTGAAAAAATATTACACGAATTAAAACAAAGTTTTTAAATTAAAATGGTAAATCAGCAAAAAAAAGAATTTATAACAAAGTATGTCCACTTTCAAATAAGTGCATAGTTTGATTCTTAACAAAAAAGATTTTTATTTGAAACCAAAAACAGTTAAACTCATCTAAAAAATACGATTTTTCAACAGAATAGTTGAAAATGCTACATGCATTTTTAAATTAGATAGATGAATTTTCAAGCAAAAAAAATTTTTCAGCAAATAAAGAAAAAAGTTTTATTCAAAATGTGGAATTTTTATGAGAAAAGACGAATTTTATACTAAAAAGTTTAATTTCCAAACCTAAAATACGTATTTTCAACAGAACAGTTGAATTTTCAACCAAAAAGATTGAATTTTCGTTTTTAATAAAATTGTTAAATTTTAAACAAAACAGTTAAATATTGGACAAAGTAATAAATTGAATGTTCATTTCTTAAGTTTATAAATTACACCATTTTTTTTTCTTATTATTTCAGTTAAAAAAATGAAAATTCAACAAAATATTTAAATTTTTAACCAAAGAAATTAATTGTAAAAAAATATGAATTTTTCACCCAGAAGATGAATACACTACGGCAAAATATGCATTTTCAACAAAAAAGTTAATTTTATAACAAAAAAACAAAAAACAATTTTAAACTATAATGATGAATCTGCAATAAAAAAACTTCATTTTGAACCAAATAGTTTACTTTTTTAACAACAAGATGAATTTCCAACCATAAAAAATGTTTTACCAAAAAATACGATATTTCAACCAACAATGGAATGGTTATAATTTCAGTTTAAAAAATTAATTTTTAACCAAAAAAATAAGACTTTTCCATAAAATAGTTAATTTTTCAAACAAAGAAACAAATTTTTATCTCTGATAATGCATCTGTGATAAAAAAATTAATTTTGAACCAAATAGTTGAATTTTTAACAACAGAAAAATAAGAATTATTAACCTAATTATTAAAAAATCTTAAATAGAACAAAAATAAATAAATTTTCAATCAAGAAGATTAATTTTTTATCAAAAAATATAAATTTTTAAATAAAAAAGATAAATTCTTAACCCAAAATGATATAGTTACATTGACAGTTTAAAAATTACTTTTAAACATAAAAAATAGTTAAATTTTCAACAACAACAACAAAATGAATTGTCAACGAAGAATATGGATTAAAAAAAAATACAAAAATTTGCAACAAAATATTTACATTTTTAACCAAAGAAATACATTTTCAAACAAGGCGAGGAATCATCAACCAAAAAGAAAATTTTAACCATAAATATTAATTTTCCTATCAAAAAAGACGAATTTACAACAACAACAAAAAATTGATTTCCAACTACAAAAGATAAATTTAAAACTCAAAATGAAATAGTTATATTTACAGTTGGAAAATTAATTTTTAACCAAGTAAATTTTAAATCAAAGAAGTAAATTTTCAACCAACAAGATGAATTTTTCATTTAGAAACTTAATATTTTAAACAAACAAAATTTTTTAAAACAAAATACATACATTTCTAAATGCAACATAACAATTTTCAACCAACAATAGAACAGATATATTTTCAGTTGCAAACATTAATTTATAACATAAAAAAATTAATTTACAACAAAATAGTTAATACATTTTTAGCCAAAGAAATTAGCTTTTCAGAAAGAAGAATTTTTTATCAAGAAACTTAACATTCTACCATAAAAGGCGAGTTTTTAACAAAATAATAAGTTTTATATAACTAAAGAAATTAATTCTCAACTTGAATAATAAAATTTCCAATACAAAAAATTAATGAATCATTTTCTACTAAAAAGATGAATTTTCCACGAAATACACGTATTTTCTACAAAAAAGACAAATTTTCGACTAAAAATAGAAGATAAATTTTAATTAAAATTTTATTTTTGTACCTAGCAGACACATTTTCTACAAAACTGAATTTTTCAAACCGAAAATAAGAATTTTCAACAAAAAAGTCAACATTCGCCTTTGAAAAGAAAAACACGAACTCACTTTTCTGGAAAAACCTAAAAAAAACGGGAGATTCAGAGAAATTCGAAACTTTTCTTTTTTGAGTCACCCTGGTAAAGAAAAATCGGTTTTCGAATATTGATTTATTTCAAAGTGCACTAGGTTGACAACTGCAACCCGAGTTGCATAACCTCAGGGGTGAGTTTCATGGCGTCCTAGCAACGAAGTCGTACGCCAAGTTGCATTTTTTTATCCCTTTTTTTTCAGCGACAGACGCGGGGATTTCGTCTGCTAGTCTGCTGCTTGTGCTTTTATTTTAAACCCGCGTTTCGTTCGGATGAGTTTCTCGAATCCAACAAAGAACCAAGATGTTCTTTGCCCATCATAAACGAAATAATTCTTCAATTCAGAACATAGTTCCGCAGACTTCACTCGATTTCCGGCCTTTTTGACTCGATTAACCTCAAAAGTTTAGTTTATAAAGAAAGAAAATAATTATGTGACGGGGTTTGGTCTTGGCAGTGAATCGTGAACGTAAATCGTGATCAGTGTTTACTATAGTGCACAAAGGATTTTACTATATTCGTGCAAGGTTATTTGTTTAATGACTATTGGTCCATAAAAAAATACATACAAGGTTCTTGGGACAATGTACTAACAAAGCATTTGTGCAGTCAAGCTAAAAGTGTCATTAGATGATGCATTTTACAATGCACACAAATGAACAATGGATTTCATTGCTTCATTGTCTTTTACTGTCATATCTCTTTGTGTTTCTCTGAACCATTTATGGATTTTTTTATCATTTGGAACTGCCGAATTTGGTAGATTATTGAAAATTCGACTTTTTTGTAGAAAATTAACTTTTTTATTGAAAAATCATATTTTCTGTTTGAAAAATCAACTGTTTGTGGTTTGAAAATTCAAAAATTTTGTTGAAAATTAATATATTTTGTTGAAAATTTGTCTTTGACAGAACTTTAATTTTCGTAGAAAAAAATTTTTTGGTTTTGTTGAAAAAAATCCTTTGATAGAAAATTAATTTTAAAAAAATAGTATTCGTCTTTTTTGCCTTAAAAATAAAATAAAAAATTGGGTGAAAGTTCTTGGATAGAAAAAAAATCAACTTTTGGGTTTAATGAACTTTTTTTTAATGATTCATCATTTCAGTTGAAGATTAATTTGTTAGGTTAAAAAACGAACTATTTTGTTGAAATTTTTTTTATATTATTGTTTTAATCGAAAAATGTAAGTATTCTATTCTTGGTTGCAAATTGATATTTTTAATCGAAAATTGTTCTTTTCTAGGTAAAAATTCAAATTTATTACTTGAAATTCTTGTATTTCGTTGTTATTTTGGGTTAAAAATACAACTGTTTGGTTCTAAATTCTCCTTTTTAACTTGAAAATTCTTCTATTTATATGGAAATGGAACTACATATTAGTCTTGTGTGACAAATCCAATTTTTGTGTTTAAATTTCAACTGTTTTGTACATAATTCACCTTCTTGGTTTCAAAAGTCATGTTTTTAGTGTATAATTAAACCATTAGGTTCAAATTTTAGTTTTTTTTTTAGTTGGAAAATAAATCCTTTTTTAACTGAAAATTTAAAGTTATGGATTTATGAATTTTTTATAATTTTCAAACGGCATTCAACTGTTTTTGTTTGAATTTTCATCTTTTTGTTTGAAAATTCGTCTTTTTTTGTGTAGAAAATTAATTTTTCTATTGAAAATTCATATTTTCGGATTGAAAATTCATATTTTTTGGGATTGAAAATTCAACTTTTTTCTAGATAATTCATTTTGTGGCTGGAAAATTCAACATTTTTGTTGAAAATAAATGTATTGTGTTGAAAATTCGTCTTTTTGGTAGAATGATAATTTTCTTGGTCGAAAATTTGGATGATTTTGTTGAAAAATAATATTTTAGGGTAGAAAATTCAAATGTTTTTAATTGAATTTTTTTGTTTTTTATTTGAAAATTCATATGAAATTTAATTACTTGTTTGAAAATGCAACTAGATTGTATGTTAAAAAATTTATACTTTTGGTCGACAATTCTACTATTTCGTTAAAAATTATTTTTGTCTAAACCATTTATGGATTTTTTTTATCATTTCGAAATGCCGAATTTGGTAGCTTTTTAGTTGATTTTTTTTTATTTAAGAAAAAGAATTTTTTTATTTGTTTTTTTATTTTTATTTTTACATTTTTATCTTTTTATTCGAAATTGATCTTGTTGGCTGAAAATGCATTCATTTTATTAAAAATTCGTATTATTTGTAGAAAATTAACTTTTTTATTGAAAAAACAGATTGTGTTTTACAAAATGCAGCAATTTTGTTGAAAATTAATATATTTTGTTAAAAATTCGTCTTTGACAGAACGTTAATTTTCATTGTAAACAAATTTTTTGGTTTTGTTGAAAACAAAATTTTTTTGGTGGAAAATTTGGTGGATAATTCAACTTTTTGGAAGTTAGTTCGTCTTTTTTGTTTTAAAAATACAACCAATTGGTTGAAAATTCAATTATTTGGTTTAAAATGCAACTATATTTTTTTTATTTACTTTTGGTTAAAAATACAACCGTTTGGTTGGAAATTAATCTTATTAGCTTGAAAATTCTACAAATTCGTACACAATTAAACTATTCGGTTAAAAATAGCTTTTATGTTAAAAAATTTATATTTTTGGTCGACAATTCTACTATTTGGTTAATTTTTTTTTTTTATTTAAGAAAAAGACTTTATTACTTTAATTTTGTAGTATCTTCTTAATTCGAAATTGATCGTTTCTACTTTAAAATGAAAACAGTTGTGTGGAAATTCATGAATTTTATTGAAAATTCATCTTTTTTTGTAGAAAATTAACTTTTTTATTGAAAATTATATTTTCTGTTCGAAAAATCAACTGTTTGTGGTTTGAAAATTCAACAATTTTGTTGAAATTAGCTTGAAAATTCTACAAATTCGTACAAAATTAAACTATTCGGTTAAAAATAGTTTTTATGTTAAAAAATTTACATTTTTGGTGAAAAATTTAACTTTTTGGAAGTTAATTGGTCTTTTTTGTCTTAAAAATACAACAAATTGGTTGAAAATTCAATTATTTAGTTGAAAATACAACTATTTTGTTAATTTATTTTTGGTTAAAAATAAAACTATTTGGTTGGAAATTAATCTTTTTAGTTTGAAAATTCTACAAGTTCGTACAAAATTAAACTATTCGGTTAAAAATAGCTTTTATGTTAAAAAATTTACATTTTTGGTCGACAATTTTACTATTTGGTTAAAATTCTGTTTCTCTGAACAATTTGTGAATTTTTTGTATCATTTCGAATTTGGTAGATTTTCAGTTGATTTTTATTTTTAGTTAGGAAAAGAATTTGTTTTTTAAATTTTTTAGTACGAGATAACAAACGTTCGTTTTTATCTTTTTAATTCGAAATTGATCTTTTCTACTTTAAAATTAAATTAGTTGCGTGGAAATTCATGCATTTTATTAAAAATTCGTGTTTTTTTTAGAAAGTTAACTTTCTTGTTGAAAAATCATATTTTTTGTTTTAAAAATCAACTGTTTTTGTTTTGAAAATTCAACAATTTTGTTGAAAATTAATATATTTTGTTAAAAATTCGTCTTTTTGGCAGAAATTTAATTTTCTTAGTAAAAATTTTTGATGATTTCGTTGAAAAATTTTTTTGGTGGAAAATTCAACTTTTTCGATGAAAAATATATCTATTCTATTCTTGGTTGCAAATTGATATTTTTAATTAAAAATTCATGTATTTCGTTGTTATTTTTTGTTAAAAATACGGTTAAAAATAGACTTTATGATAAAAAATTTATATTTTTGTGTCGACATTTCTATTATCTGGTTAAAAATTAAACTATTTGTATGAAAATTAAACTACATATTTGGTAGAAAATCAATTTTTTTGTGTGAAAAATCATATTTTTGTGTTCAAATTTCAACTGTTCTGCCTTTTTGGTTCAAAATTCATGCTTTTATTTTAAAATTCAACTATATAGTTGAAAATTGATTTTTTTAGTTAAAAATTATTATTATTTTTTTTTTACTGAAAATTTAACGTTCGATTTATCTTTTTAAGTTAAAAATGCAACTATTTGGTTAAAAATTCTCTTTGTCTGAACCATTTATGGATTTTTATATTAGTACAAACTGCCGAATTTGGTAGCTTTTTAGTTGATTTTTTTATTTATGAAAAATAAATTTTTGCTTTAATTTTGTAGTGCGAAAAAACAAACTTTCATTTTTATCAAATGAGTTGAAACTCTCTACAAAGTTTTGGGTTGAATTTTCACTTCTTTTTTTAGAAAATTCAACCATTTGATTGAAATTGAATCTTTTTAGTTTGAAAATTCAACTATTTTATTAAAAAATAGTCTATTTTGTAGAAAATTAAGTATTTTGTTTGAAAAATAATATTTATTGGTTAAAAAATTAACTGTTTTTGAAAATGTAACTATTTTTTTTTAGAATTGCATTTTTATCTCAAATATAACTATTCTATTCATGGTGAAATTTGATACTTTCTGTTGAAAATTGATCTGTTCTAGTTTAAAATTAAACTAGTTGGCTGAAAATGCATTTTTTTATATAAAATTAACTTTTTCGTTGAAAAATAATATTTTTGGTTAAAAAATGAACTGATTTTGAAAATTTTACCATATTTTTTAAATAGTTTTATTTTTTTTTAATTGAAATTTTTTGTCTAAAAGTTAACTATTCCATTCTTGGCTAAAAATTGATACTTTCTGTTTGCAAATTGATCTATTCTAGTTTAAAATTAAACTGGTTGGCTGAAAATTCGTCTTTTTTTGTATAAAATTAACTTTTTCGTTGAAAAATAATATTTTTAGTTAAAAGAATAATTGTTTTTCAAAATTAAACTATTTTCTTTATTTTTTGAGAATTGTATTTTTTATCTAAAAGTTAACTATTTCATTCTTGTTTAAAAATTGATACTTTTAGTTCAAAACTGATCTGTTCTAGTTTAAAATTAAACTAATTTGCTGAAAATTCATGTATTTTGTTAAAAATTCGTCTTTTCTTTGTAAAAAATTGACTTTTTCGTTGAAAAATAATATTTCTGGTTAAAAAACCAACTGTTTTTGAACATTTAAAAAATTTTATTTTATTTTTTGAGAATTGCTTTTTTTATCTAAAAGCTAACATTATTTATTTAAATAAAATAAAATATTAAATAAATAAGATATTTATTTAAAATATAATTATTCTATTTTTGCTTGAAGTGTTTTTTTTCAATTCGAAATTGATCTGTTCTATTTTAAAATTCAACTAGTTTGCTGAAAATTTATGCATTTGATTGAAAATTCGTCTTTTTTTTAGAAAATTAACTTTTTTATTGCATAATCATATTTTCTGTTTGGAAAATCAACTCTGTTTAGTTTCAAAATTCAACAGTTTTCTTAAAAATTAATGTACTGTATTAAAAATTCAACTTTTTTGGTAGAACGTTAACTTTGTTGATAGAAAATTTTTATGATTTTGTTGACAACAATATTTTTCTGTGGGAAATTTAACTTTTTTTAAGTTAACTCATCTTTTTCTCTTAAACACAAAACAATTTGGTTGAAAATTAAATTATTTGGTTGAAAATGCAACCATTTTGTTAAAACTTCAATTTTTTTGGTAAAACATTCAACTGCTCGATTGAAAGTTGAATTATTTGCTAAATATTTATTTTTTGGTTTGAAAATTCATCTGTTTGCTTGAAAATCTAACTTCCATTTTTAGAAATTTAATCTTCTGTGAGAAAAAAAATTAACTTTTGGGTTGAATGCACTCTTATTTTTAAATTCATTTTTTTAAGATTCATCATTTTATTAGAAGATTAATTTGTTAGCTTAAAAATTAAACTATTTTGTTGATTTTTTAAAATTGTTGTTTAAAAATAAAAATGTAGCTATTCTATTCTTGGTTGCAAATTGATATTTTAAATCAAAAATGGACTTTTTCTAGTTAAAAACCCAACTTTTTCGCCGAAAATTCATGTATTTCGTTGTTATTTTGGGTTAAAAATATAACTGTTTGGTTGAAAATGCATCTTTTTAGCTTGAAAATTTTTCTATTATATGAAAATTGAATTACATGTTTGGTAGAAAATCAATTTTTTTAATGGAAAAATCCTGTTTTTAGGTTCAAATTTCAACTGTTTTGAACATAATTCATCTTCTTGGTTTTAAAATGCATGTTTTTAGTTTAAAATTAAATTATGTGGTTTAAAATTGATTTTTTTATTTAGAAAATTAATCTTTTTTAATTGACAACTTAACGTTATGGATTTATGGATTTTTTTATAGTTTGAAAACGCCAAATTTAGTAGTTTTTCAGCTGATTTTTTGTATTTAAGAAAATATAATTTGTTACTTCAATTTTATAGTATGATAAACCAAACATTTATTTAGATTGCTTTTTTCTGCCTGATAGCAGAATCTCTTACAAAATTAGTATTTCTGGCTTGAATATACAACTGTTTTTGGTTGAATTTTCATCTTTTTTGTTTGAAAATTCGTCTTTTTTTAGGTACAAAATTAACTTTTTTATTGAAAAATCATATTTTCGGGTTGAAAATTCAACTGTTTTCTAGATAATTCATTTTGTGGTTTCAAAATTTAACATTTTTGTTGAAAAATAATGTATTATGATTTTGTTGAAGAATAATATTTTCGGGTAGAAAATTAAAATGTTTTTAGTTGAATTTTTTTGTTTTTTCTTTGAAAATTCATATAAAATTTAATTAATTTGTTGAAAATGCAACTATTTCAATAAAAATTCAACTTTTTTGTACAGAATTTTACTGATTGGTTGAAAGTTTAACTGTTTAATTAAAAATTGATTTTTGGTTTGAATATGAAGATTTTTAGCTTCAAATTAAACTTCCGTTTTTAAAATTTTGATCTTGGATAAAAAAAATACACTTTTGGATGGAATGAATTATTTTCTTTTATACCGTTCTGGTTGAAAATTGATATTTTTAATTGCAAATTCATCCTTTCTAGTTGAAAATTCATGTATTTTGTTGTCATTTTTGTTTAAAGTTGTAACTGTCTGTTTGAAAATTAATCTTTTTAGCTTGAATATTCTAAAATTTCGTACAAAATTTTAACGATTTGGTTGAAAATAACTGTTATTTTAAAAAATGTATACTCGACATTTCGTGACAATTTAACTATTTGGTTCAAAATCCATTTTGTTGCCAGAAATCATATTTTCAGATTGAAAATTCAACTGTTTTGTATATAATTAATCTTTTTGGTTCCGAAATTAATTATTTTTTTAATTTAAGATTTTTTTTCCATAAGCCCCAATAAGAAAATGTAACTATTTTTGTTTGAAATGTTTTGTATAATATTTTTGGTTTAAAATTCGTTAAAAATTCTTTTTTTTTGTTGAAGATTTAATTTTTTTGTTGAAAATTATGTTTTTTTTCTGAAATTTAATTATTTTAAATCAAAATTTACCTTTTCAATTTTTTAGCTGAAAACGTAACTTTTTGTTTCAAAATTAATGTATTTTTTTAAGTTGATTTTTTTTTTAAATTCAAGTCTTTTTTTTAATTCAACTATTTTAGTTAAAATATTAACTATTTGTTTTATAAAGAATGTATTTCGTTAAAAATTCGTCTTTCCTTGGTGGAAAATTAATCCTTAAGTTGAAAATTTATCTTTTGGTTAAAAATTTTATTATGTTGTTGAAAATGCAACTATTTTGTTAAAAAGTCATTTCTTTCTAAACATTCAAATACTTTGTTGAAAGTTGAACTACTTTGTTAATTTTTTTTTTTGAAGATTCGTTTGATTGCTCTAAAGTTTAATTATTCCATTTTATAAAAATTAATCTTCTTGGTAAAAAAATCAATTTTTGGGTTGAATGTTGAACTGTTCTTCTTTGAAAACTCATTTTTTAAAGATTCATCATTTTAGTTAAATGTCAATTTGTTTGATTGAAAATTGCATTTTTTGTGGAAAATTTGTGGTTTTTTAAGTTTGAGGATTAATTTTTTAAACTAAAAATGTAACTATTGTATTTTTGATTCAAAATAGATCTTTTCTAGTTGTAAATTCTAGTATTTTGTTGAAAATTAGTTTTTTTGTCAAATTTATTTATTCTGATTTTAGTTAAAAATTAATGTTTTAACTTAAAGTATGTATTTGACCGAAAATTCATGCATTTTGTTGAAAATTAGTCTTTTTACCTTGAAAATTAAACAATTTTGCAGAAAATTAAACTATTAAAATTATTTTAAATTAAAATTAACTTTTTTGTTGAAAATGCATCTTTTTTGTTGTAACATTAATATCCTTGGTGGGAAATTCATGTTTTCGTTTTTGAACTGAAAATTTAACGATTTTATTTTTAGCTGTAAATTAATTTTTTTAAGTTAAAAATCGAAGTATTTGGTCCTCAATTTTGTTTCTTAATTAATAGTTAGCGTGTCCGCCTGATCAAAGGACAGGAATTTAAATTATTCGCCGGAAATGATCAGGAATTTCATTTGGTGGCCGAGATAATTTAAGTGAAGCTGTTTGCTATTTTTTTCCAGCGTAAACACTTCAACTTAAATTAGTATTTACCTGAAATTCTAAAAATATGTATTTTTAAAACAAAATACGTAGATTTACGTTTCAAAATAGAAATATTAAAACTGTAATTAAGATTTTAGACAGGGAATTTTGTAGAAGAATTATGATTTTTGCTTGCAAACAGTGATTTTTAAAAAAGAATTTCAATTTTGTTTTTAAACGGGGATTTTTCGAAAAGAATTATGATTCTGTTATAAAACAGAAAATTTTTTAATAGAAATATGTAATTCTAAATTTGAAAAGGAATTTTTTTTCAACTTTTGTAGTTCTGACTGAACAGGGAATTTTTCAAATTTTTTTTATACCTGAGGAATTTTCGAAAAAAATTCTGATTTAGATTTGGAATGGAAATTAAAAAATGTTCTATATAATGATGGGGAATTTACAATATTTCAAAAATAAATTTTCAAATAATTTGAAAATTATTTAAAAAATGAGAAAGAGTCTGAATTTCTTATGATATTTTAACAATGGTTTTTAATTCTACAGGGTGGCGTAATTCGAAAATCTTTCACTTTACCAATTTTCCATTTTAATTTTTAAGTGTATATTTTTAATTTAAAGACTTTTAGAATGCAGTTTTAAAGGCTTAAACAATTAAAAAATTAAAGCGTTTAAAATCGAAGATTTTTTATAAAAACATTTTTTGTTTGTCAGCAGCGAATATAAATTAATTAATGATTTTTTAAATTTAATTTTACTTCAAGATTTAAAAAGTGAATAACAATCGATTTTACAAGAAGATTTTGGAATCAGTTTACAATTTTAAAATTAGCAGATTTTAACGTTAAAAATTAAACTGTTTCAATTGGAAAATCTTATTAGTTAAATCAATGTAAACGCCCAATTGAAACTTTATAAAATATGTTTAATTTCTAAATAACTTGTGAAATATTCCATTTTTGAACCATTCAATTTCAAATTTTTTAATTCCTTATAATTGATTGTTCATTTAAAATCAGTAATTATAAATTAAATATTCAAAACTAAACAAAAAACTAAACTTTGAACTTACAACTTTAATTGTTCTATTAAAAAAAAATTAATTTGTAAGAGAAATTGTTGAATTTTTATCTATAAATAACAATTGAGCACCTTATAAAAAATCGAGAAAGTTGAAAAGATACTTAGAGTTTTAAAAAATAAAATAAAAATTAATTAAAAATTTGAAATGATTTCAAATAATTTAAACGAAGTGTCTACGTGTGTCAACAAAATACGGCTATTCGTACCAAAGTTTGATACAAATAATGCACGGTTTTTATTATATTTACAATATTGTTTTAGTCTAAAATTTAAAAATCAAACGGTTTTTAATTAAGAAAAATAACAATTCCTTCATGTTTAGAAATATTTGAGTTTTTATGTAAAAAGGGTATTATAAATTAAATATTCAAAACTAAATAAAAATAATAATAAACTTTTAACGTTACAATTTCAATTTTTCTACTTTAACCAAATTTAATTTGTAAGTCAAACTCTTGAATTTTGATGTATAAATAACACTTGAAAGACTATTATTATTAGACAAAATTCGAGTAAGTTGAAGAGATATTTAGAAGTTTCAAAAAAATTCAGAAATAATTTAAAATCTTGAAATTAGTTCAAATAATTTAAACGAAGTGTCTACGTGTCAAAAAAATACGGTAATTCGTACCAAAGTTTCGGCGCAAATAATCCACGGCATAATTTAAAAACAAATATAAATTTAGGCGGATTTCGAATAAAAAATTTAGAAGTTTTTTTTAGAATTTTGAAAGGCTTCAGAAGAATAAAAACGTTTCCCATAGGGAAATTGAAAATGATTTTTTCTGCTGAAAAATTAATTTTGAGTGAATAGTTAAAAAGATTTGTAAAGATTAAAAAAATTATAAAAAAATGAATATAGAAGATTTTAAAAGGAAATTTTTTTAATTTGGCATGATTCAAAAAACACATTTGTAAGTAAAATTCCAATCACTTTAAATGTTTACAAGTTTAAAAAATTTTTTAAAATAATTTTAAAAAATGCAAAACAAAATAATTTGAAAATAATATATATTCTTATATAAAGGCTTAATAAATCAAAAATATTGCTTTTGTCTAAAATATGAAAATTAATCATTGTTAATGAAGAAAAATAAGAATTGCTTTATGTTTAGAAATATTTGATTTTTCATCTAAAATAAATATTTATGAGTAAAATATTCAAAACTAAACAAACTAAACTTTAAGGGTTACAATTTTAATAGTTTTATTTTAAAAATTAAATTTGTAAGTCAAATTGTTAAATTTTGATGTGTATAAATAATAATTGAACACCTATTATTCTTAGAAAAAATTGAAGTAAGTTTAAGAGATATTTAGAAGATTAAAAAAATTCAAAAGTAATTTAAAATTTGAAATAATTTAAACCGATAATATCCGGTTATTCGGAAATTACGAGCCAAAAATTTAGAAGATTTTTAAGAATTTTGAAAGACTTCAAAAGAATAAAAAGCATTTCGTACAAAAATTGAAAATGAGCTCTTATTTTGAAAAATTAATTTTGAGAGGATTTTTAAAAAGATTTAGAAAGATTTACAAAATTATTAAAAATAAATGTAAAAGATTTTAAGGAATCTATTTTTTTATTTTGCAGGATTAAAAAAAAATATTAGGAAAAATTAGAATCATTTAAAAAGATGTTTAGAAGTTCTGAAAAAAATTTGTAAAATAATTTAAATTCTGAAAAACGTTAAACATCTAGATTTTTCAAGATTTTTGAATAAAATTTTGAAGAATTTTAAGGATTTTTAAAATATTTAAAATTAAAGTAACTTCACTGCTAATTTAAGAAGTGTTCAGTTCATAAAAAAATGTAATCGTTCAATTTTTAATGTTTCTAGCTTATAATTGCTTAAAATGATATTACTTTAAAAAATTTGAAATTCATTTTTTGATTCATTAATTTAGAGTATTTAACCATTGAAGCGCATACTGGGTGTATAACACCCAGCGACTCATTTGCGCTTTAACAAAACGTACCGACTTCAAGAAAATGGAACATATGGCGCCAGATTAACAAATGACATGAAAACCTATTTTTCTATGTCATTTTCACATAATTTTCATTTTTATCATTTTTAAACGCAGTTTAAGATTAATAAAATTGGTTAATCACGCAAAGTACGGTGTTCCATTTTTCATTGAATTGAAGCTTTTATTTTTTAGAATGAATACCTTTTTTGGAACGAACACTATAAGACTAATTTTATTTCGAAGCGACGTATCTCGGAAGTATTCAAGTAAAATTTTAAGTAAAAATATCAAAAAGTTATGAATTTTAGAGTGAAAGAAGTAATTTTAAAATTTTTTTCCAAAAAGGATTTTTTTAACTACTTTAAATTTCAAAAACTGTTATGAAACCTTTTTTTCCTTAAACTAGATAGATTAAACATCATTAATTAATTTTTTTGTAAAAAACTATCCAATACCGTTAGCACAGCACACGTTTGAATATCCTTGGGTACGGAACACCCAGTATGCTCTTTATGTAATTTTACGGAAGTGTGTCCTTGAAGGGTTAACATGGATTTTAACGTGGATTTATATTTTTGGAACTTAATCTGAATCTTTGAATTCTATAATTTATAAAAGGTAATTTAAAATTGTTAATTTAAAGAGTGTCAGTAGCTTCAATTTTATAGTGTAAATTGTTGAGCATTTGAATACCAAATTTTTCAATTAAAAAGTTTTTAAACTTCCATTTTAAAAAATTTAAATTCAAGTCTTCTATTTCAAGTGCTTTAATTTGCAGCTCAGTTTTTATTTTTTCAAATTTCATTCACCGTGAAAAATGTTTGCGAACCGGGAAATGACCGGGTTTTTTTTCTTTTTTTTAAAACGGCCACCCTGGTTTTAAATTCTAATTCGGTAATGAAATTTATTACAGATTAACCGAATATAATTAAAGTAGAGCCATGTCCACAAGATCAAAGGAAAAGGTGGTGGCGGCTTTTCGGAAGCTATTTCGATCTTCGGAGAAAATCAGCGAACAAGAAGGCGCTGGTGGTGGCTCAACAAATTCGCCTTCTCGTCGATTACTGAGTCGTCATCATCGCCCGGATGCGGTCACACCAGCCGAAGGATCTCTTCCTGAAAATCCCGGATCGAGCCACATGAACCATGCCAGCTGCTTTTTCAAATCCAAAAAATCAGCCGAAACGTGTTCACAGGTATTTTCATCAATTTTCAATCATTTTAGACATTTTTAGGAAAAAAAACCTGTCCCAGTTTGATTTCAACCATTTTTTAAATAATGAGTTGAATTGATATCTTTTTTCAATTATGATATAATTCAGTTTACCATGTGTTATTCAAAATTATTTTGCTTAAAAAATTCTTCATTCTGGATTTTTATTTTTAAGCGTATATTTTTAATTTAAAGAATTTTTCAATTGTGAAGTCTTGAAGACTTAGACAATTAAAAACTAAAAGCGTTTGAAGTTTAAAATTTTGATAAAAAACAATATTATTTTATTAATTGTAAATACAAATAAGAATTAATAATTTTTTCATTAGATCGGTACTTTAAGTATTAAAAATTGAACAATAATTTATTATTCACTTCTTAACCCATTTTATTTGAAATTTTTTAATTGATAAAAAAAACAATTATTTAATATTTAGCTATTTTCAACTATTTAGTTGAAATTTGGTCTTCTTTAATTAAAAATTCAACTATTTCGTTAAAAATTCATGTATTTGGTTGAAAAATAGTATTTATTTGGTAGAAAATTAGTCTTTTAATTTGAAATGTTAATATTTAAGTTTTGGTTGACAATTAATCTTTTTTATTAAAAATTAATTTTTCTGTTTGAAAATTTACACTATTTCGTTGAAAAATGATTATTTTTTTAGTTCAAAATTCAACTATTTTGCTGATAATTTGTCTTCTTTAATTAAAAATTCAATTAGTTTGTGAAAAAATGTATGTATTTTGTTGAAAAATTGTATTTTTTTGGGTAGAAAATTAGTCTTTTTATTTGAAAATTAATCTTCTTCTTTAAAAATTCATCTTTTTTGTTGAAAAATCAAATGCTTCAGTTAAATATTTAGCAGTTTAGTTTGAAATTCACGTTTTAGTTTAAAATTGAACTATTCTAGTTAAAGATTCATAATTTTATTTAAAAATTCATCACTTTGTTTGAAAATGTTTTTTTTAAATTACTTTTTTTTGAAAATTAATTTTTTTCCCTTAAAATTTAACTTATTCCAAATGAAAATTCCATATTTGTAGTTGAAAGATCATGTGTTTGATTAAAAAATAATTTTTTAACTTGAAATTTAATTATTTAAGTTTTGTTTGACAATCTTTTTTAGTAAAAATTAATTTTTATCCTTAAAAATTACACTATTTCAGTTGAACATTCTTTATTTGAAAACTCTTATGTTTGGTTTAAATTATTTTTTGAACTAAAAAAATTAATACTCCAATTTCGGTTGAAAATTATTTTTTTTTTTTTAGTTCAAAATTCAACAATTTTATTAAAAATTTGTCTTCTTTAAACAATTCAATTATTTCTTTAAAAATTCATATATTTGGTTGAAAAATTGTAATTTTTGGTAGAAAATTATTCTTTTAATTTGAAAATTAATCTTCTTTTTAAAAAATTAATCTTGTTTTGTTGATAATTCAAATGTTTCAGTTAAATATTCAGCAGTTAAGTTTAAAATTTACAGTTTGGTTTAAAATTTAATTATTCCAGTTGAAGATTCATACTTTTATTTAAAAATCCATCACTTTGTTTGAAAATGTTTTTTTTTTAATTAGTTTTTTTTTTTGAAAATTAATTTTTTTCACTTAAAATTTAACTTATTCGAATTAAAAATTCCATAATTGTATTTGCAAGGTCATGTGTTTGATTGAAAATTAATTTGTTAACTTGAAATTTAATTATTTAAGTTTTGGTTGACAATTTTTTTAGTAACAATTAATTTTTATCTTTAAAAATTACACCATTTCAGTTGAAGATTCATTTCTGTAGTTGCAGTCTTTTATGTTTGGTTTACAATTATTTTTTTGAACTAAAAAAATTAATATTCCAATTTCGGTTAAAATTTTTTTTTTTTAAATTCAAAATTCAACATTTTTGTTAAACATTTGTCTTCGTTAAAAAAATTCAACTATTTCTGTAAAAATTCATGTATTTGGTTGAAAAATTGTATTTTTGGTAGAAAATTGTTCTTTTTATTTGAAAATTAATCTTCTTTTTTAAAAATTAATCTTGTTTTGTTGATAATTCAAATGTTTCAGTTAAATATTCAGCAGTTAAGTTTAAAATTTACAGTTTGGTTTAAAATTTAATTATTCCAGTTGAAGATTCATACTTTTATTTAAAAATCCATCACTTTGTTTGAAAATGTTTTTTTTTATTAGTTTATTTTTTGAAAATTAATTTTTTTCCCTTAAAATTTAACTTATTCCAATTTAAAATTCCATATTTTTAGTTGAGAGATCATCTGTTTGATTAAAAATTAATTTTTTAACTTGAAATTTAATTATTTAAGTTTTGTTTGACAATCTTTTTTAGTAAAAATTAATTTTTATCCTTAAAAATTACACTATTTCAGTTGAACATTCATGGCTGTATTTGAAAACTCTTATGTTTGGTTTACAATGATTTTTTTAACTGAAAAAGTTACTATTCCAATTTCGGTTGAAAATGATTATTTTTATAGTTTAAATTTCAACTATTTTGTTCAAAATTATTGTATTTTGTTGAAAATGAAATTGTAGTAAATTAATCTTTTTATTAAAAAATTAGTCTTGTTTAAAAATTAATATTTTTCATTGAAAATTCAAATATTCCAGTTAAATATTCAGCAGTTTGGTTTAAAATTGAACTATTTCAGTTGAATAATCAGAATTTTATTTCAAAATTCAGCACTTAAAAAATTATCTATCTTGTTGGGGAAAATGTATGTGTTTTTAAAATTAATTTATTTTGCAATATTTTTCTGTCTTTTGTTAAAGAACTTTCAGAACGAACCTTACGATTAAAAAAAAAATGTTTGCGTTTTGCGGCAAATATCAATATATTACTTTCAGTTGCCCGGGAAAATGGTAAAATCCGGAAAACCCGTGAATTTGAAATCGTCCGCCGAGTTGCCACTCAGTTACTTCAAATTAAAAAAAAATAACTTTCAGCTTTAGAGTTTTAATTTTTCAATTTAATTTATCGTGAAAAATCCGGGAAGAATGGCCAGGCTCTTTTTTCCTTGATTGAAACGGCCCTAAATATTTTTGAAATAAATTTTGTTGGCAGGGCGTTTCAGTACCAGAAAGAGGAGTTCGAATGCGTCGTTTGATGAAGGAGCTCAGTGAAATACAGAAAACACAGAATCGTAAAGATTCGACTTTTACAGCAGAACTCGTGAATGAAAATTTATTCGAGTGGCATATCAGATTGCACAAAATTGACCCGGAAAGCAAATTGGCAGCTGACATGAAAGAACTCGATATACCTCACATTCTACTTCACGTTGTCTTCCCAGAAAACTTCCCTTTCGCACCTCCTTTCATGAGAGTGATATCGCCCCGGATTGAGAAGGGATTTGTGATGGAGGGTGGTGCGATATGCATGGAACTGCTCACGCCCAGAGGATGGGCGAGTGCTTACACTGTCGAGGCTGTGATTATGCAATTTGCTGCTAGTATTGTTAAGGGCCAGGTAAATATGAAGAAACATTCAATTTTTAGAAAATACACTCAACCCTTGATATAAGACTGGTTTCGGGCCGAGCATGCATTGACCTTGATCCTGAATCGAGGTATCAGGGTTTTGGCCGGGAATTTTATTCGCCGTGAAAAAAGTGGAAGATGACACCGGGAATTTAAGTAAAAAAACCGGAAATATAGGTCTGGTCGGGGAAAAATTCAAATTTTAATTATTTAAATCATTTTCTTTTCTTTTAGAATTAGAAAAGTGTTTTCTACTTTATTTAAAGTTGCAGGGTTGCTAGAATATCCCAAATTTTAAATTTGTTTAGGTATGAAACCAAACATATACCGAGAAGATAAATAATATTAATGCAAAAATCATTTTGATTTTGAATAGGTTTTAAACAATTTTTAGTTGATTTTTCAAATTTAAAAGATAAATTTTGAATCTATCAAGTGATAATTTCATCTAAAATTATGAATCGTCAACTGAATAATTAGTTGAATTTTTAACCGAGAAGATTAATTTTCTATAAAAAGAATGAATTTTTACTAAATATTTTTGTTTACAACCGAAGAAATAAATTCTTAACAAAAAATAAAATAGTTAAATTTTCTACAATACAGATAAATTTCTAACGAAAAAGATTGCACTTCTAGCAAAAAAGGTAAATTTTTAACTAGAAATGCAATTCTTCAATTGAATTTTAAACTAAAAAAATTTAATTTTCAATCAAACACATAAATTTTTCAACTAAATAGATAACTTTTCTACTAGAAAATAAAATAGTTAAATTTTCAGCTAGTAAATTACATATTCAACCGAAAAACAACGATTCTGAAGAAAATATGAACAAATTTAACCAAAAAAGTTGATTAAAAAAAAAAAGATTGAGTTGTAACTAATGAGAGTATTCTTCTACCAAAAAAACAAACTAATTTTCAACCAAGAAGATTAAATTTCTATTAAAAAAGATAAGTTTTCGACGAAAAATGGAACAGTCACATTTTCAGATTTAAAAAATAATAAAAATTTGAATATAGTAGTTGATTTTCAACCGAAAAATATGCTACTTCAATGAAATTGTCAAATTTGTATAAAATAGTTGAATTTTCGATAAAAAATGTGAATTTAACAAAATAATTAATTGTTAAATCAATTAGTTCAATTTTCAACAAGAAAATATCATCTTTCAAATAAAAACTCGATTTTCACCCAAAAATGGAATAGTTACATTTTTAGTTAAAAAAATTGATTCTGAAAATTTTTTGTTTAACAAAATAGTTGAATTTTCAACGAAAAATATTTTCTACTAAAAGAGATGAATTTAAAAACAAAAAAAAGAATTTCCAACAACAACAAAATTAATTATTAACCAAGCAGTTAATCTGTCGATACAAAGAAACGGATTTTCAACAAAATAGTTGACATTTTAATTAAATTGATAAATGTTTAAGCCGAAAATATGAAATTTCTCAAAAGAAAATAAATGTTTTCACAAAAAATGGTCGAATTTTTAATATAAAATTTGGATTTTCGATAAATTTTCAACCAAATATTGGAACATTCAACCAAATAGTTGGATTATCAAACTAAAAAACCGAATATTTTGAAAATACTTGACTTTTAAAGAAAAAAGTTAATTTTCCACAAAAAAAGATGAATTTTCGGCGAGAGTACTTTGTTAAAAATTCGTCTATTTTAGTAAAAAAAATTCATCTTCTTAGTTGGAAATTAAACTGTTTAATTAAAAAATAATTTTTTTTATTCAGAATTAATTTTTTAATTGAAAATGTAACTGTTACATTTTTCATCGAAAATTGATATTTTTCGGTTAAAATTTAATCTTCTTCGTTAAAAATTTACTTTAATTTTATTGAAAATTATTTTGTTACTGAAAATTGAACCATCCTATTTTTAGTTGAAAATTTATCTGTTTTGTTGAAAATTCGTTTCTTTTTTGGTTGAAATTTAATTTGAATAATTGAACATTTAACAATTTTATTTTCTGTGGAAAATTTATCTTTTTAGTTAAAAATTCATGTAATTGGTTGAATTTTTTTTTGTAGTTGATTCATCATTTCAGTTGAAAATTCTCTGTATCCATTCCATTTTTTGTGGAAAATTTACCCATTTTTGATAAAAAAAAGTTAATCTTTTCCGTTAAAAAATTATCTGTTTTGTAGAAAATTCATCTATTCTATTTTTTTTAAGAATTTATTTTTTGATTAAAAAAAAGCTATGTAGTTTAAATAAATAGTTAATTTTTTCAATGGAAGAAATGAATTCTTAACAAAAAATGGAATAGCTAAATTTTCTACAAAATAGATAATTTAAAAAAAAAGATTACATTTCTTAAAAAAAAATTTTTTTCAACAAAAAGTGGAATAGTTCAAGTGAATCTTCAACCAAACTTAGAATATTTAATATGCTGAAAAAATATAGGTTCAACGAAAAAACGAATTTTCAACAAAATAGTTTTTTATTTATAAAAAATTTTTTTAACCAAAAATAGAAGAATTAAATTTTTAGTTAAACTAGTCAATTAAAAAAAAATGAATTCTCAACAAAATAATTAAATTTTAGTTGAAAATAATTTTCAACTAAAAAGAAAAGAATTTTCAGCCAAAGAAAGCAATTTTTAATCACAGTGATGAATTTTTGACCAAATATAGAAATTGTCAACCCAAAAGGTGAATTTTCTAAAAAAAAAATACGAATTTTTAACCTAAATATTTTTTTAAACTAAAAAAAGATAATTTGGAAAAAAGTTTATGATAGTTAAATTTTCTGTTAGAGAAGTAAATTAAAAAAAAAGAGTTTTCAGCAAAATTAATAAAAAAATTTAATTTAATAAATTTAATTAATAAAAAAAAAGTGAATTTAAAAAAAAAAATAGAATAGCTAAATTTTTCACAAAACAGATAGTTTTTAAAAAGAAAAAATACATTCCTTTAAACAAAAAACGAAAAATTCAACAAATGGAATAGTTCAAGTGAATCTTCAACCAAAAAAAGCAATGAATTTTCAAAAAAAAGGAAATGTAACCAAAGAAATTAATTTTCAACCCAAAAGATACGTTTGCTACCAAAAATGACTCATTTTTGAGAAAGTATATCAATTTTCATCTAAAAAAAACAAATTTTCAACAAAATAGTTTTTTTATATTTTTTTTTCCAAAAATAGAAGAATTAAATTCTCAACAAAATAATTCAATTTTTAACCCAACAGATGAATTTTCTAGCAGGAGAGATATAGTTCAATAAAATATATAAATTTTAAACTAAAAAAGATAAATTTACAAACAAAATATAGAATAGTTCAATTTGCAGTTAGAAAAGTAAATTTCAATAAAACTACTTTGCAGGAAAATTAATTAATTTTCAACTAATAATATAATTTAGCAAAGAAAAAATGAATTTTCTATAAAAAAGAAAACTAATTTTTAACTAAATAATTTTTTTTTTTCAAAGAAAGAAATGAATTCTTAACAAAAAAGAGAATGCCTATATTTCCAACAAAACAGATCATTTTTAAACAAAAAAGATTACATGTCCTTAAAAAAAAATTCAACAATATTTGGAATAGTTAAAGTGAATCTTCAACTAAAATTCAATGCATTTTCTAAAAATATTAAAAAATGTAACTAAAGAAATTAATGTTTAACAATAAAGATAAAGTGTCAACAGTTAAAAATATAATTTTCAATAAAATTAAAGTAAATTTAATCTTTTCTGCTTAAAAATTTAACTACTTAATTAAAAGGTGAAAATTAAAATATTTGGTTTAAAATTTTTGTATTTTATTGAAAAATTTGAATTTAATGGGAGAATATTTAATCTTCTGGGTGACAAATTCATCTTTTTGGTTGAAAATTTGTTTAAAAATTCAAATATTTGGTTGATTCATTTTATGGGTTGAAAATCGATCCTTTTGTTTGAAAATTAGTTTTTTCTTGCTTAGAATAAATTTTTTAACTGAAAATGTAGCTGTTCCATTTTTTGTCGGAAATTTATCTTTTTTGACAGAAATTTAATCTTCTTGATTGTAAAATTATACTATTTCGTTGAAAATTGACTTTGATTTTATGAAAAATGAAGCTTTTTACTGAAAATTTAATTTCTTTAAAAAATTTAATTATTATATTATTACTCTCATTAGCTAAAACTTCATATTTTCGGTTAAAAATTAATCTCTGTGGTTAGAAGTATTTTATTTTTATAGAAAATTTATCTTTTTAGTTGAAAATTCTATTTTTCTTTATTCTTGAACTTTTATTTTTAAAAAATTTTAAGTATTCTAATTTTGGTTGAAAACTGATCTTTTTTAAATGCAAATTCATGTATTTTTTTTGAAAATAAGTCTTTTTGGTTGAAAATTAGTTGTTTTTTTATTTAGATTTAATTTTTTCTAATTGAAAATGTAACTGTTCCATTTTTTGTCGAAAACTGATCTTTTTTTATAGAAATTTAATCTTCTTGTTTGAAAATTACACTATTTCGTTGAAGATTTATTTTCTATCATTTGAAATATTCTGATTTTGGTTAAAGATTCATCATTTTAGTTGAAAATTCATTTGGACTATTCCGTTTTTTGTTGAAAATTAACCTTTTTTGATAGAAATAAAATCTTTTTCGTTAAGAATCAGTTTCTTTGATTACAAAAAAAAAATATTTTAGTTGAAAATTCACTAGTTTTTAAGAAAACTCGTTTTTTTTTGTTTTTTAAATTTTACTTGTCTAACTGAAAATTGAACTATCCTTTTGTAGTTTGTAAATTTATCGTTTTAGTTGAAAATTTATATATTTAATTGAAACTGTTCTTTTTGGTAGAAAATTCATCTTTTAGATTTAAAATTGAATTATTTTGTAGAGAATTTATTAATTGTTTTTTTTTTAATTGGTTGTTTTAACTGAAAATTTAATTCTTATATTTTTGGTTAAAAAATAATTTTTTTTGCACGAAAAAAAATTAGTTTAATGAAAATGTTATTTTATTTTGTTGAAGATTTATTTTCTATAATTTGAAATATTCTGATTTTTGTTGAAAATTCACTGACCGTTCCGTTTTTTTGTTGTTAAAAATTAACTTTTTTCGATGAAAATGTAATTTTTTTCGTTCAAAACGTATTTGTTTTGTAGAAAATTTAACTATTATATTTTTTGTTAAGAATTCATTTCTTTAATTGCAAAAAAAAACTATTTAGGCGAAATTTTTGAAAAATTCATCTTATGGGTTGAAAATTCCACTATTTGGTCAAAAATTCATATTTTTAGTTAAAAAATCGATTCTTTATAGTTGAAAATTAATTTTTTAACTGAAGATTTAATTATTCCACTTTTGCTTCAAAATTTATATTTTTAGTTTAAAATTAATTAATTTTGCTGAAAATTCGTTTATCTTAATTTAAAATTTACTTTTCTAACTACAAATGGAACTATCTTTTGTTTGTAAATTTATTCATTTTAGTATAAAATTTATATATTTTATTGAAACTGTTAGTTTTTTGGTAGAAATTCATCTTTTGGGTTTAAAATTAAATTATTTTTTGTTTGAGGATTCACTTTAACTATTCAACTTTTTGTTGAAATTTTTTTTTAAAGAAATCCTATCTTTTTTGTTGAAGATTAATAATTTTAGTTAAAAATTCATTTCTTAGGTTCAATTTTTTTTATAGTTGACAACTCAACTGATAGTGTTTAAAATTTATTTAGAAACCAATTTTTTTGCATTAATATTATTAATCTTATACCTGTATTTTTTGTTTTCTACCTAGAAAAATTTAGAATTTGGGATATTGTAACAACCCTTCCTAATTTTAATCGATAAATTTTCCCGCGCAATTTAAATAATTTAATTATTATAAACAAATACAGAAAATAAAATTGTTTTAATCCCAATTTAAAATTCTTGTAAGCTAACAAAAAGTGTTTAATTTCAGGGTCGAATAGCGAGAAAGCCAAAGACAAATAAAGAATTCAATCGACGCTCGGCCGAGGAGTCATTTAGAAGTCTAGTCAAAACACACGAGAAATACGGTTGGGTCACTCCCCCCTTGGCAGAAGGTTGAAAAGGCCGAAGACCTTTTAAAAAAAGAAGTGCCACAAAAAAAAAGGAAAAAAAAAACCAAGAAGGATCCGCGTTTTTTTTTTCGAAAAACGTTATCCAAATCTCCCAACGATTGTCCCTTCTTCTCCGAATCTCGTGCCACTTTTCTAAGTTAAGAAATAAGAATGTTGATTAGCAGAGTACGATTTTATCGCAATTAATTCTAGATGATCATAGTTTCTCGTTCGTGTTGGGATTCTCTGATTATATTATCCGATCTCTTGAGTGACTGTTACGAGGATTGTTAGATTATGTCTGGAAGAGTTATTTGTTGCAGTTGTGGATTTGTAACAAACAATATGGTCTTGTTCTGGCGGGCCGCTATTTTTTACAACGATTTCATTCAATTTCGTCCTGTCGCGCCATTCGTCGCTCATTATTCAGACGCACTCGGTAAGATCAAATTAATAAATCGAATTTGCCTGAAATTCATATGAGTTGGGCTTTTCATTCAACAGTTTTCAAGTTTTATCGAGTTTGGGAGAGATATTTGAAAATATTTACAAGAATTTCAGTAGGATTTTATGTTTTTTTTGAAAATTTCAGAGGGTTTTCTTTTAGGAATAGTTCGATTTCAAGAGTTTTTAAATAATTAGGTGAGTTGTTATGTTTTTCAATTATGATATTATTTAGGTTGCAATGCGTAATTCAAAATTTTTTTGTACTTTAAAAATTTTCCATTTAAAATTTTTATTTCGAAGCTGTGACTGAAAGTTTATAAAATATTTTCAACTTGAAAATAACTTCATAATAATATATTTTTAATTAATGGATTTTAATCAATTTAAAATATTGTTTCAGGCTTAAATATTCCATTTTTAACCCATTCAATTTGAAATTTTTAATTAAAAAAAAGATTATTTATTCAATATTTAGCAATATTTTAATTTTTATTTAAGACAAGTAAATTGAAACCAAATATTTAAAAGTAAAGAATCTTTAACTGAATTGTTTGACATAGAAAACCTGGAATCGTTAAAATTTCAAAGAGCCTTTAAACTTTGAACCTCACAATTTTAATTATTGTATTTGAAAAATGCTTAATTTTTAAGTGAAAATTTTAAATTTTGATTATAATTTATAATATTGTTTCAGTCTAAAATATTCTATTTTTAACCCATTCAATTTGAAATTTTTAATAAAAAAAAAAGATTATTTATTCAATATTTAGCAATATTTGAATTTTTATTCAAGACAAGTAAATTGAAACCAAATATTTAAAAGTAAAGAATCTTTAACTGAATTGTTTGACATAGAAAACCTGGAATCGTTAAAATTTCGAAGAGCCTTTAAACTGTGAACGTCACAATTTTAATTGTTGTATTTGAAAAATGCTTAATTTTTAAGTTAAAATTTTAAATTTTGATTATAATTTATAATATTGTTTCAGTCTAAAATATTCTATTTTTAACCCATTCAATTTGAAATTTTTAATAAAAAAAAAAGATTATTTATTCAATATTTAGCAATATTTGAATTTTTATTCAAGACAAGTAAATTGAAACCAAATATTTAAAAGTAAAGAACCTTTAACTGAATTGTTTGACATAGAAAACCTGGAATCGTTAAAATTTCGAAGAGCCTTTAAACTGTGAACGTCACAATTTTAATTGATGTATTTGAAAAATGCCTAATTTTTAAGTGAAAAATTTAAATTTTGATAATAATTTTAAATATTGTTTCAGTCTAAAATATTATATTTTTAACCCATCCAATTTGAAATTTTTAATTAAAAAAAAAAAAGATTAATTATTTAATATTTAGTAATATTTGAATTTTTATTTAAGACAAGTAAATTGAAACCAAATATTTAAAAGAAAAGAATCTTTAACTGAATTGCTTGATATTTATAATAGTATACATAAATTATATGTTTGAAATTTGTTAATAAAATTATTTTTTTTTCAATTTAAAAAATTTTTAAAATGGACAAAATTTTGGTTTTAAAGCCAAAAATTAAAAACCTGACAATTAAAAAAAATTTTTTCTAAAAATTAGAAAACCTGGAATCGTTAAAATTTTGAAGAGCCTTTAGACTTTGAACCTCACAATTTTAATTGTTGTATTTGAAAAATGCTTCATTTTTAAGTGCAAATTTTAAATTTTTATATATAATTTACAAATAAATATTTGTAGAAAAAATTTGAGTAATTTAGGAGTTTTAAAAAAATAAAAAATTATCTTGCAAATTTCAGAAAGTTTTCTTAGAATCTTCCAGAATCTCTTTTGAAAATTTTGTTTAAATCTTTGACAATCTTTCTAAATATTCTCTTAAAATAATTTTTCAAAATGAAAAGTTATTTTTAATTTTCCTAGGGATCTTCAGAATTTTTTTTTTATTATTTTGAAGCCGTTCAAAATTCTTGAAAGGAATCTAATTTTTTTTTGTTTAAAATCTGTGAAAATTTACATTTTGTTTTATTATACATCCAAATTAAATTTTTTTTTTAATTTTGCAGGATTTTCTAAAAAAATGTAGAAAAAATTTAATGAATTTTGACAGATATTTAGAAGTTCTGAAAAAATTTACAAAATAATTTAAAATTTAAAACAGCTTCCAGATTTCTCAAGTTTTTGAAATAAAATTTTGAAGCTTTCCAAGGATGTTAAAATTTTTGAAAATTTTCATTATTTAATGTTTCTAGCTTAAAATTCCTTAAAATTATGTAATTTTGAACATTTTAAAGTTCATTGATTGGTTTTTTTAATTTAGAGCATTGAAAATAATAACGTGGATTTATATTTTTTTATATTGAAAATTGTAAGTACCTTTAATGTCGTGCGCGTAAATTATTGAGCATTTGAATAAAAATTTTTAAATTAAAAACGTAAATTTCCATTTTAAAAGTTCTAAATTTAACAGTTCCACTTTGAGTGTTTTCATTTGCAGCTCAGTTTTTATAACCTGAAGTGGAAATTTTTCTAGCTTTATTGTTATATTTATTAAATATCCTTGACTGTGAAAAATGTTTGTGTACCGGGAAAAACCCCGGAAATGATCGGGAATTTATTTCGTCGATTACAACGGCCACTCTGGATTTTATGTTATTTTACGGGATTTTATTATATTTTTCATTTATTTTAGAGAATTTATTCATAGCTATTGAGGGACTTCAAATAATTTCCAAGATTATTAAGAGTTTTTAAAATATTTTATGGGATTTCCAAAACTTTAAAAAAATGGAAAGATTGACACAAATTGTAAACATGTTGACATTTTTTTAAAGCTTTCAAGGAACTTAAATAACGTTGAAAAGTTTTTTTTTTGATGATTTTAGAGTATTTACAAAATTTTCAAGGGATTTTTTAAGGCCTTAATAAATTTCAAAAGATTTAAAATTATTTAGAATATTTTAAAGAATTTTAATGTGAGGTATTTCAAAAGATTCTAAGGGATTTCAGAGGTTTTATGAATTTTTTAGGATTTCAAAGAAAATTAAATATTTTAAGGAATATCATTAGAATTCATTTTATTTTACGGAATTTAAAGAGATTTTATAATATTTTCATGGATTTTAAAGAATTTTTTTACAGAAATAATGGGATTTCTAAGCAATTTAAATTTTAAAACAAAAATGGAAAAATTTAAACTAATTTTAAATACATCAGGATTTTTTAAAAAGATTCCAAAGAATTTAATAGACTTCAAAAATTTGAAGTGATTTCCAAATATTTTAAAGCATTTCTAATGAATTTCAATGTATTTCACGGGATTTTACAAGATTTCCGAGGATTTTAGTAATTTCAAAAGTATAGAAAACTAAAAGTAAGGTATTTTTTCAAAATCTCAAAAAATTAAAAAAAAATGTCTTATAAAAATTCACGTTATTTCACGGGATTTAAAGGAATTTTATCATATTTCCATGTATTTTGAAGAATTTTTATCAAATTTTTAGGGATTTCAACGCATTTTTATGATTTTAAAAATATTTTCATACACTCAATGATTTTATTAAAGATTAAAAAAAATTGAAATATTTAAACAAATTTTTAGCATGTCGGAACTTTTATAAAAGCTTTCAAAAATTTTAAATAAAGGTCCATTTGTAAAGAGATTTTAGGATATTTTAAAAGATTCCAAGGAATTTTCAAAAGCCTTCACAAATTTCCAGGAATTTCAAAAAAATTCAATTTATTTCGAGTATATTGAAGAATTGCAAGGTAAGTTGTTTGAAAAAATTCCACGGGGCTTTAAAGGATTTTCAAGATTTCCAAATATTTGGAATAATTTCACTGGATTTTATGAGATTTTTAAATATTTCAATAAATTTAAAGGATCTCAAATGATTTTTTGCGGGATTCAAAAGGGATCTTATAATATTTTCATGGATTTCCAAATGTTTCAAAGGATTTTTAATGAATTTTAAAGCATTTCACAGGATCTTCTAAGATTTTTGAGAATTTCATCAATAAGAAATTTTTAGGATTTTTTCAAGATCTCAAAATATTAAAAAAAATCACAAATGTTACAAATAATATCATAAAATCTTATGTTTTTAGAGAATTTAAAGAAATTTTATAATATTTTCATGGATTTAAAAGAATTTATTCACAGCAATTAACGGATTTTCCATAGGATTTTAAAGATTTTGAAAATATTTAAAAATATTTAAAAATATTTCATGGTATTTTTAAAGATTTACAAAAAATGGAAAGATTTAAATAAAATTTAAATATTCTAGGACTTTTTAAAAAGATGTCAAAGATTTGAAATGGATTTCAAGACTTTGAAGAGATATCAAAAGTTTTGAAATATTTTGGGATACATTAAAACATTCCAAGAATTTTTCAAAAGCTTTATCGAATCTCAAGGCATTTCAAAAGATGTAAAACTTAAAATATATTGAATTTCTTTAATTTCAATGGATTTTACGGGATCTTATAAGATTTCCGAGAATTTCGATAATTTCCGAGAATTCTAAGGGCTCTCAATAAGAGTTTTTTAATATGAACTTTTCAGGTTTTAAAAGAATTTCAATTATTTCAGTGGATTTCAAGGAATATCATCAGATCTCACGTTATTTTACGCGATTTTGAGAGATATTATAATATTGATTGATTGATTTATTGTCTCCATTGTATACTTTTACAAGCTTTTACAATTTTTTTTGTCCACCTCAGTTACAAAACCCAACAATTTACATGAATTCCCCCTTCAATTTTACATGGAAAACATTAACACTTAAATTTTAACTGAATACATTAGTCGAATACATTGAAGATAATTCATTCCCTTACATATTCATATCCTTGATTCTACATACTTTATCACAAATTGTCCATCTTCCAAACTCATTCTTCCTCTCACTCTGTCGCGCTCTCTCTGACCTCCCCCTCTGACACTTCTCTTGTTTTCTTTTCGAACTCTCTGGCAAATCGGCAGAGGACAGGGTTCGGTTTTCCCCTTAATGTTTCGATGACTAATTCTTCTAACTCCCGATCTCTCTTTCCGTCCTTCCATTTATCAACACCGTCAATCCATTTTTCCATATAGCCCTTGACAAACCCATATGTGCGTCAGGTTCTCTTCTACTTCTCCACAAATTCTACACGTAGTATCTTTGTACCCCTTATTCCCGTCCTTTCCTACATTCCCACATCTTAACCTTGTCAACTGCCCCGTTACCTCTGGACTTGTCCCTTTTTCATCCCAATAATTTTGTCTCCCCAAGCTGGTCTTCCATTTTCTGTATTCACTACAGTAATTGGAAATATCTATTTTCATCCAGTCCAACTGCATTTCCTGCTCTATTCTTCTTTCTACTCCCTTAATCATATTATCGTTAATCTCATTGACACGACTCCTTTCGAATATCCAATCCAGCGTCTCTCCATCCCCTACAATTTTGCATGCTTTCTGTAACTCTTTACCCCATGCCGACGGATTTCCATTCTTGATTCCCCTCATTTCTTCCTTTAGACATACTTTTGGCCATCTCCTCTTTCATTCCCAAAATTTCTACCATATATTTCGAAGCCCTCATTCTTGCTTCTATCTCAAGGCTTAACCTGCCTGTCTCCATTCTCCAAATGTACCTAGGAGTTGTCCTATCTATTCCCATTGCCGTCTTGACTAACCTTCCCTGGATTTTCTCCATTTCTTCCCTTCTTTCCCACCCCTAAATTTGTACTCCGTATAGCCCCTCCTCCCCCCGCTTTAGCTAGATTATACAATCTTTTTCCCAGACTATCAAGACCCGCCCTTTTCATCACCCCCCAAGATGCGTTTGTGGCTGTTTGCGCTTTTCCAGCCATTTTTCTTATATGAGTTTTATAAGCCCCTCCAGTTGAAAGCCAGAATCCCAAATATTTGAAGTTATCGACCACTTCTACTTCTTTTCCCTTAATTGTCCAATGTTCTCCCTTTTTTTCCTTCCCCCTTCCTAAAAATCATTATTTTAGTCTTTACATTTATCTCTAGCTTATTTCTTTTTACATATTTTCCGAAGCTTCTAATCATTTCTGCTAAACCTTCTGCTGTGTCTGCCACTAATGCCAAATTATCCGCAAATTTTAACCCAAAAATTTTTTCATTTCCCATCACCGTCCATCCTATATTTCTCCTTTCCCAATCATCCTCTTCGATGTCATTCACAAAAATATTGAATAGGGTTGGACTGAGAGGACACCCTTGTCTAACACCTCTTGTTGTATAGAAGCTCTCTGTTAATCCCTGACCAGTTATTACCTCATTAACCGTTTTCGCGTATATCTCCTCTATCATTCCTAATATTCGGCCTCTAATCGCAATTTTCTTCAGTTTTCCGTGGAGAATATTTCTGTCTACTGTATCGAAAGCTTTTTGAAAGTCAACGAAAATCCCATACAGCTTTCCTCCTTCTCTCTTAAGTTTATTACTGATTATAGAACTTAGCACGAATTTGTGATCTCTCGTTGACCTTCCTTCCCTGAATCCCGCTTGGCTTTCTCTTATTAATCCCTTCTTTTCCAGCCAAGCCCTCAATCTTCTATCCATAATGGTCGCTAATATCTTATATCCAATGTCTAATAGAGAAACTCCTCTGTAATTTCCTGAATCCTCTTCTTCCTCTCTCTTATCTATGGGATATATTCTAGCTTTTCCCCACCCATTTCCAACTTTTCCTTCCTTCCAAAACCCATTCAGTATTTCGTGCATCTCTATTAACCAAACTGCCGGTAATCCTTTTATAAACTCTGCCGTCAATCCGTCTTTCCCTGCTGCTTTCCCCCATTTCAAATTTTTTATTACTTTCGCTAATTCCTCCCTGGAGATATACTTTTTTAATTCCTCCTCATCCTTATCCAACTTCATTCTTTCTCCCTCCTGCGTTCTTGTTGGCTCCCCTCCCCCTCCCGCTTGCGGTTTATCCTTCCCCTCTTCGATCTCTTCCTCGCCCCCTCCTAGTAGTTGCTGAAAATGTCTTTTCCATTTCTTCTCAATTTTCCCTCCCTTTCTCTTCCCTCTCATTCTCGGTCTAAACTCACCTATTGCTTTCCAGAACTGCCCCATATTCCTACTGTCTCTTATTTTTGCCCATTTATTTTCCTTTTCTTCTTTTCTTTTTTTGGCCATAAGCTTCTTTAGGTTCTTACGTTCTTTCCGCCATTCCTCTCTTTCTTTAGGCCCTTTCCACTTTATAAATTTCTTAAAAATCCCCCAAACCCGTTTCTTTAACTGCCCTGTCTCATCTTCGGCCCTATTCCCTTCATTTTTTCCCCTACTTGAATTATTGTTCCCAACTCTGTATTTTTTCGTCATTCCTACCATCTCCGATGCTTTTTTAATGTTTACCTTGAACCTATCCCTTTTACTCTCCCATACCTCCCCCTCTAGCTCCCCATCTTAATTACAAAGTCTTTTTTCGGTCGCCCCTTGACTTCTTTTTATCCCCTAGATGCGCTTCTTTTTTTCTTGATAGGGTCCTGCATTTTTATTTTCCTATTCCCACAGCTCTACATCGCCGTTGTTCTTGTTGGCTGCTATTACTCCTGATGTAACATTCTGCGGTTCTGCCATATTCGATTCAAAAATTTCCCGCGGTACAACGTCCATTTTGTGTTACGCGGACTGCACTCTGCTGTCCCCTGCTGCCCCCCCCCCCCCGGCAATTGCTATTTGTCTAAGAAAATTTGCTTCCTAACCTCTACAACACACTGAATTCCTGAATACTTCCGAAGACTTTCCATAAGTTTCTAAGGGTTTAAATATTCTCCACTTCTCTATTTACTTCCAAGAGCTCCTGGAAATGTTTGTACCATCTATTCTTCTCAATTCCCCTTCCTATTTTCCTTCTTTTCCTCGGTCTAAAATTTCCTATAACTTTCCAGAAACTTCCCATACTCTTACTTTCCTTTACCTCCTTTCATTTGTTTTCCTATTTTCCGTATGCTTCTTAGCACACAATTTTTTCAATTTCTATTTTTCTTTATTTAATTTTAATTTGCTTTCCTCATCATTCTTCCCAAGAAAATTTTTCAGAGATATCCACACCTTTGCCCTCTGTTCCTCACATTCCTTATCAAATCCATTCCTCGAGCCCCTAGATATGTTACCCTTTTTTCCCCATTCACAACAAGGCCAACTGTCTCTGCTGCTTTCCATACGGATCGTCTAAAATTCTCCCACCTATCCTCCCAATTTTTATTCTCAACTCCCTTCTCCCACAGTTTCTCCATTTCTTTTCTGCACTCCTCTTCCTTTTCCTTATTCCGCCTGAGAGACCTCTTTCGTTCTTCTTTTTCCTTTTGACTTCTCACTCTGTGAAACCAACACTCTACTTCAAAATCCAAATCAAGTGGAAGGTGATCTGATTCCATTCTGGTTTTGACTTGAATTTTTTTAACTGGACAATTGTCCCCAATTTCTATTAGCAGTACGTAATTAAGGACCGAGCCCCCCTCCCCACAGATATGCGTCAGGTTCCCTTCCCAATCTCCTTTCATTTTCCCATTCAAAATTCTCAAACCTTGATCTTCACAAATTTCGAGTAATTTCTTACCCTCCGCATTTAACACTTTGATATCCTTTTCCTAGAATACCCCCTGACTGGCTCCCCTATATTCCAGTCCCCGTCACTGCTCTCTTCCCTCACTCTCGCATTCCAATCACCTTTTAAAATTAAATCATCGCCCTTTCCTCGTATTTCGCCTATAAAGATGTACAATTCTTTCTTAAATTTAGCGACTCCTACAATATTGTACAGCGAAACAATCTGAGCCTTTTTCCCATTATTTTCCCACCCATTTTTCACTATAAAGCCATACTTCCCCTCATCTACACACACACACACACACACACACACACACACACACACACACACACACACACACACACACACACACACACACACACACACACACACACACACACACACACACACACTTCTTTTTTAATTCCAATTAAGTGCCCCCCTTTTGCTCTACCTTTTTGCCGTCTCTTTTTGCCGCTTTCTACTCCCAATAAAATTTATATCTAGTTTACTCATAAACCCCGAAAGCCACTTTCCTCTAATTAGGTTTCCTGAAATATGATCAGGTCATATTTGCTCCAGAAATCCCTAGATTCCAGCACGTTCCTGGTCAATGCGATGTTCCAAGATAGACATTTGATTACTTTGCCTCTTGGCACCTCGAAACCCTTGAAAACCAGGGCCTTCTTTTACTCATTTTTTTCGTCTCAGTAGAAAGAACGTTTTCGCACTATTCACTTCATGTATCTCCAACTAGCCTTAACTCCTTCCTTCTGAGCCATCCTCACTTCCTGTTTTATCCAGATCTGGACCTCAGTTTCTCTCGGAATCACGTCGTCTAGCACTGTAATGTTCGTTTCTTTCAGTTATATTAGTTTTTCATAAGCTCTTTCTTAGCATCCCACGAGAACAATTTCACCAGGATTCCCTTCTCTCTTTCCTCCGTTTCCCACACCGACTTGTTTTTGGATAGCGCATCTGGAACAGCGCCAACAGTTGGCCGCAACATGAACTAAAAGTATCAGTATGTGGCGTATGTGTGCCATATATAAATTGTATATATGTGAAAAATGTTAAAATTGTATATATTTATTAATAAATTGGATAAACAAAGTGAGAAAGATATGCAAAGATACATATAAAGTATAATAAATTACTTTTAATATATCTTTATACATTTTTCATTTTATCTATTCATTTTATTGATCATTATATTCAATTTTAAGATTCAAAACTTATTCACAATTCATATAATAGCACAGGCGTAAAATAATTAAATGTAAATGTATTAAAATTAGCATTAACATCACGGGCTACCTCGACCGGAGCATCGCCAGGAAGATCATTCAGTTCTTTTTCAGGCAACGACACGCAAGGCACTATTTTTGTTTTGAACAAATGTCGCGGACCGTGTAAATAATCCTTCGGCCGGAAACGCAGAAAGCATACTCGATAACCGCTTTCATGGACTTCTCTGTAGGTTATTTTCGTCAAGAGAGGATTTGACACCGCTTCTAACCACAAAATACTCGGCTTTGCGTCCTTCGGAAATTGGCGATGCTTCACGTGAGGCGACGATTGACACCCGGGAGCATCATACCTCCGTTTGTTTAACTTTATAGTCATCGGATTCATTTTTTCAAATAAAATATATACTTTGGTACCGTTTGACACCTTGAATTTTCAAACCTTCAAATTCAATCACCTGTCCCGACACGCAGCGCCAACAGTGGGCCGCATCTTGTACTATGCTTGAAATAATAATCATAATTCTTCATATTCGCCCATTAGAGTTGAAAGGGCCTGAATCCGTGTGACTTTCAGAGTTCCTCCTCATTTCTCGATGAATCTGTACAGTCTGCTGCTGTTTTTTGCTAGGTTTTGCTTTTCCTCCCTGACCTTGCTTTCCAAGTTCTCTACATTATTTCTCCAGCTCCTGAATTCTCTCTTTCAGCTTAGAGTTCTCCTCCGCCCACTTGATCTCTCTGTCTCTCGCTCTGATAACAGCTGTCACTGCTGCTTCCTCTCTCGTAACTCTTTCCTCTTCTTTCTCAGAAAGTTGAGTATCCCTGTCCAAATTTTTCACTATTTCACTTAGTTCCTTCTTGACTTTATTTTCCCAGCAAGCGTCTAAAATTCGGATAAAATTTTCTTCCAATTCCTCTTCTTTATTAGCGAATGTTTTCCTCACTTCGGACTGAATCTCACTACACTTTTCTCCATCACTTTCCCCCAAATCTCTTTCTAGCTCCCCCAGTTGTCCATTCTTTTGAACATTCAATTCTTGTTCAACTGATGCACCATTCCCCTCTTCTGTGAGCCCAATACCGTCATTCTCCACAGGAGAAAAAGAGGATGATCTTCTCATTTTAGCACTTTTTTTGAAAATTAGTCCCTCCTCATTAGCCTCTTTCCTCATCTCAAGCTTCTTAGTGAAGAATTTTTCTAAGTTTCCCTCCGTTTCGCTGGCCAGATCTAGCTTAGACGGTCTGCCTCTTCTCCTCTTTACGTCAGGTGCAATTTCCCTATGGTGAATCTGGCGGGTGGAGATAGGCGTCGCCAGTAGCTCCATCTGATTGCCGGGAGTCGGAACACTTCCCGCGTACATGTCTCCCTCCAACCTAACCTCTCCATTCGCCATGACTTTTTTCGTTCAATTATCACACTTCTCACCAAACCAAAAACCAAAAACTCAGATAACACTTCCACGTAGACTAATCCGGATCCTGTGTCGCTATCGAAAGCATTTGCCAAAGCACGACTCTTTTAATCCTTCTAAATTGTAAAATAATGTACGAGCCTTTTCAGAAGAAAAATCTGCCCAAGTTAGATTTTAGCAGTTTTTGAAATAATGAAAGTGCAGTTTTGAGGATTTAAACAATTAAAAACATTTGAAGTTGAAAAATTTTTGATAAAAAACAGTTTTGTTTTGTCAACTGTAAATATAAATAAATTGTTTTTAAAATGGATCTGTACTCTAAGTATAGAAATCTGAACAATAATTGATTTGACCAAACAATTCTAGATCCGTTCAAAATTGGAGAATTTCCAGATTGTAACTGTTTCAATCTGAAAGTCTTAATAAGAATTTAAATTAATATATCATTTATTTCGAAAATTTTATTTTTAAATACAAATTTTCATGATTTATCAATAATATATTTTTAATTCAGACTTTCAGACCTTCCTTTATATTTTTAACTTAAAAAAAAATCCGTAATAATATAGTCATAATTAAAGGTTTTTATTCAATTTAAAATATTGTGAATCTGAATTTTTAAATTTCTTATCCCATTTAATTTGACATTCCTTAATGTAGAAAACGAGTAAGTATTTAATATTTAGCAATATTTCACTGTTTATTTAACGCGAGTAAATTGAAATCAAATATTCAAAAGAAAACAATTTGAAACTGAATTGTTTTACATAGAAAGCTTTGAATCTTTAAATTTTCGAAGAAATTTTAATCTTTTAGCGTTATAATTTTAATTATTTAATTTAAAAAGTGTTAATTTATGAGTGAAATTGTTAAATTTTGACGCATAAATAACAATTGAACACTTATTATTTGTAGAAAAAATTTGAGTAATTTTAGGAGATATTTAGAAGTTTTGAAAAGATTCAAAATTAATTAAAAGCTTGAGATTATTTCAAGTAATTTCAACGAAATGTGTTTACATTTTTTTCCGAACTTCTAAATATATTTTTAAATTAATCGAAATTTTCCTACAATTTTTGAATATTTAGCTAATTAAATAAAATCTTAAACATCTTCCATGTTCTTCTTTGACCTTTTGTTAAATCTCTTAAAATCTTCTTAAACTTTCTGTTACAATAATTGTTCAAAGTGAATAATCATTTTCAGTTTTCCTAAGAATCTTGAGAAAATTTTTATTCTGTTGCAGTCTTTCACAATTCTTAAAAAAAATCTAAATTTTTCGTTTGAAATCTGCAAAAATCTAAATTTTACTTTAGATTCGGCTGTAAGCATTTCAAATTATTTTAAGTTCTAAATTTAATTCGAATCTTTTAAAAATTTCTAAATACCCTTTAATATTACTCAATTATTTTAACAAATAATAAGTGTTATATTATTATTTATAAATTCAAATTCAATTTTTTTCATTTGCAGGATTTTCTAAAAGTTATAGAAAAAAATCAATTCATTTTGGAATATATTTAAAAGTTCCGAAAAAAAATTCAAAAATGATTTTGAATTTAGAAGAATTTAAAACCACTTCTAGATTTCTCAAGATTTTGAAATAAAATTTTAAAGCTTTTGAAGGATGCCTAGACTATTTAAAATTAAAGTGATTTAAGAACTGTTAAGTTAAAAAAAATTATTTTTTAATTTTGAGTGTGTCTAGTTTAAAATTACTTAAAATAATATTATTTTGAAAATTTTTGAAGTTCATTGCTTGATTCTTTAATTTTGATTATTAAAAATGTTAATGTGGATTGAAACTGTGGAATTCAAGTATTCCATTTTGAATACTTTCATTTGTGGTTTATTGTTTATTAATTTATATGGAGAAATGTTTAGAATATATTTTGGTTTTTTAAATTTCATTGGCCGTGAAAAATCTTGGCGAACTGGGAAAAAATCGGGAAATGACCGGGCATTTTTTTCTTCGATTAAAACGGCCATCCTGAAGAAAATTAAATATTTTAAGAAATATCATTTGATTTTATCTTATTTTGCGGAATTTAAAGAAATTTTATCATATTTTTATAGATTTTAAAGAATTTATTCATAACTATTGAGGGATTTTAAATGATTTCCAAGATTATCAAGAGATTTAAAAATATTTTATGGTGTTTGCAAAGGTTCTCAGCAATTAAGGAATATTCAAAGGATTTTCAAGATTTTCGAGAGATTTTTAAATATATATGGTCTGTCCAAAGATTTGAAAAATGGAAAGATTGAAACAAATTTTCAAAGATTTGGAAATATTTAGAGTATGTTTAAGAATTTCAGTCTAACACATTTAAAAAGATTCCAGGGGATTTCAGAGGATTCCTAACTACTTCAAAGGACTTTATCATATTTCCATAAATTTCAAAAAGAATTTTTTTACAGCATGTGAGAGATTTCAAAGAATTTTTATGATTTTGAAAAGATTTTCATACATTCAATGGTTTTACTAAAGATTTAAAAAAATTGAAAGATTTAAACAATTTTTAAACAGGTCGGAATTTTTTAAAAGCTTTCAAGGAATTTAAATTGAGTTCAAGTTTGATTAGAGATTTTTAGGAACTTTAAAAGATTCCAAGGAATTTTTGAAAACCTTAACAAATTTCAAGGAATTTCAAAAGATTTGAAATTATTTCGAGTACATCGAAGAATTGCATTGTAAGGGATTTTAAAATATTCCACGGGATTTCAAAGAATTTCCAAACATTTCGAAGGGTTTCGCTGGATTTTATGAAATTTTCAAAGATTTCAGTAATTTTAACGGATTTACAAGACTCATTAAAATATTTGAACTAATTTTCCATGATTGCGAATAATTTTTTATGTGATTCAAAGGGATTTAAACAAACTTTAAACATGTTGAAATTTTTTGAAAAGATTCCAAAGAATTAAAATAGATTTTAATAATTTTCAGTGATTTCAAAAGTTTTGAAAGATTTTTTGGTACTTTAAAACATTCCAAGAATTTTTCAAAAGCTTTTTCGAATTCCAAGGCATTTCAAAATATGTGAAATTTAGAATATATTGAATATATTTATTTTAAAAAAAACTTCAATGGATTTTACGGGATCTTATAAGATTTCCGAGAATTTCAGTAATTTCCAAGAATTTATGTTATGAACTTTCCAGGTTTTAAAAGAACTTCAATTATTTTAATGGGTTTCAAGGAATATCATCAGATCTCACGTTATTTTAGGAGATTTCGAGAGATTTGATAATATTTTCATCGATTTTATAAAAGTATTTATACCTCAATTAAGGTATTTTAAAGAATTTGAATAGATTTGCAGTAATTTAAGGGTATTTCCAAATATTTGTAGAAATGGAAACATTTAAACCAATTTTAAAAATATTAGGATTTTTTAAAAAGATTAAAAAAAGTTTAATGGATTTCAAAAATTTGAAGGGATATCTAAAGATTTGGAAGATTTGATGGTATTTTAAAAGATGCCAAGGAGTTTTGAAAAACCCTAAGAAATTGCAAGGCCTTTCAAAAAATTTTAGAGTATGTAGAATATTTTAAAGAATTTCAATATAAGGTTTTTCAAAAGATTTTAAGAGATTTCCAAGATTTAAAAAATTTTCAAAGAATTTCACGGGATTTTATCGCATTTTATAATATTTTCATGGATTTTAAAGAATTTATTCCCAGCAATTAAGGGATTTTCAAAGGATTTTCCAGGTTATCAAGAGATTTTTAAATATTTTATGGCGCTTCCAAAGATTTAAAAAATGGATAGATTTAAACAAATTTTCAAATATTTGAAAATATTCCTAGCATTTTAAAGAATTTCAATCTAAGATATTTTATAAGATTCCAAGGGATTTCAGAGGATTTCCAAATATTTCAAAGGATTTCACAGGATTTTATAAGATTTTTGAGAATTTCGGCAATTTCAGGATTGATTAGAAAAAATTTAAATATTACAAATAATGTCAATAAATGTTATTGTTATTTTAGAGGATTTAAATGAATTTTATAATATTTTCATGGTATTAAAAGAATTTTTCGCAGCATTTCGGGGATTTTGAAGCATTCTAAACATTTTGAAAAGATTTTGAAATATTTCATGGCATTTTTGAAGATTTACAAAAAATTGAAATATTAAAACAAATTTTTAATTTTCTAGAACTTTTTAAGAAGATGTCAAAGATTTTTAATGGATTTCAAGAATTTGAAGAGATCAAAAGATTTAAAAGATTTTACTGTATTTCGAAATTTTTTTGTTTGATTATTTTAAAAAATTGCAATTCAAGGTATTTGAAAAGATTCCAAGGGATTTCAGAGGCTTTCAAAGGATTTAAAATTAATTTCAATGGATTGCACACGATTTTATTGAATTTCCGATTATTTCAGAAATTCAAAATTATTTTAAAGGCTGTCATTCAGGTATTTTCATGAATTTTCCAGGATTTAAAAGAACTTAAAATATTTCAAGCAATATCATTAGATTTTACATTATTTTACGGGACTTCGAAAGATTTCATAATATTTTCATTGATTTGGAAGAATTTTTTCACTGCAATTACGGGATTTCAAAGAATTTCAAAGAATTTTTAATGAATTTTTAATGAATTTCAATGGACCTCACGGGATTTTATCAGATTTTTTTTAATTTCTGCAATTTAAAAGTATTTTAAAGGCTCTAAATAAGGTATTTTAAGGATTTTTTCAAGATATAAAAAGATGAAAAAACTCGTATATTTCAAGGAATATCATAAAATTTCACGTTATTTTACGGAATTTGATTGAAATTTGATAATATTTCCATTGATTTTAAACAATTTTTTGACAGTATTTTAGGGATTTTAAAACATTTGTATACTTTTGAAGAGATTTTCATACATTTTATGATTTTACCAAACATTTAATAATGGAAAAATTTAAACAAATTTTGAACATGATACCATTTTTTTTTAACTTTCAAGGAACTTATATAGAGTTCATATTTTTAAAAGAGATTTTAAAGTATTTTAATAGATTCCAAGGAATTTTCAAAACTTTTGAAAATTTTCAAGAATATTCAAGATTTGAAAAAATTTAGATTATTTTAAAGAATTTCAATCTTAGGTATTTGAAAAGATTCCAAGGGTTTCAGGGGATTTCCAAATATTTCAAGGGGTTTTTAATGAATTTTCATTATTAATGATATTTTCATACATTTCATGAAATTACCAAAGATTAAAAAAATGGAAATATTTAAACAAAATGTTAAACATGTTATGATTTTTTAAAAAGATTCCAAAGAATTGAAATAGACTTCAAGAATTTGAAGAGATGTCAAAAGATTCTAGAGATTTAGTGTATTTTAAAAGATTTCAAGGAATTTTTAAAAGCCTTGGCCAATTTCAAAAGGAATTTCAAATGAATTGAAAGTATTTAGAGTATTTTAAAGAATGGCAATGTAAGGTATTTGAAAATATTCCAAGGGATTTCACAGGATTTCCAAATATAATAGAAGATATTTAATGAATTATAATAGATTTTACGGGATTTTATCAGATTTCCCAGGATTTTAGTAATTTTTAAGGATTTTAAAGACTCTCAATATGGTATTTTAAAGATTTTTATCAAGCTCCTAGAGGATTTCAAATAAACTTGAAAGTTTGAAGGAATATCATCAGATTTCACGTTCTTTTACGCGATTTAAAAGGATTGTATAATATTTTCATAGACGTTGGAGAATTTATTAGTAGCTCTTAAGGGATTTCAAAGGATTTTCAAAATTATGAAGAGTTTTTCAGTTATTATTTCCAAAAGTTTAAAAAATGGAAAGATTTAAACAAATTTGAAAAATGTTACGATTTTTAAAAATCTTTCAAGGAACTTAAATAGATTTCAAGAATTTGAAGTGATTTAACAAGTCTTTAAAGATTTTAGGGTATCTTAAGAGATTTCAAAGAATTTTCGATAACCTTAACAAATTAAAAATAAAGATTAGAAATTGTTTAAAGTATTTTCATGAATTTCAATGTAAGATTAAAAAGATTCCAACGGATTTTTTTGGGTTTCACGATTTCAGAGATTTACAAGAATTCCAAATATTTCTAAGGATTTTTATGGAATTGCAACGGATTTCACCCAATATTATAAGATTTTCGAGTATTTCAGGAATTCTAAAGGGTTTTAAATACTCTCAAGAAGGTATTTCAGGAGAATATCATCAGATTCCATGATATTTTACGCGATTTCAGGGATCTTATAATATTTTCATGGATTTTAAAGAATCTATTTATTTATATTTTGCTTTTAAAGCATTTTCCAGGGTTATAAAGAATTTCACAGGACTTCAAATATTTCAAGGAATATCATTCAAACCTCTTAAACATTTTCCAAGAATATCAGAACTTTAGGATATTTTGAAAGATTAAAATTGAAGACATTTAAATTATATTAAAATCAAATTTAAAATCCTATTTCACGCCCAATAATCAAGGTAATGCATATAATTCTTAAAATAAAAGCAAGAATCTAATGACCTAATTTGGACAACCGCCATAAAATGCTCTTATTTAAATTTAAAAAAGGGATCCTCTTTAAAAAAAATATAATAAAAGAACATAAATGTTCTCATAAATCTATAAATAATATTCACCAAGGTTTCGGTACTCATACGGTACCCTTATCAAGGTAAGCAAAATTTGAGCAGGTAGGAACAGCATCGAAACAACGATGCTCTCACTTTGATACCTGATAATGAAGTGAGGGTCAAAAGGTATTAGAAAATTTTAAAATAATTTATCAAATAATTTATAATTGTAACTTTGAAGGTTAATAGTTTTTATAAACTTAAAATTATTAAAAATAAGTTAATAAAACTTTTAGATTCAAAGCACACCAGAAATATTCGTCACAACCCAGTAAATGAAAACGGATTCAAAGCTATTTTAAAGTTAGTATGTGAGAAAGTTTCACAAACCGAATTATGAATCTTGACACTACCCATACACTTTAAATTCTTTTGAACCTCACGGTCAAATATAATTAATCATATTAGCATAACTTTTGTTTAATTTATCCAAATCAGTTTTTAAATTTATAGATGCTTCTATGGTTTTTTAATATCAAGCATTTAAGGAATAAATGCTTTATATTTAAAAAAAGGCAAACACAACTGACGGATGCTGTAAAAAACATCTCTGACCATCTCAACAATTAAATGATTTTAGCCTTATCTAAAGGAAATAATTTTGCAGAAGCTCCTTACAAAATCCCGAAAGAAGAAATCGTCAGCAATTTAGAACCCACAATATATAGCCTTCCATCTGAAAAAGCGAAGTAGGACGGCCAACATTTTACGCCAAGCTCAAGTTCCCTCCTCAAACTTAGCAAAACAAGAAAAAACCGCAATTAAAGTACTCAATCGGAATAAAGACATTAAAATGTTACCCGCAGACAAAGGCAACACAACAGTAATAATGAATAAAGAAGCCTATAACAACAAAATCATGGACCTTCTAACTGAAGATACATACACAAAACTTAAAAAGGACCCTCCAAAAACAATAGTCAGTAAAACAAAAACCCTTCTCAAAGACTCTAAAGTTGACAGACAAACAATATCTTAATTCAAACCTACTAATCCCATCTCTCAAAGACTTTACGGGCTCCCAAATATCCATAAAGAGAACATTCCACTCAGACTGATCGTCCAGTGCAATAAAATCACCAACTTACAACCTAGCATCCTTCCTCGCTACAAAACTAAATCCTTTTACGGGAAACTCCATCACACACGTTCAAAACTCATTTAACTTTATCAAAAAGATACAACAGATTCACATTCAACCCCAAGACATAGTGAATTTCGACATGGTATCTTTCCTTAAGAAAGTACCAATCTGGGATACAATTGGTATTATTAAATCTTTTACAAACTTCCCTTCCGAGCTCGTACCTTTGATAGAACACTGTCTCAATAATACTTTATTCTCTTTCAAAAACCAATTCTATGAACAAATCTCAGGCGCAGCGATGGGATCCCTAACCTCACCTGTAATAGCCAATATCTTTATGGAAAATCTAGAAACTAAAATCTTCAACCAAGCCAAGCTTAAACCGGAATTTTGGTTCCGTTACGTTGATGAAACTTTTGTCATCTGGTGTTATGGACGAGATGAATTAAATAAGTTTTTCAATTTCATCTATCGATTACATCCTAATATCCAGTTCACCATGGAAATTAAACGAAACGGAAAATTGCCTTTCTTAAACGTATTAGTTTACAGAAGATCTGATAACACAATAGGACATGAAGTTTACAGAAAACCCATTCATACAAGATACCTACATGCCTCCTCCAGCCATCAACTACGAGGGTAGTTCAATAAGTCCTTAGAATGACCAACATATGGCGCGCGAATCGCTCCAAATCATCTGTTTTCAGTCAGCACCACTCCCGACTAGATA